>NW_008704349.1:2135691-2140674 GCF_000326865.2 Helobdella robusta | reverse complement strand
TGCAACAAGCACGAAATGTGGTTGGTTGCAAAAAACAGTTCCCTGCTGTCACCTGATCTGACACTGATCCTTTTGCCTATTTCCTTAAGAAATTTAAGGGTGTTGGGGTCCATCGGGCCGAGAACCTCGATGCATATTGGCAAGAATTCCATCGAGGGGAGGGCATTCCCATATTTTTTCATTTTCTCGTCCGCTGCCCTGGCCGCGGCCAAACCGCATTCTTTACTTGTCAGGTTTACGTATCGTTCGGCGAGGGTGCCAGGGACCGTAACATCCCACGCCAAACACCTGCCGGCTCTCCAAGGTATTAACGTGCATCCGTCCGGTCGCCTACCATCATGCGCAGAAATGCCGGATGGTTCCTTGAGAACCGGGATTGAAGCCTTGGAGAAGAGCCGACAAATGTAATCGTTTAGCGCTGAGTGACGTAGTTGACGGCCCCCACCCAGGCGACAAACCAAACCGTGGTGCCCAAACTCGTCCGCCTCAGCGCCACATCGGCACGTGTATTTATTTTGAATGACCAGGCCAAGTCTGAAGCCAATGGCAAATCTTACAGACTCGTCGTCAAGCCTGGTGCCCACAGAGGTGTTAGGCCACGATCTCAACCACCCACAGCTGGCAACGCTGGACATGGCCAACAAACGAGCGGTGGAAAAGTCGTCGCCGCATGAAGACAACAAATTTTGAAAGATTTTTTTATATTCTTCGTTCAAAATTTGGACGTGCGTACGGTCCCCCGGGGCGGACGCTGGGGGAAGAATATCGCGGTATGTATGTATGTATGTACGTATGTACGTATGTATGTATGTACGTATGTATGTATGTATGCACGTATGTATGTATGTATGTATGTATGTATGTATGTACGTATGTATGTATGTATGTACGTATGTATGTATGTATGTACGTATGTATGTATGTATGTATGTATGTATGTATGTACGTATGTATGTATGTATGTACGTATGTATGTATGTATGTACGTATGTATGTATGTATGTATGTATGCTTCGTTTGCATGCATGTATATCAAATGTGAAGAGGCATATTATAGAGTGCGCTGGTTCAATTGCTGATGGGGAGGCATTCAAAATTCATGAACTGTTGGAGGAGAAGATGGGCTGATGACATCGCAGAAAGGCTGATGACGTCACAGACGATGAAGGGGATAAGGATGAAAATGGCGATGAAGACGACGATGACGACGACGATGATGATGATGATGCCTGTGCTAATATAATGATGAGAACGACGTATGAACAGCAATGTTAAAACAATAAAAATTCCTAGCTATAGAATTTCAAAAAAAAAACAACCACCGGAATGATACGCCCATCAATTATGACGTCATTAATGATGATGAACATGGTCTGGCACCATCTTATTAAACTCTAATCATTATGAAAGAGGCGATGATGATGATGTCTTCTGGATGAAGATAACAATGATGATAATGTTGACGGGGATAACATAGAAAGTAGATGCAGACATGCAAAATGGCCGTAGAATTTATAAACGATAATTCGAAACATGCACATATACCTATATTATAGGTATAACATAAACAGACCTGCTTCAATTATACCTCTATATACCTACATACACACGTGCATACATATAGACGTACATACAAAAACGCATATACATACACACACACACACACATACATACATATATACATACATACATACATATACACATACACATACATACATACGAAACGAAACGAAATTTAATTTGCTTCTCACAATTAAAAATTTAATGAAAGCAAGGATGGCCATAATAGAATTTATACAAAATTCATCTAGCATGGCCACCCAAACAGAGATGTCCTGAGTTAGAAACAAAAATTTTCAGCAAATAATAAAAAGAAATTTTCCTAAATAATCAATAAGAGGCAAGCTAGTTGTTTGTAAATTAACAAATCAACTGTGTTAGCCAAACAGGTGTTAGTTGTTAGTAGGATGTTTTAGGCGTTAATTTAATTACATACAAACGCATATACAAACATACAAACATACAAACAAACATACAAACATACAAACCTGCATCATTTATACATGTTTTAGCACTCTCATTCTGTGGTGTTTATACGCATAAATAGATATTATATACCGTGTCGGCAAAACATTAATAATTCAACGAGTACCCAAATGTTATGTCTTATATCATTTGTATGTAAGCATGTAGGTAGGTGTGTATGTATGTTTGCATGTGTGTTTGTTTGTTTGTATGCGATTATGTATGCATGTATAAATCTGTATATATGTGTTTGCTTGTATGAATGTATGTATGTTTGTAAAGATGAATGTAATTGCCACTTGAATGTGACCAATTAAGTTTTGATTGCTTTTTTATAGGTGTGTATGTACTTACAAGCGAATCATTGTTTTTGTATGTATGTATGTATTATTTTGTATGTTTTTTCTTTGTATGTATGTATGTATGTATGTATGTTTGTATGTATGTATACATGTATATATATATATATATATATATATATATATATATATATGTATGTGTATTAGTACTTGGATAGCTTATATACATGTAAATTGTTAGGATAAATTAGTCAACAGTTTGTTTAAAAAAATGAATTCGAGTGTATATTGTTTCATTTTATTGGTTGACGTTGTGAATTTTCGTTCGTTTGTTCATTCGTTCGTTTGTTTGTTTGTAAACCCATTTTTTCTAACTAGTTTTAATATTCACGTTGTTATCGTCTGTTTATCTAATTGTTTATTTTTTCGTTCAAATTAATTTGTTTACATTTTTGCAGTTTACATATTGTTTGCATTTATTTGTTTACATTTTCTATCATTTACATTTTTTGTTGTTTACATTTCGCTATTTACATTCATTGCTAACATTTTTGTTTAGGCTTTCCTCCTCTGATTTGTTTACACTGTCAGCTTCACATGCCTTCAAGACAAACCACACACGCATGTTTTATTTCACTGGATAAACACAGCACATTGCCAATAACCAAAGACAATAAATAACGTGACGGAAGTTGAACTTTGTAAACAAAGAAATATGTATATATATAAAGAGAGAAAGACAAATCATAAACCTTTAAAGACGTGCGGGCATAAAACAGGCAAAGAGAACCTGCCATAGATATGATAATAAGAATATATTATTCTTTTGTTATTTATTTTTCGGCGAGTTCTTATCCATACACTCAAGTAAAGATAATAAAATAATTGTTTTGAGTAAAAATAATGAATAATGCATAGGAGTAAAAATTGAAAACTGTGAGCGATAAAGTAATAAAAAAAATCTTTGCAATTTAAAAATAAAACACCATAGATACATAAAAATCGTCAGACCATAGAAAACCAATGACTCGGCGCTCCATAGCCACAATGAAATACACCAAAGATATGAAAGCACAGACCCAACCACGACAGTGAGATATAAACATACGAGCATAGATATCACAGAAAAAACGCATTACCAAAGATATAAAAACTGGGAAGTAGCAATGTGTAACTGTAAACAAATAAATAAAATGTAAATATGAAAACGGCTCTTTTACGGCATAGAAAAAACAACAACATAGAAAGCATAATGGGAAAAAAGCAACACAGAAAAAACACATTAACACGCGAAACATAGATATGAAAGAAAAAAGATGTCTATGCATATACCTTGAGATAAGTGGTTTCTAATACCAATACAAACACATCACACGCCGAGAAGTGGGCGATAATAGAATTGCTGCTACTGATTCTTGGTAGGCCAGGGTAATAGCAACAACAAAAATAACGACAACAACAACCACATCAGCAGCAGCAACAACAACCGGCAATAACAACAACATTAACAATAACAACATTAAGATATAGAAATAAATGCAGAACCAACAGCATCAACAACATCAATAGTAATATCACCAGCACAGAGAAGCTGAAATAAAAAAAATAATAAGAAAAATCTGCTAGTGATGACGATGATGAGAATGTTTAAAACATCAAGTAAGACGCTGATGATGATTATGATGACGACAATGATGGGGACGATGATGATGACGATGAGATGAAGAATAAAATTTGACAACTGGTAAGCATAGATGAATAAACAAAAATCAGCATAGACAAACAAACGAAAACACGCAAGAAGCATAGATAATAAAAACGGAAATCAACATGGACGATAATGAATAAACAAACCGGTCGATATTACGATGTGTTATTCGGGGCAGTGCATAGTAGTAGCATCGATGAAATGACAAAATAGAAAATAATAATAATAACAAAATAAGAACATAATAATAACATTACTTTATTAATAATAATAATATTATTATTATTGCTATTATTCACCAATGCTACGATGATAAAGGTACGTGTAAAATCAATGAGAGTCTGCCAGTGACTGAAAAACAACAGATGACTGTGGTGATGATGTTGATGATGATGATGATAATGAAGAGGAGGAGGAGAAGAAGGAGGAAGATGATGATGAAGATGGTAAAAACATAATGATAATAATAACACAATGATAATGAAAATGATAAAAAAAGATAATGATAATGATGTTAATGATGACGATGATGATGGCGATGATGATGATGATGCCGACTACAATAATGATGATGATGATAGTACACTTATAATGATGATGATGGTATTATAGTAATACAATTTTTAAGATGACGACGATGATCGCAATGATAATGAGACTTATGAAGATGATGACAATTATAGTGATGATAATATTCTTATTAATAAAAAAAAATAATAAGAATAATAATAATAAGAATAATAATAATAAGAATAATAATTGCGATGATTCAAAGCAATTGATGAAACACAAAACAGTGAAATTTCTGGTAGAATGTAAATAGCTGCTATGAAACTGATTTATAAGATTCTATCTCGAGTACTTCTCAGATGTATAAAACATAATTACTATAAATATTATTATTATTATTATTATTATCAGTAGTAGTAGTAGTAGTAGAAGTAGTAGTAG
>NW_008704349.1:2131630-2134457 GCF_000326865.2 Helobdella robusta | reverse complement strand
GGGTATATATATATATATATATATATATATATATATATATATATATATATATATATATATATATATATATATATATATATATATATGAACATGTATAGCAACCCATTATTAAGTATCTCGCCAATAAATCATGACGTCATCATAGCGATGCTGGTCACGTGATGTGCCATGGTAGCTATAACGTAATGTTGGTCTTTTGTCTGTTGGTTCTTTGGTTTGTTTGTTTTTTGGTTTGTTCTTTTGTGTACTTTTTTTTTACTAAATTTGTAAATGGTTTGTCTGTTCGCTAGTTGGTTCGTCTATTTGTTTGTTCGTTCATTCACCTGTTTGCTCATTCACGTGATGGTTCGTTGAAGGTTTTTTTTTTTGTTCTTATTTCCCGTACGTAGACGTTAAGTGTTTCGGATGCCTTGAAGTTAGATGGGTGATCATTTTAAACGGTCTTGATAGTTTCTGTCTTTGCAGGAGCGCTACTACTACTACCGTTGCTACCACTCCTCCTCCTTCTACTACTACTACTACTACTACTACTACTACTACTACTACTACTACTACTACTACTACTACTACTACTACTACTACTACTACTACTTTAACAGTTCATAGCTAGTAATTAGTTTACCTTATAAGCGATGTACAAATTTATGTTGATTAGCAAACCTTTGATGTTTTGCATATTATTGCATATGTTTGTGTGTTTTGGTTTGTTTGTATGTTTTCAATTGTGTGTGTGTATGTTTATGTTTGTTTGATTGTATGATTAGTTGTATGTTTAAATATGCCAGTTTTTATGTGTGCATGTATGTTTATGTTTATTGTTGCATGTTTGTATGTAATGTATATATATATTAATATATATATATATATATATATATATATATATATATATACATTTATATGTAGGTGTGTCTGTGTGTGTGTGTCTGTGTGTGTGTGCAAGTATGTTTCAAATTATTCGCCCTGCATTTGCAACTTTTTTAATTCAGCATACTCGTCTCACTACGTGTGACCATGCATGCATACTTCATTCATTCTTTTTCCCATAAAAAACGTCATCACTCCTTCTTTCGTTTATTTCTTATTTTTCCGCCATGTTTTTTTTTCTGCCCATCCATCTATCTTTTCATTACTCAATGTCATCCACTTTAATTAAAAAATATTTGTTAAATCTCCGAGAGTTTTTTCATACATATATTTCAGTCATCCTTTAAAATATTCAACTTTTTTATGTTTTTCTTTCATTTCTCACTTTCTCTCCATCTCTGAATCTTCAATAGTCTTATATTTTTTACTCACTTTCTAATATTTTTCACTCTCACTCACTCACTCCTTCTCATTCTTCTTTTATATTTTTTTTCTAATTTCTTCATTCCATTCATTCATTCTTTCCGTATTTCGTTTTGTTTTTATCAACGTTTTAGCTTATTTAGTCATTTTCTCCGTTTTTCTATTACTTACGTTATCTCGGTCTAATGTCTGTCTGTGTGTGTGTGTGTGTATGTGTGTGTGTGTGGGTGTGTGTGTGTGGGTGTGAGTGTGTGTGTTTTTATGTTTTACCAACGCCAGTTAAAAATATATCTATATTATTAATTACAACATTATTCATTATCCCACTTAACTTTCATCTCTGTTTTAATTTTCCTCTAGAAAACCTTTCTAAATTTTTTTACAAGTGTCCTTAGAAGGAAGGGAGACATTATTGTTGATGTTTAGAAGATGGTAGGATTGGCTAGGTAATTTGCATGTGAAATTTGAAAAAAAATCTATCCTGCGATAGTTTGTTCTCATTTCATGGAGTGTTTTTCTCTTTCTCTCTTTCTTTCTCTTTCTCTCTTTTTCTTTTTCTCTCTCTATCTATCTGTCTGTCTGTCTGTCCATATAAAATTTTATATGTACCGTTATATGTTAAATTATTGGTTACTGCTATAAAAACATTCCTTCGTTACTTTTATTTAAATTTTCAAAAAATACTTACACACACACACATACATACACAAACATACACGCACAAACGCACACGCACACACACATGCACACTCATACACACTCATACATTCACATGGGGTGTGTATATATTGTAGCCGTCGTTGTTTTAATCTCATAGCATTTGCCGTTATGAACACCTCCTAGCTTTTTAATTCGCAGACAAGCTTCCATTAACTTTTTTTTCATTTTTATGATATTTTGATTATATGCGTGTGTGTATGTGCGCTTGTGCGTGAGTTTCTTCTTTCTTCATGAGCTTTAGTTAAGTTAATAAAACATAGGCTGGTGAGATTTATATAATATATAGGTAGGCTAGGGCATAGGTAATTTAATTACATAGGTAGGCTAGGGACTTTTATTCTTTTACTCTACTGGGTGGTGATACAAACATGATACAAACATGATACAAGCATGATACAAATATGATACAAACATGATACAAGCTTGATAAAAATATGATACAAATATGATACAAGCATGATACAAACATGATACAAACATGATACAAACATGATACAAATATGATACAAACATGATACAAACATGATACAAACATGATACAAACATGATACAAATATGATACAAACATGATACAAACATGATACAAACATGATACAAACAACTACAAACATGCCGTTTATGATAGGGGCTTTTTCAATTAAATCAGGAGTACCAAATAGAAGACTGCGTGATTTTATATACACCTATAAATAAATAAATAAATAAATATATATATATATATATATATATATATATATATATATATATATATATATATATGTTGGTAATAGACCATAATTTTTACAATATTTTATAAATTCTACCGAATGTTTGGTGTTAA
>NW_008704349.1:2129751-2131372 GCF_000326865.2 Helobdella robusta | reverse complement strand
TCCTTTATTTATCCATACACTGAATCAGTTGGATCTTATTTTTTATTTAAATGTTACCCTCAAGGAAAGAGAGGGAGAGAGAGAGAGAGTGAGAAAAAGAGAAAGAGAGAAGAAAGAGAGAGAGGGAAAAAGAGAAAGAGAGAGAGAAAAAAAAGAAAAATAACAAGAAAGAGAAGAAAAACATAGAGAAAAAGAAAATCATCGCAGAAAATTATTTAGAAAGACGGTACGGAAGAAAATAAAAAAGACAAAAATAAGAACGATTGAAAACAAGAAAAAGAAAGTTTTTCGTTTCTTATAGAAAGAAAGAAAAAGAAAGAGAGGAAAAGAGAAAGAGAGAGAATGAGAGAGAAAGAGAGAGAGAGAGAGAGAAAGAGAAAAAAAGAGTGAGAGAGGGAAAGAGTTAGAGAGAAAAAATATTCAGAAAAAGCCGGACAGAGAAGGATAGGGTTCGATAATTTTTGTTTATGATGCCAAGTGAATTTTATTATACATGTAGAAAAAACTACGCTTTATTATTCATATTGTTATTCTTATTATAATTATTTTTTTTATTTTTGTTTTTATTTTTTCTTTGTATGTTTAGTTTCACTGTTCTAGGAATAAGATATTGTAGAATATTTGGTTGTTTTTTCGATAGTTGGTCGGTTTGTTTGCTTGTTTGTATGTTACTGTTGTTTTCTCCTCTATTTTCTTCTTCTTTTCCTCTTCTTCTTCTTGAGCATCATCATCTTCTTCTTCTTCTCCTTCTTCTTCTTCCTGTTATTATTATTATTATTGTTGCTGTTGTTGTTAATGTTGTTGTTGTTATGTTGATGTTTTGTTATTGTTGTTGTTGTTGATGTGTTTGTTGTTTTTTTACATCTCACTAACATCAATATAAGTGAACGAGGAGTAATGTCAGAAAATAGCGAGTCCTTGCCAACTATGTGCGTGCGTGTGTGTGTGTGTATGTTTGTGTATTTGTATGTGTGTGTATATGCATGTGTGTTTGTATTTGTATGTGCTTATCTTTGTATGTCTATCTGTGTTTGTTTTCTTAGGTTTATATCAGTTATACATACGCTTCTAGTTTATCTGTTTTTAGAAGTGTTTGTGTGTGCGTGTGCTTTTGTGTGTTTATGATTGTTTATGTGTGAATTTGTGTATGTTTGTGTGCGTGTGTATGTTTGTGTGCGTGTGTATGTTTGTGTGCGTGTATATATTTTCAATCTCACGCATATTTACGCTTGCATGGATTCATTCATTCGTATAAACTCGTTTCGCAATTAAATTTGCATGCTGATTCTACAGATATATTACCTGTTCCTATTGTTTGTTGTACATATGTGTTTGTGTGTTTGTAGAGTGTATATATGTGTGCGTATGATTGTTTGTATGTGTTTGCTGGTTCTATAAATATACATAAATTTATATATATTTATATATATATTAATGATTAGGCTTAAAGAGCTAGACTGTTGATGATTGATGTCAAGTGGAAATCTCACTTATAATTATGACGAAGACGATGATGATGAGTATGAAGAAGATGATGAAGATGATGAGGATAATAAAGATTATGAAGATGATGAAGATGACGACGATGATGAGGATGGTGAACTGATGATGACACTGATGT
>NW_008704349.1:2109436-2127673 GCF_000326865.2 Helobdella robusta | reverse complement strand
TGCGGTGTATTGTATGTTTTTTACATTTGTATTGTATATTATGGTCTTGATTGTACGTTTCTGCTTTGTATTGTATGATTTTCATATTTTTTGTATAATTGTTTATTTGTATGTCTACGTGATGCGATTGTTGCATGTATCAATTGTTTTGTTTTTTAATTATACATGAAACATACCTACATGGTATGTGTTAGAGGTTCATGTTCATTTTATTACAATAAAATCGTTCGATGAATTTACAGAATTTCTACTCTGCATTGTCTTTCTCTCTCTCTCTCTTTCTCTCTCTCTCTCTCTCTTTCTCTCTCTCTCTCATTTTCTCTCTCTCTCTTTCTCTCTCTCTCTCTCTTTTCTCTCTCTCTCTTTCTCTCTCTCTTTCTCTCTCTCTCTTCTTTTCTCTCTCTCTCTTTCTCTCTCTCTCATTTTCTCTCTTTCTCTCTTTCTCTTCTTTTCTCTCTCTCTCTTTCTCTCTCTCTCTTTCTCTCTCTCTCATTTTCTCTCTCTCTCTCACTCTCTCTCTTCTCTTTTCATTTTCTTTCCCTCTCTCTTATTTTTTTCCTTCTTCTTCGCTCTCAACCTTGCTCTAAGTTTAATGACGAACAAATTTAAGCGTGTATCATGCACCTTGTTCACGTTGCATACAATGGTTACATGAAAATTTTTTGGTCAACAGTTTGTTGACCAATCTTTTTGAAAAAATTATAAAAAATTATTTTTTTTTCAAATGGTTATCAAGAGTGATTAACCTAACACGTATCTCAGCTGCCTGGTTATATTTCAATTCCAGAATAATGACTAAAAAAAAATAAGCTCCCTTGATTTTTAAGGAATTAATGATTTTTAAAATTATTAGATAATGAATGAATTAACAACTGAATGAATGGATGCATGTATGTATGTATATATATATGTATGTATGCATGTATGTATGTATGTATGTATGTATGTATGAATGTATATATGTATGTATGTATGTATGTATGTATGTATATATGTATGTATGTATGTATGTATGTATGTATGTATGTATGTATGTATGTATATATGTATGTATGTATGTATGTATGTATGTATGTATGTATGTATGAATGTATATATGTATGTATGTATGTATGTATGTATGTATATATGTATGTATGTATGTATGTATGTATGTATATATGTATGTATGAATGTATATATGTATGTATGTATGTATGTATGTATGTATATATGTATGTATGTATGTATGTATGTATGTATGTATGTATGTATGTATGAATGTATATATGTATGTATGTATGTATGTATGTATGTATATATGTATGTATGTATGTATGTATGTATGTATATATGTATGTATGAATGTATATATGTATGTATGTATGTATGTGTGTATTTATTTGCTAGCGTGTGCCAACGGACAATAAGCCAAATCATCCAACCGCATCCAAAGTCAACAATAAACATTCAGAACCTGGCTTACATTGGAAAGCATAACCCATTATAATAATAATAATAAAAAACAAACAAATAATATGACATTTTATTATTATTGTTATTATTATTGTTGTTATTATTATTATTGTTATTATTAATAATATTATTATTATTTCTATTATTTTAATATTTAACTGTAATTAAACTAGCACATAAAATATGAATGAAGGTAATGACGATAAATTGTTTCATTGATTAGATTTAAAAATTTTAAAAGCGTTATTATTATTATTAATAATAATATTATTATTATTATTATTATTATTATTATTAACCAATAAAAAAGCAATAACATTCGGATAAAATAATAGTAAAAATTGCTCAAATATAAGCCAGCACATCAATTTAAAAACCATCCGTGCATTTAATGGCGGTAGCTATAGCTGGCAAATATTATTATTATTATTATTATTTTAAATATATTTATCATAATAATATTTATTAATATTATTATTTTTATAGTTATTATTATTATGAGTAGCAGTAATAATAGTAGTAGTAGTATTTGTAGAAATAATAATAGTAGTAGTTTTTGTTGTAGTAGTAATAGTAGTAGCGGCAGCAGTAGCAGTAGTAGTAGTAGTAGAAGTTGTATTAATAATAATAATAATATCAAAGAGTAGACATTTTTACGATAGTAATAGAGAAGCCTTAGAAATACACACACCGCCCGTCAATCGCATGTCTGTTTTTATTTAATACTGCAAAATTCCTGAAAAAATAAAAAATAGGAAAAAAAATTGAGAAAAATTTGAAAAAATAGATGAATTTTTTTTTATTGCCGTGTTTTTTGATCGAAGCGAGGTTTATATTTTTAATTTGTTTTATTTTTTGGCAAGATTTTAGGTTTGTAAAAAAAAATATTTCTTTAAAACGCTCATTGTATTTTGTTTAAGTGTGCGCGTGTGTGTGTGCGCGTGTGATTGCGTAGTAGTAGGTGGTAGTAGTAGTAGTAGTAGTAGTAGTAGTAGTAGTAGTAGTAGTAGTAGTAGTAGTAAGTGTGTGCGTACGTATTTGTTGTAGTATAGTTATGTATGTGTATGTATGCGTGTGTGTGTGTGTGTTGGAGTGTGTGTATATGTGTGTACGTGTTTGTAGTGAGTGTTGAGTGTATTCTTGGCTGTACGTGTGTGTGTGTGTGCGCGCGTGTGTTCATAAAAATGTTTGTTTTATTTGTTGGTTCATTACTTCGTTCATCCGTTCATTCTCCTCCAGTCTGACTGAACTGTCTAGATTAATTATCGGTCACAAACTCAAATTTATTTACGATCTTCGTTTTTTTCTATTTCCGGTGGCGGCCATTTTGTTTTTTTTGGTTTGGTTGTTTGTTTGTGTGTCCGCTGTGGTTTTGACCTGTTTATATATGTTCGATATATGGTGACTCGCTTGATTGTTATTTGTGTGTTTGTGTGCTTTTGTGTGTGTGTGTTTGTGTGTGTTGTGTGTGGTGTGTTTGTGTGTGAACGAGTACATAAACAAATGAACGATTGAATGAGTAGATGATTAATTTGAAAAACGAATGAACGAATGAAAAATAACTATTTGAATGATTTAGTAAATTAACGTACGTACGAATGATTAATTGAATGAATGAATTAATGAATTAAGGAATAAATGAATGAGCGAATGAATGAACAAATAAATAGAAAAATAGATAGTTGATTGAGTTCGGAATGAATGCGAATATTGTGTGTTGAAAAATCTGAGAATTAAACTACTTTTATAGAAATAGATTGAAAATAAATTGAAATAATACCCCTACTAATATTACAACTACTACTGCAACTACTTCTGCTACTAAAACAACAACAACTACTACGACAACAACAACAACAACTACGACACAACAACAACTACTACTACTACTACTTCTAGCGGTAATACTACTATTACTTTTACTAGTATTACCACTTTTTTAACTCTTACTTTTACTACTGATGCTGCTTCGGCTACTGCTGCTACGTGTAGTAGTAGCCACATCAGCCACAACTACGGCTAATACTACAATAAGTTATAAATACTAACAACCGCCGAAACGCAACTAAATTAGCCACGAAAACACCATTACACGCTTACAGAATGGAAAAATCAATCATACATAAAAGGCGATTAAAAACAAGAGCATCAACAAAAAATGGAATGAGTGAATGAATGAATGAATGGATGAATGAATGAATGAGTGAGTGAATGAATGAATGAATGAATGAATGAATGAATGAATGAATGAATGAATGAATGAATGAACGAACGAACGAACAAACAAACGAACGGACGGACGGACGAACGAACGAATGAATGAATGAATGAATGAAATTGACAAAATAATAAACCCCAACATAAACAACAAAAGAGACTTAATGAAAATCCTTGAAACGTCAACATCAAAATGTAACGACAAAGTCATTTACTACTTCTACTACTACTACTACTACTACTACTACTACCACTGCAACAACAACTACTACATCAACAAAAATTCTAAATAATGAAATGCTTTTATCGATAAAAAATCATCATTCTCGTTGTCGAATGTCACGCTGCCCACAACAACAACAACAACAATAATGATAAGGTAGTGATAGTAGTAGTCTCTCTCTCTCTCTCTCTCTCTCTCTCTCTTTCTCTCTTTCTCTCTCTCTCTCTCTTTCTCTTTCTCTTTCTTTTTTATTGCTTTTCTTGAGCTCGTTCAAACATGTTTTCATGAACTGTTTTTTAACGTGTGTGTTTATTGTTTACGTCTTTCTGAATTGAAATTTTGTTGAAATTAATATCGACGTTTTTGTTGTTGCTGGTACTATAGTTATTATTATTACTATTGTTGTTGTTGCTGCTGTTGTTGTTGCTATTGTTGTTCTTTAGGAAGCGCTATATAATGTGGCTAAGAAACGCGCCGCGGTAACAATGGCCGCATGAAGCAATTGCTACCGTTAAATTGTTTTAAATTTTAAAAGTTGAAAAAAGAGAAAAATGATATGTCAATAATAGTAATAATAATAATAATAATAATAATAGTAGTAATAATAATAATAATACAACTACAACAATGTCACCACAGTTTAACAACAACGCAAAACATGATAAAACAGAGCCCACCGATACATAACCAACACATTTACAACATAAACAACAACACTCAAACAGCCAACAACAACATCGACAACACGTAAACATGAATAACACAACAAGCAGATACGCACATTCGCGTCTGACTGCCTTTTGTTGTTCGCATCTTCTACCGATAAACAACAACAACGACAAAAATGGAAACCACATCAACAACAACAACAACATCGTGATTTTTTTGCCTTAGAGATACATAACGGTCATTTAAGGTGTTCATACGATGCTGGGGGCGGGGTGGTTGTACTGCAACAACATCAACAACAACCACAACATCAACAACAACATCAGCATCAACATCAACAAAAACAACAGTATCATTATCCACAACGAGTCAACCACAATTCTTCAAATGATAGCCCACGCAAACAGCAGCAAAAATGGCGAGAACTTCAACACGAAACACCAAAACAACAACAACAACAACAACAACGTCAGCATAGAAAATTAAATGACGGCCTGTGGCATAGAATAATAATTCACCGACAAACACTGTACACCGTTCTTGTTTACATCGACAATGACATCACTAACTACCATTGGACAGACGGTTCTCCGATCATTCAAAATTCGGTCGGTTGAATTTTATGACTGTTCCATCTATCGGTCATACGCATAATGACTCTTTAATTGACTCTTTTTACTAACCTAATGTGAATGAATTTTAATTTAAGTATTTTTTTTTCGTTTTAATACTTTTACTTAATCGAAAATTATGACAGATAGCGGTTGCTACATATTATCGTTGATGATGTTATATTTGACGATGATGTTGTTATACCTGATGAGAATTTGTTGTTTTTGTTGTTGTTGCAATTGCTAGTATAAAGATAAAGTTGTTGTAGTAGATGTTATTAGTATTATTGTTGTTGTTGTTGTTGTTGCTGCTGCTGCTGCTATGGAAAAGCAAAAAAAAATGTTCTTCCAGCGAAATTTTTCCGAAAAATTTTTTCACTAATGTAAGATCTGAGATAAGTTAGTTGATTGACATTCGGCGATAACTAAATATTTTAATTCATTTTATTATTTTTATTATTATTGTAATTATTAATATTATTATCTTCATTATTATTATTGTTGTTGTTGTTTCTAGATGATTGAATAGCACGACAAATAAGTCACGCTTGCCATTTTGATTCAAGCATTTTTCATTTTTCTGTGGTCTTTATTATCTAATTTTATTATTACTCCTTCTTTTATTATTAATATTATTATTGTTGTTGTTGTTGTCATTATTTTTTCGTTGTTGATGTTTTTCATGTTGCTATTGTTGTTGTTGTTGTTCTTACTATTACGCCATTTATATTCAAAAGTTTCTTGTTGATATTCTAATTAGTTTTTTGGTTTTTAGCAACAAAATTCGCACAACATTTTTTAAATTTTGCTAAATAACAACAGGCTAACAACAACAACAACAACGACAACAACATCAACAACAACAACATCAACTCCAAACAATCCATCTACCTCGATCTCTCCCCAGACAACGTGGTCTACTTTGGAGGGCTCAGCCCTAACCCCACTCAAAGATTTCCCTCTCAATTTCCTCCACCCCATCATCAGCTTCCGTCATCGGTAAAATCTGACGGGCGGGGCTTTCACGGTTGCGTTAGCAGTCACGTGATATTCAACGATTTTCCGTATGACGTCATAGCGGCAGCCGGAAATAAGTCGACCGATGAGGTTTCAATTGTAAAGGGATGTCTCGGTGAGTGCGTCAGATTAACTTTTGTAACTTCTAAATGGGACCGCTGATGATGACGACGATGATGAAGATGATGACGATGAGTACTATGACGTCATCATTGGCATTTGTTGTTATCATTATCATCATCCAAACCATCATCCTTATTGTCGTTAATTTTATTTCTCACCATGTTTTGTCAGTTTCCTCATCAACATTGCATCATCGCCACAGAATTTTAGAAATTCATTTTCAAAAACCAGCGAATAAAAAATTTTTTGTTTTCTCATCATCTTCTTTGTCTTTGACTATATTATCATTATTAAAAAATTCTGCTTCACACATCAAATGATATACTGGAAAATGAATGAATTGAAATGTAGAATTTCAAACTAAAACAATGGAAAATTAATAAGGGAATGCCGTATCAAATTTAAAATTTTTTCCAAAAACAATGAATAAAAATATTCGTTTTTTTTTGTTTTTTTTCAGAACCGGAAAATGTTTGCGAACGATCCATGATTGCATCTGACAACATCAACAACAACATCAACAACATCTACAACAACATCAACAACATCAACAACATCAACAACGACGACAAAAACAAAATGGCGGAAAAGCGTTGCCATAACAACGGTGTATGCGTTCAGGAGTGGGGAGGCAACGAGTGCGATTGTCAGATGACGTCATTCTCCGGGGATAAATGCCAGGATGGTTTGTTGTGATGATGATGATGACGGTGATGATGACGACGACGATGACAATTATTACAATTGTTATTATTCTTATTATCATTATTATTATTACTATTGTCATTATCATTATTATTATTATCATAGTAATTTCCATTACCATTAGTGATATTATTATCGCTGACGATGATGAAGACGACGACGATGATGATTTCGCTGTTAAGGATTATGATGATTAAACGGAGATTAAAAAAAATGATCGCTGATGACGTCATCGTCTTCGTTAGTTTGATTGCGCTTTACAATTATCTCCGCTTTAATTCTGCAAGGAACATTGCAAGATTAACTAAGAGATCTGTTGCAATAAATATTACATTATCTATCCCTTCTACTACTATTACGATTACTGCTGATACTACTACTTCTATTACTACTACTACTACTTCTACCACACCGTGACTGTTGCTACTACTACTACTACTACTACTACTACTACTACTACTACTACTACTACTACTACTACTACTACAGCTACTACTACAGCTACTACTACTACTATTAATATAGTTGCTGCTACTACTACAAGTTTTACTTCGACAACGACTACTACTACGACGACCGTCAAGAAAGCATTATTCAAAGGTCTCAATTCCATGTAAATCTCATTAGGTGTCACTAGAGCAATTGACTTCCCATTGATTCTGTAACGCTTTTAGTTCTTTGCTTTTTATTATTTCTTTGGTTTTTTTGTTGTAGTTGTTGTTGTTTTTGTTATTGTTGTTGTTGTTGTGGTTATTTCCGTGTATCTTGTGCCAACAAATTTGTTTTACTGTCTTAGTAACACTTTATCAAATATTTTTGTTTGTCTGTTTGTATGTTTTTTGTAGGTTTTTGTATGTTTTTTGTTTCTTTGTATGTCTGTTCATTTGTATGTATGCATATATGTTTGTGCAAATGTTTATGTATGCCTGCGTGTGGTTAATAGCCTGCTTGTCTCAAGTGAATGAGTATGTGTCTATATATTGATGTGTGTGTGTGCGTGTGTGTGCATATAACTGTGGATGTTTGTGTGTATGTATGTGCGTTTGTATCCATGTTTGTATGTTTTGTTGTTTTGTTATAGATGTACAGAGATAAACATATTGGTGAAAAAAAATTTTTGTTTTTCTAAAAGTTACTCCTAACTAAATTCTTAACCCTTTTCCAATCCGTACTGGCACAAAAATTAACATCTCTGAAATTTTAGTCGAGAGGGAAAAATTTCTTTAAAAAATTGCATGGGATACACTGGAAAATAATTTTCCATTTCCTCACAGATGGTTTTTCTTCGCGACTTTATTATTTTACGTCCGAGCAATTGTTTTTCAGCAACATACTCGTAAATTTTCTGCTTAGTTTATTCTACTGTCATTAATTCATAACCTTTGGTCGGTCGGTGGTCGTTTGTTCGTTTGTTTGCTTGTTCGCTTGATCGTTCGATTGTTTGTTTTTTTGTTCGTTGTTTGTTCGTTCATTTATTTTGTTTGTGTTCTAATCTTTCAGTTTTAAACATTTTTTTCGCGTGTATAACGACAAAGCAATCAAACAATCCAACCACACCAACAAACCAATCAATCAATCAATCTAAAAGCAAACCAATCAATCAACCAACAAACCAATCAATCAATCAACCAATCAATCAATCAAGCAAGCAATCACTTAGCCAACCAACTCAACAAAACATCAGCCAACAACCAACCAACTATCCACCAACAACAACCTGCAAACAGAGGGCACTTCATACGAGTTTGGCAGTAAGGGGATGATGACCTTTAGATTCACGAAAGGTGATTGGCCGGACACTCACGCCGACCGCATAGCAGTGGCCTTCAAACCGGAAACAAAGATCAAAATGTCGGTAAAGGAAGAAGATGAGGAAGAAAAAAATAGAGATGCTACTATTTTTAGAATGGAAAGTGGAAGCAGTGCGGATTTTATTGAAATATACTTGGTTAGATTAATGTTTTTTTTATGTCCCATATAAGTATGCTCGTTATAAAAGATGAACACATTTTATATTCTGTTGTAGGAGGCCGTGGTTACGGTTACTGAGGTGCAGTGACCGTGTTCGAAAGCAAATGCATCTCCTCTATCCATTTTTTAAACAATGTATTGCGATCTTTGACATGTTTGAGAAGTTTTAATATTTCAATTTTTTTAAAGTAGTTTTTGGCTTCTAAAAATTTCTTTCGCGGGCTATCGTCTTCGTCTCGAATTCGATTCGTTTCAAGTTTTTTTACACTTTTGTTCGTTATGAGCCAGTTCTGTCATGTTGCTTACTGTAAAATGTGTTTGAATATGCATGATATTGAGGTATGGCCTCACTCAATGTTTGAATCTTCCGATAATTAGATGTTTGAATATGCATATGTTGAGGTATGGTCTTACTCAATGTTTGAAACATCCGATAGAAGATGTATGAATATGTATGATGTTGAGGTATGGCATATTTTATACTAACTATTATACTATATTTAACCACAACAACAACAACAACAATACAGACGAAGAACAACAGCGTATGTGCTCTGTACGACGTCGGCATGGGCAAAAAACTCTTGACTTCCGGCTGGAGCTATGGTGACGTCATCATCGCTCAAAGATATCACGTGATCAAGTTTCAAAGGTCGGGAGCCAATGCCAGTTTGCAGGTTGACGATGGGAATGTGTCCAGTTACAACACCAGCGGTTGGTAGTGTTGCATTCCATTGCGTTACCTTACATTACATTACAATGTAAAAAAATTACATTTCATTACAATTCAAAACATTACATTACATTACACTGTTAACCAAACATAATAATGAGTAATAGTAATAATTATTACTATTATAAATCTAAAAATATAGTCATATACTTTAAAAAAAACTCACACATATGGAGAGAGAGAGAGAGAGAGAGAGAGAGAGAGGGAGTGAGAAATTAGAAAGAGAATTACTAAGTATTTAATAAAAGACTAATCTACTGACACTGCGGTACTTACTTAACAGTAAGTTCAAATTAGTAATTTTATTTAGTAACGTCTAAAAATGTCTCCTGCAAATGTTTGAGTAGATTTCTGAAGAAAAAAAATTTGTGGATAAATCATCTTTTTTTTTAAAAGAGAGCAATTTAAATTAGACTGTATATGCTTGGAAAACGCAACTCTTACACTCACGCACGCACACACACACACACACACACACACACACATACACACGCACACACACGCACGCACACACGTACCTAAATTTTTTTTAAATACTGACATGTATAAAAATATCGAAACATGGAAACAGTTATCAATCAAAAAATGAGGCTGAACGAACGAATCAACTTACTACGGATGTGCATTTTTAAGATGTGATTAATCAAAGAGTACAACTAATTAATCAATGATTATTGAACAAGCAGTCAATCAATTGAGGAATTTATCAATCAATTAATCAATCATTCAATCAATATATCGACCAATTTTTAAGTCAACTCTTATCGATCAGTCATTCAACTTAACAACAAATCAACCAATTATTCAATTAACCATCAATCATATAACCATCCAAACAACCGACCAATTAACCACATAACCAACGAGCCAATCAACTATATAACAAACCAACCAACCAACCAACCTATCCATTTATCTTAAAACCAGACGCCAAACTGACAATATTCAACCATCAATCAATCATAAAAGTTGGAGGGAGAAAGCTGACATCTGTCGACGGGGGAGTTAAAAGAAGTTTTAAAGGATTCCTCAAAGGTAATTCTCATTCATTTCAATCTTGTGCATGTATTGTAAACGGTATTCGTGTACATCATCGTGTATGTACATATACACATGTCCTATTTGTACACATGCATGTACGAGTTCGTATTATTCTGTAATGTGCATTCATGTATTTGTATGTTTACATGTAATAATATCAACACACAAAATGTATTGTATTTTGTACTGTATTGTTTTGTAGTGTATTGTATTTTGTATTGTATATATGCGTGTTGTATTGTATTGTATAAATGCATATTGAGTTGCACGAATGTGTTTGTATGCCTGAGTGTGGTTGCATTGTATATATGTGTATTTACGTATTTTAAGAAAAACATCCGTCCTATACAAAAATCTAGTTCAAAACCGGTTTTAATGTGTTGTATTGTTTGTATTGTATATGTACCCATATAAAAGTGTGTATGCTTGTATGTATAAGTTTGTATTTATGTGCTTGTTTGTTTGTTTGTTTGTATTTGTGTAATGTATCGCACACACGTGTGACGTTCCGTGTAAACCATCAAAGGTGTTTATTCATCTCTTAATGCCTGACCACTTTGGCTGTCGTCATCGTCGGTCGTCGTCATCGGCGTCATTTTATCGCGAGAGTTAAAAAAAATTATTTATGAGAAAATTTGTTAATCTAATCAAAAAATCTTTCTCTTATTAAATTTTCGTTTATTCCGATTATTTCAGTTTCAATTTTCAACATCTTCACCACCACCATCATCATCATCATTATCATCATCATCATCATTATCATCATCATCATCATCATCATCATCATCATCGATCTTTATCATCGTCATCATCATCATCGTCGTCAGCATCATAATCATTTTTTTCATCTCCATCATCATCATCATCATCATCATCATCATCATCATCATCATCATCATCATCATTGTAGTTTCTGTCGTCATAAAATAGAGTCGTTGAATTCGCACCTCAGCATCATCGTCAGCATCATTCTTTCATCCTCGTCATCATTTTCTCCTCCTCCTCATCATCGTCATCATCGTCGTAACTTTTGTCGTCAGAAATTAAAGTCGTTAATTCAATCGTCATGGTCTTTGCTGCTGTAGCTGTCGTAATGGTCTTTGTGGCTGTTGTTATCGTAAATTTCTTTACTTTCCTCTCTTTTTGATGTCGTGGTAATACTAGGCCTTATCAGTGCTTGAAAGCCTTTTAACGTAATCCATTCATTAATCGCCCCACTGCTGCTTGCTTCTCTAATTATTTGTTTTGTTCTCCAATGTTCTCGTCGTCGTCGTCGTTTTCACCATTTTCACCATCTTTTTATCCTCACCTCGCCGTCTTCTTCAATCATCATTCCCAATTTCGTCCGCGTCCATATTGACAATGACTTTTATCGCCAAGATCAACGTCATTTTTATCATGACGTCATCGTCGTCAACTTTTTCCGGCTGTCATTAACGTCAACGTCTTCGTCATTCTCGTCATCTCCGCTGCTAGCATCCCAATTATCATCGCAGTCCCTTCGTCGTCGTCGTCGCTTCTGATAGCTTCATATTCACTCCTGCCGTCCTGCCAGCATCACTGAACCATTTGATTTGATCATTTCGTCAGGTCTAGTCGTGAACGGGTTGAACGTTTTTGAACTGGCTTCAAAGAACCACCCGCAAGTACGTATTGAAGGCAAAGGTGTTCGACTGGCAAGTGAGATGAAACAAAACAGACCTGCCGAGTGAGGAAAATTTCGATGATGCCATTTTTAAATTAATGTTATTCACGAAAACTTAAAAACTTTCCCTTTTTATTGTAACCTTTTTAAAAAATGTTTTAAACGTGATACGTGTGAAAAATTCAAATTATCAACTCAAAAAAATTGTTAAAATATTTATAAAAATTATTTTTGAACGTAAAAATGAGTTAGCTCAGACGGTAAAAGTACTATGTCTCAAGTTGTTAATACTCTCTGACCAGGTTCGAACTCTGTCGGCACATAACTCAAACGCCTCGTATGAATAACGCAAACTTGCAGTACATGTATGTAGGCAGTCTTGGTGTGATCATGGTGAAACTGTTATGTGAGTCAATGATAACATTGCAACGAAGTAAGAATGGATGGATGATATGCAATCCTCAGAGCTGAATAATGAGGAATGAAAATAATGGCTTCCAAACTGACCTTCTTATGCGCTGTATTGCTTAACAATATTAAATATGTATAAATCACTAATTTATTGTTTCATTTAACAGGGAGGTTCCGAATGATGACGTCAACGATGACGAAGGTGGGGACGATGATTATGATGGGTCTGGCAATGGAAATGATTATGATGATGACGATGACGACGACGATGATGAAGATGACGAAGACGAGACACGTGATAACAAAAATGAAAACTTTATCTTATCTTCAACGGACCGATACATTTTTAACATGGAATCAAACAAAACAAACTCCGATGTGTTGAGCGGCGAAACTTCAAACCTTCTGAACACTGATCTCATAGACACAGGTGCAGCAAGCACTCCTTCCACTACAAATTATGTGAACGTCACCTGGACGACAGGTTTTAACGTATGGAAAGCAGGCGACGACGTTGAAGATGACTCACCTGGCGGCGTCAACGAGACCGAGAAGAGCATCATGGTTGACGACACCGCTTTGTGGATCCCGGTTTCAAATTCGGTCAACACATCCTCAGAGAACGGTACAACAACCAGCGTGGAATCTACATCAGAGCAAGACCACAACGCGTCATACCTGGCAGTACCACAACCGACGACAACTACGACATCCACCGATTCAAATGTAACGCCTACAAAACCAACTCTCTCTCATCTATCGTCAAGCGTAAAGGAATTTTTTAAACGAATAATTAAAATGTTTCCCCCTTGGTCACTCATTACCGGCTGCATTCTTGGCGTATTCCTCGTACTGGCTTGCATAATTTTAATGGCGGTGGCCTGTAAGCGAAGTCACAGCGGTCGAAACTGTGGCAGCTACATCGTCGATCAGAATATGTCCTCGCGAACGTTCTGCGCTGGAAAGTGCACTGGCAGCCTCTGCCCGTCGTCGAAACCTCAGCAGCATTCAGGCGACAACAGGAATGGACTGATCAGTAATAAAACAATCAACAATAATGCCATCTCGGATAAACATTCTTGCATCGATTCCGAAACTATTCACTTGTCGGATAGAAAATTCGACTCACACTGCAGCAAACCCGAGCACTTGACTTCTCGACAAAGACGGTCGAAAACTTATCCGAGATCCTTCATCAGCTGGTGTCGAAAAAATCACAACCGGACGGAAACAGTCCTTGAAAAAAAACAACTGTTCACAAAAGGCTGTTGCAGTAGCCTCAACAGCTACGACGGTCGTCTCGACGTCGCAGATAGTAACAACTTCTCCGAATCATTAGAACAATGTTACTGCAATGATTGCAGGACGGAGAAAGAACTGCCAAGCAGCAATA
Source organism: Helobdella robusta (assembly GCF_000326865.2). Lineage (NCBI taxonomy): Eukaryota > Metazoa > Annelida > Clitellata > Rhynchobdellida > Glossiphoniidae > Helobdella > Helobdella robusta. Next base: position 2,113,459 of record NW_008704349.1, on the reverse strand, counting down.
TAAATGTCAGAAACGGTCTCACAAGTGCTTCAAAAAGATTCGGTACCCTCAAACCACCTCCTCCCCCACAAATGACGTCACATTATGAAGCCTCGAATAGCGATTTTAGCAACAGTCCGTCCAGGCCAAACGCAGGTGAATCTTCGTCGCTGGTAGCAGTCAGCGATTACTACGACTCGCCGCTGGCCAGCGTCGACTCGACCAAAGTTTCAGTAACGTTGCCGAGGTTCAACGTTAAAAATGCACATCTCTGTAGGACGGATCGGACGGGCAAGAGGAGGAAAACGGTTTTCGGGAAGAATAATAGAAAAGATAAGCACAAACTCTCTTCAGCGGCCGTGCATTTCAACAGAGAGTGGTATGTTTGAAAGTTAGAAACAAGTGGTATTATAATTTATTAACGTCATTTACGTCACTCAAACATCCAGCAAACGACCAATGAAACGTTTAGGTAAAATTTTGTACAAAACTATCGAATTCTCGAAAATTCCATTCACTCACACTCAACAACTTGAAAACATAGCAGCGCGATCAACTCTTTTCAAGCAGTGTTAACACAAAACTCTCGAGTATTACGTCGTTGACTGAAACACGGTAAAACAATTGTTAACTTGTACAAACTTGTACTATATTGAACCAAATTGTTATATATAACCAAGTGTATCTTCGTCCTTTTTTCATTTTTGTGGAGCGTAGCTGGACGATGGTTTGTCATGCAGTTACATGCGAATGTACCGCAGTTCGTTGCACATCATCTGAAGACAAACCAATCTCGTACTACCAAGTTATTTATCTATTCATTTGATGACGACTTTGTTCACACAACAGCGCATACAAAAACCGTTGTGCACGACAATTGATAGACTCTAACATTTGATGAATAAACGAACAAACCAATATCTGTGTTAAAATTTATTAAACTGCACAAAAGTTGCTGAAAAAATGAAGTTAGTTGTATGTGTAAGATGGCATTATGAGGGGCCTGGGAGCGAATAGTGGCCTATTTCGACCCCTCAACTTCCGTTTTTTATTGAGAAACTTCATGAGTAATGACTTTTTACCCAAACTCCACACTTTCAGTTGGCGCTCTGAAAGTTCCGCCAGTTTTTCCTGGTCGTCGTAGTCGATGCCAGGAGCGTACGGGGCCTCCACCTCCTCTGGTTCAGTCAGTTGCAATCCCTCATCAAGCAGACTCTTCCTGAATGCCTGAAACTGTGATCGATGATATCATTATTTCATTCCATTTATTGTTCTGTTTCAAATATCTGAATCAATATATAGTGGAAATTGAAATCAGAAATTTAACACATGTTAAAAACAGAAGCTGCCCTGTATATACATATTAATTTAATTTGTTATAGTTCAATTCCTATAAAAACAGTAACCTTCTCTGAACTGTCAGCATTGATCCATTCAAGTAGGGTGGCATTGGCTATCCCAAACTGCAGACATCTCTGAGCCAGAACTCGACCGATGTTGATGGCTGATGAAACATCACTGCAACTGTAAATTTATTGAAAAAAAAACTTTTGAATGATGAAATTTCAAAAAAAACTGTTAAAGAAATAAACTTTTGAAAAACATTTTAACTTGTACAAATGCTTTCTGATGGCCAATTCCTTAGTGGAACATGAGACTACCTTAGTACCGCAGCTATGTACAACATTAGCCTCCATGTTTCGGTTGGTCACTATGAATTCTATCCTGGAATTTGTTAAAAATAACATTTTTTTGTTGATTAAATTAAGAAAAATTATTTAAAATTCGTAGTTATTGAGAAAAAGTAAAAATTTTATTGTTTAAAATGTGAAACCTGTGGTAGAATTCTTTGCTTGGATATTGAAATCTCCATCCTTTACGTTTCCAAGCTATGCCTAAAAGCTCCAAGTTCCTGAATAAGTAACAAAAGGAATGGAGAATGTGGAAAATAACTTAAAAATAATTATGTTAGCACCTCTTTTAATATAATTTTTCAAGTGTAACTTATTTAAAAAATTAATCTTCATAACCATTTTATAATAACTTTACACTTTTACGAAATGTATATATAAAGAATATAAAATTTTTTTGAATTGAAAATGAATTCCAAAATTTTAAATTTCAAAAATGTAAACCTTGGATTTCTATTGATAAACTTTCTATCCAAATTAAAGTTTTCAATTTCTGTTTCTTCATTATTTACTGTTTGTGAGTTGCTACTGCTACCATTGAATCGGTGCAGACCTTTGGAGTTTTAAAGTTGTTATGCTGAGTTAATCAATGATTAACAATTAACATTATTGAATTAATCAAATAAATTGATTAAAATTTAATTAAATAATTGAATAGATTGAGATTGACTTTTGTCTTATGATTAATCATTAATGAATATTATGAAGTGGGGATTATTATTTTATTTACTAACATTACAATTTATGAATTATTTTAAAACTAAAGATTTATTTCTGACCATAAACGTGTATTAAATTGAAAACTTTAGGGCGATTAATTTGAATCCATTTTATCGTGCTTTTTAATGACTGAAAATAATCTTATATATATAAGTAATATAATATCGCTCACCTGTCATAACAGAGGAAGCAGGGAAGGATTTGCAAGAAGCATTTTTTAACAGATTAACTCGCTTTAAACTATTAATACAAAATCCTAAAATGCTTTTATTTAAAGAAAACATTCTAAATAGTATAAAAACGCTATTTGTTTTACTAAACTTCAAGTTTAAGATAATTTAATTCATAGCCAAAATTAACTTTTAAACTTAACTTGTAAACATACATAGAACACAAAAAAAATCATTCAATGAAATTTTTGATTAAATTCACTGTTAATAAACCGTTTTCTACGCATTTAAAACAAAAAATATTTAAAAAAATTATTCAACTTAATAAAAATAAAATTAAATATTTATTTTTAAATAATTAATTGTTCAAAAAACTTATTTTAAACACTAATATTGTGACACACCTGGATAAACAACATTATATATATATACGTATATAATTGTAATACCTTATTAGTTTACTTTTAATTAGCCAATGAGTGATTTTAATTAAATTTAAATTGTACTTTTGATTGTAAATAGTGAATATATAGAATTATTTATTGATTATTTATTTGATTTTTCCAGATTGTCATTTTAAGGATTCATATACTTATTTCTGTTTCGTAATTTTATTTATTTATTTTTTTACTAATTCCGGATTGATAACTGGGTGTCTACTCAGCTCCTCATATACTAGGATTAGGCCATTAGAAAAGAATAAGAAAATCTAAACTTTTCAATTATGACCAAAGATAGATTGGCCGCCCTGAAAGCGGTTTGTCTCTGAGACTTTTTGTTTTGTTTTTATTTTATTAAATTAAAATTTTAATATTAATAAATATTATACCAATATTTATAAAAAAAATTTTATTACTTATTAGTTTATAAGTATAATTTAAAATTATACTATTATATTTTAATTTAATAATTAAATTATAATATAATAGTATAATTTTAAATTTAATTATTAAATTATAATATAATAGTATAATTTTAAATTATAATTATAAACTATGAGTAATAAATTTTTTTTATAAATATTGGTATAATATTTATTTATTTATATGAATTGGTGGGTTATTTTAATCACAGATTTAACTTAATTAAGATGATTAAGATTTGATTAATAAAGATTTTGATTATTTTAATTAATTATTTATTATTAAGAGTAAATAAAATAATTTTTTTATCGTTAAGTTAAATAAAATAATTATTTAATTATATATGTAATTATTAATATATATATAAATATATGTATATATTTATTTAATTAAATAATTAATTTTCGAAATAACTTTCAAATAAAAGTATAAAACTATGTATAATAAAATATAATAAAATGAAATTAAATGTATAAATATCTTCTTATACATTTATTATACACACACACATATACTACGTTAGTGTATAAATGATGTTGTTATAACTCTATATATATATATATATATATATATGTGTTAGTAATAGACCCATAATTTTTA
>NW_008704349.1:2106823-2109364 GCF_000326865.2 Helobdella robusta | reverse complement strand
TAGAATTTATAGAATATATATATGTATATATATATATATATATATATATATAAAGATACATTAATGATAAAAATAATAATAATTACAGTAATAATAGAAATAATAATAAGTGTATTAGAGAAGCCAAGCTCTTTTAACAGCTGTTTAATCAATACTATTGTGGGTTGACATTTAGCATAAAAAGAATAATAATAAAAATAAAGAGAATAATAATAATAAGTATTATGCTGATAATAACAAGAATAATGGTGATAATAACAGTTTTAGTGAAAAAAAAATAGTTTTTTTTTGGTTTATTTATTCAAATTTCTATGTAGCACCTAGTTTGTTTAATTTATTTATTCTTCTTTCTTTCCTTCCTTCATTTCTTCTTTTATTCATTCATTTATTCATTAAATTAATTTTGTGTTTTTTTTATCTGTCATTCATTCATTCATTTGTTCATTCTATGGTTGCGTTAACTCGTTTATTCATTCATTCGTTCATCTGTTCACTTATTTTTTCATTCATTCATTTATTGGTTCATCCATTTATTGGTTCATTCATTCATGTTATCATTTACTCAACATATTTGATTTACATTCCATAAATGTTCCATCAATCAATCAATCAATCAATCAATCAATCAATTTACTTACTAGTACATTGAATGGTTGAATCATTAACATTATAATCATTATCATCATCGTCGTCGTCATCATCATTATCATCAGGCCCAGGGTGATCAAGATGATGATGATGACTTCAGCGCTGTCAACCCTGTATGTCAAGATACATTTATGGAGAACTTCTTCGAACAGGTTTATAATTTCTTTTATCCGTTAGTTCCTTCGTTCGTTTATTCGTTCGTTTGTTCATTTGTTTGTTCGTTTGTTCATTTGTTTGTTCGTTTGTTCATTTGTTTGTTCATTCATTTTTTCATGGATGCTGTGATTGCGTTTATTGTTAGATTAATTTTGAATTGTGGTGATTTGAATAATGTGATTGGTTTGTTTTGTTTGTATCAAAATTAAATGATTATTATTAAATGATTAAACTGATTGGTTGGTTGATTGATCGAATAATTGGTTGATTGATTGAATAATTGGTTGATTGATTAGCTGATTGATTGATTGATTAGATTGAAGAGATCAGAAGAATGGTTGATAAGATATCATCGAGCGTTGAAGAGGTCAAAAAGAAACACAGTGCAACACTCGCCTCACCTCAATCTGATGACAGTAAGACGACGACGATGATGATGATGACGATGATGATGATGATAATGATAATAATGATGATGATAATGGTGATGATGATGATGATGATGATTTTAGAAATGAAAGAAGAGTTGGAAAACTGCATGGCAGACATTAAAACGATTGCCAACAAAGTCAGGAACAAGCTGAAAGGTCGGTGAAAGAATGGACGAATGAAAAAAATGATTGAAATGAAAGGATGAACAAATGAATGAATGAATAAACGAATAAATGAATGAATGAGTGAACGATTGAAAAAACACACGATTATACCAATAATTAACAATTTAATCAATAATAAACGCTTTAATGATTATATAAACGAATGAGAGAATACATGAATTTATACATAAATAAAAGAACGAATGAATGAATGAACGATTGAATGAATGAACAAATGAACAAAGGAAAGATTTTTTTGCCTAAAAAATGGAAATAAAGTGAAAATGAATAAATAAATTTCTTTCAATCGCAGCCATAGAGCAGGGCATCATAGCTGATGAACAGTCCAAAAAATTTTCTGCCGACCTCCGAATCAGGCAGACTCAAGTAGCCGATTGAATGAATGAATGAATGAATGAATGAATGAATGAATGAACGAATGAATAAACGAATGAATGATTGATTGAATGAATGAACGAACGAATGAATGATTGATTGAATGTATGAATTAATTAACAAACGAATGATTGAATGAATTGATGGATGGATGGGTGATTGCGTGAATGAATAAATGACGATTGATTAAGTGATCTAATTTAATGAATAAATTAATTTGCCGGTCTATTAGTTAGCAGCTTATATAAACGAACGATTCATTTGTCTGACAACAACAACATGATCAATACCTTTTTTTATATCATCCAATAACAACAAATGTTTTTATCCAATCCACCAATCATAAAAAAACATCTTTTTTAAACCATCCAATCATAACAAACGATTCTATCAAATCAACCAATCATAAATTTTTTTTTAAACCATTCAATCACGACAAACGATTCCGTCCGATCAACCAATCACAAAACTCCTCCCAAATCAACCACCAATCGCAGCACGCCACACTTTCGAGAAAGTTCGTCGATGTCATGAATGACTACAACTCCTGCCAGATAGACTACAGGTCCAGGTGCAAGGCGCGAATTCAGAGACAGCTTGAAATAAGTAGGTCAAATTATAAAAAAAATGGGTCAAATATTAATAAGTGGGCCAAGTACTGATAAATGGGTCACATACTGATAGATATATCTAATCTTTTTTTACCATGTTACACTGTGCCATTTATCGGTCACTAATATGTTTG
>NW_008704349.1:2088629-2106304 GCF_000326865.2 Helobdella robusta | reverse complement strand
CGTCATCAAAATTTCTAGCCGGTAGGACGACGACAGATGAAGATCTTGAGGATATGCTGGAGTCTGGAAATCCCAATATATTTACTCAAGGGGTGAGTCTATGATTGGTTGATTGATTGATTGGTTAGTTGGTTGATTGACTGAGTGACGGATTGATTGATTTTCTAGCCTACTGACTTGCCTGCCTGCCAGCTAGCTGATTGACTGACCGATCGACCGACTAAATTGATGATTGTTTAGTTGATTGGTTGGTTGGCGGATGGTGTAGTGGTTGTAGGTGCTGCAACCGTCACGATAACATCAACAGATTATAACTGAGACCCAGCAAGCCAAACAGTCATTGAAGGATATCGAAGCCAGACATCAAGACATCATCAAACTTGAAAATAGCATCAGGGAGCTAAGGGATATGTTCCTCGATATGGCTATGCTAGTCGAGAGTCAGGTAGGAGGGCTGATTGTTTCGTTTGTATTTGTGTAGTTTGCTTGTTTGTATTAGCAGCAACATACGGACAAACGTACAATCAACAACATACAAAACGGACGAACAAACAAACACGCATACCAACCAACTAATCAGCAAACAAACACAAACAAACAAAACAAACATACAAACAAATAAACATACAAACAAACAAACATAGGGCGAAATGATAGAACGAATTGAATACAACGTGGAGAAATCAGTTGACTATATTGAGACTGCTAAAGCCGATACAAAAAAGGCCGTCAAGTATCAGAGTAAAGCTAGGAAGGTGAGGAGATGATGATGATGACGAAGATTGGGGTGATGAAGATGACGATGATGATGGTGACGATGGTGAAAATTCATAATAATTATAATATTATTAAGTAGTAGTCGTTTTGCTTGGATTTGAACTGGCTTTAAGGTGGGCTTTGTACATTAAATTTTAATAAAATTATCCATAATATGCGCTTTTTCTTGTTGTATCTAGGTATTATTCTTAGTATTGTTATTATTATTAGTATTATTGATACAAATATACAAATACACACACACACGCATGCATACATACATACATATATACATACATACATACATACATACATACATGCATACATACAAACATACAAACATTTCCAGAAACGGATAATCATAATCATCATCATCATCGCTATCGTCCTCGTCTTGGCTCTTATCATCGGATTGTCTATTGGCTTACGACGATGATGACAATGACGACGATGATGATGATGACAGTGATGGTGATGATGATGATGACGATGATGATGACGATGTCAAAAGAACGACGAAGAAGATTATGATGAAAGCGCTGCATTAACATAATATATGCGCAAGATTGTCATTACGTTAACGTAATACAAGCATAAAGTTGACCATACATTAACATAATATATGCACAACATTAACATAATACATAGCATACATTAAAATAAAGTTAGCGTTATTTTTATCATTATTTAGGGTCAATTGCTTTGTTTTTATATGAATTTCTCGAGTTACTTAATAGCTGTGTAATCAAACCTATTTTTCCATTTCTTTTGTCTTTTTTTCATTCATTCCTTTACTTGATTCAATCCATCCATCCATTATATAAATTCATTCCACTGTCTGATTCTGTCCATCCATCCATCCATCATGCTTTTTATTCAATCGTTCATTCCAAATTTTAAAAAGTTTTATAGGTTTTCGTATTTTTGTAGGTGTCGGCATGTTTTCTGTCTCTGTCTGTCTGTCTGTATTTCTGTCTGTCTGTCTGTCTGTATGTATGTGTATGTTTCTATATCTATTGGCGATATTAATATTGATAATGATGATGAAGATTAAAATGACGATGAAGATGACGAAGAAGATGAAGATGATGATGGTATGTATGAATTAGTTTTTATGGCATGCAATTATGCGTTTGTATGGCAGTAATGTATGTTTTCCATTTATCCACTTGCTATTATTATTATTATTATTATTATTTATTATTATTATTATTGTTATTATTATTATTACTTTTGGGTGACTCTATCTACTATAGTTCATCTTTGCTTGTTGTTATGAGATAGGAAAGGGCTATAGAATGTATTTAGTGGATAATTCATGTTGTTTGCAATCGATTGTTCATTCGTTCGTTCATTTATTCCTTCGTTCATTCGTTCGTTCATTCTTTCTCTCATATATATATATATATATTTATTTATTTATTTAAAATGTGTGTGTGTGTGTGCTTTATGTTGATGATGGAGTTTTTATTTATGGCTAGTTCATCTCCTTGAACTTCCGATCGTATTTTTATTGTTTTTTTTCTTTGAAGTTTTTTATGTGTTGCTTATGGTTATTTATTTTATTATTATTATTAATATTATTATTAATTATTATTATTATTATTAATTATTATTATTATTTATTGCTGTTGTTTTTGAATTAATGCTATTGCTGTGTTTGTTTATTACCAATATTTTTATTCATTTGTCTTCTATTTATATATTGAATCATTTTTTCATTCATTCATTCATTCATTCATTCATTCATTCATTCATTCATTCATTCATTAAGCCCTCCCTTCATTCATTCACTCATTATTCATTAATTCATTCATCTATCTATCTATCCATCCAATCGATCAATCAATCAATCAATCAGTCAATCAATCAATCCTATAATATTACTATCCTAAAATGGTGATGATAATGATGATGATAATGATGATTACAGAAACTGATGATGATCCTTATCTGCCTACTTGTCGTCGTCGCAATCCTCATCATAGCCATCTCGACAAAATTATTCTGAATGTCTTAATATTCTAAATTATATATATATGTATATATATATATGTATATATATATACTATATCTGCTAAAAATATAACTAGTCTGTATATATATATATATATATATATATATATATATATATAGTTATAATTCTTAATAATACATTGTTTAATATATTACGTTTGAACTGTGTGTATATATACATAGTGCTTTTTTCATTTCTTCATAGTAACTTTCTCTTTCCACATACACACACACACGTACATACATACATACATACACACGTACGTACATACATACATACATACACACGTACGTACATACATACATACATACACACGTACGTACATACATACATACATACACACACAAACACTTGTATATACACTATATATAGACACGTATATATATATATATATATATATTATTTAACTCGTTTAAACTGCAATACATATATACAAATATACATACATATGCTGTTTATTTTCCTGGACAAATTTATTGATATATTATTGCCTTTGTGCCGCCTTCTTAACTACACACACACATACATACACATACAAACACATACACACACACACACACACACATATTGATTTGTAAATATACATATGTGTTTTTGTATTTAGTTGTACATATATTCATAGACGTTTGTTCTAACTGGGCGATGGATTTACACAATGTTAAAAGTTACCCTATATATATATATATATATATATATATATATATATATATATATATACATATATATATATTTATATATATATATATACATACAGATGTATATTCTTTACTTTATTCCTTCATAATTTCATAATTATCAATATATTACTGCCGATTATGTACATTTTTGATTAATTGACTGGCGATTTGTCTGTCGGTTGGTTGGTTGGTTGGCTGGCTGGCTGGTTGGTTGGTTGGCTGGCTGGCTGGTTGGTTGGTTGGTTGGTTGGTTGGTTGGTTGGTTGGTTGGTTGGTTGGTTGGTTGGTTGGTTGGTTGGTTGGTTGGTTGGTTGGTTGGTTGGTTGGTTGGTTGGTTGGTTTTAAACCAAATTTTTTTGATTTTTTCAAGCCGATTTTTTTTCGATTTTAAATAAAATTAAAAATTTTTATAAATTTAAAAGTCTAAAATTCCGTCGTTTTAATTGATTAAAATATGAATTTTTATCAAACTATTCTCCTTTGTTTTAATTTGTTATTAATTACAATTTTATTTAATAAATATATATTTGGTTATGGTTATTTACATGTACATGTGTGTGTTGTGTTGTCTGTGTGTTGTGTGTGTTTGTGTGTATTGTGTGTGTATAAATTATGAATTTTTAGTTATTTATGATTAATTGCCATTTCAAAAATTTATGATACACGCATACTACTTGTGTGTTTTACGTAAGTAGAGTGTCTTCTGCAATCTATATACGGATGATTAACTAATTGATTGTTTATCCGTATGCTTAGATTTTTGCGATTCTTTATTATTTGATTAATTAATTAATTATTTTGTTTATTTGTATTTTTATTTATTTACTAATTTATATATTTTTATTTAATTATTTATTTATTTTCATATTTTTAATTTAACATTTTGGGCCGGATAATTTATAAGTACTATTCATCAACACTGGAATGGAATATCTATCTACGATGATGAATATATGATTCGTTCAAATTTACTCACTTCGGTTTGTTCATTCATTTGAATTGAAATTTAGATCTGGTTGAATACAGTTTATATACATTCGGATACAATTTAGATCTAGCTGAATACAATTTAGATACAATTCGATACAATTTAGACAAAGTTGGATGCAATTTAGATGAAATTGGATACAATTAAGATAAAATTTGATACAATTTAGATACAATTGGTTACGATTTAGATATAGTTAAAATTTTGATAAAGTTGGATAAAGGTTAGATAAAGTCAGATATTATTTAGATACGGTTAATGAAAATTTATATACAGTTTGATATAGTGAGTTTAGAGTTGGGTAGAATTTAGACGTAGTTGGATACAATTTAGATACAGTTGGATACTATTTAGATACAGACGCCCAGTTGTGACTGATTGATATGAATTTTTGCAAACATAATTGCAAGTAGTTAGCGATGGATTTAGATTTAACGAATTCAAAGAGATCCTTGCTTTTTATTTACGAAATCGGATGATAAGCTCACTCATGCTGATTCAAAAATGTACCAGTTGTCTGTTAGATAGATGTGCGTGTTTATGCGTTTATTCGCATGTATGTGTGTGAATTAGGGAAAGAGTTATGAAAAGAGGAAATTACAAAAGATAACCCGACGGGGGGCAGTTAAAGTTTTTTGGTCACATCATGCGGAAGGAAAGAATGGAAGATCCAACAACTACTGGAAAGATTGCAGGGAGATGAGATCGCGGTCAACAACGAAGAACATTCGTTGAGTCCTTGGGTCACTTGTTGAACATCACTACATTTCAACTACTACGAAGTATTAAAGATCGGGTTTTGTGGAGGTCGATGGTCGCCAATGTCCTGTAAGGATAAGGCACGAAAAAGAAGAAGTGCTTGCTCATTAGCATAACTTATTAATTTAACTAATCATATATGTATATATGTGAATAAATGTGTGTGTGTGTGCTCATTAACATAATTTATTAATTTGACTAATCATGCCAGTGCGGCCTGCCGAGGTTATGTTTATTTAGAAGATCCGGGATTGATAGGTGAGATTAAACGAAACGAGACGAGATTGAGAATGATTTGGCTCAACTTCAAAAAACTATAAATATTTAATTAACTAAATTTTAATTATAACAACAAATAATAATTAATAATAATTATAGTAGATAACAATAAATATAATAATTATAAATTGTTATGTACTCAGAAGATAGACTGGAGGGATTGAAAGCGGTTAGTTTATTCACTCATCTATCTCTTTTCTTTTTTCTGTTTTTCATTCATTCATTTATTGCTTATTTGTTCATTCATTCGTTCCTTTTTTCATTTATCTACATGTTCCATTCATCCATTCAGTCGCTTCTGCCCATTCGTTCGTTCGTTCATCCCTAAATATGTCATTCAACTCAAATCATTTGTCCATGCAAAATACATTTAATTATTCATCAATCCATCTTCAGTAAATTCATTCATTCATTCATTCGTTCATTCGTTCGTTCGTTCGTTCGTTCATTCATTCATTCATTCATTTATTAGTTCAAATTTTAATTAGACGCAGGCATTTGAGAATGATGATGATGATGACGACGACGACAACGACGATGATGGCTCTAATGTCTTCATTATCAATCATTTCTGCCTTCAAAACGTTAGATTGGAAGGACTTGATTGACCGATTGATCAATATTTGATTGATTGGTTGGCTGGTTGGTTGAATGATTGAATAAATTAATTAATGAATGAATTGATTGATTGATTAATGGCTGACCGACTAATTTTTAAATTTGATTGTTTAATTGAATAAATGATTGATTGATTTATACTAGTTGACTGATCTATTGTTTAAAAAAATGAATGATTGAATGATTGATTGACTGACTGACTGACTGACCGACTGAATGTTTGATTGATTAGATTGAAAAAATTAGAAGAATGATTGATAGAATATCATCGATCGTTGGAGAAATCAAAATGATACACCGAGCAATACTTACCACACCTCTATCAAATAAAAGTAAGATGATGATGATTATTATGATATATGATGACGATGATGATGATGATAATGAAGATGATGGTGATGAATTTTATTGCTGTTATTATTATTATTATTATTATTATTATTATTATTATTATTATATAGAATAACGATGATGATGATAATGATGATGATCTAGGAATGATGGAAGAATTGAGAACTTGCATGTCACAAGTCATAAATAGGGCGGTGCGTGTTGAGAAAAAGCTTAAAGGTTGGCGAACGAACGAACGAACGAATGAATGAGTGAGTGATTGAATGAATGATTAAGTGAGTTAATTATTGAGTGAATGAATGAATGAGTGATTTAATACTTTTTGATTTGACGGTTTCATAGTTATGGAAACCAAACTGAAGCCAGATACTGGAGAACGAAGTGTAACGGATGAACGTAAAATTCAAGTTGGGCACTTTTCCTTCATTCATTCATTCATTCATTCATTCTTTCATACATTCGTCATGATTGAATACTTATTAATTCATCTATTAATTCATCTATTAATTCATTCATTCATTCATTTATTCATTCATTCATTCGTTTGTTTTTTTTTATTTCAACCATTTAATTAACCTATGAAAAAGTTCGTTCTTCAACTAAAATTTATTCTTTATTTACATTTTTTAACCAATCTTGAAAAACTATTGATTTAATCAACCAATTGCAAGACGTTTAAACAAACCACATTTCATTCAACCAATCGCGATAGATGGTTATATTAATCAACCAATCACAAACACTTATTCTGACCTAATTTTTTTGATGCTAACCCAATCATAGCACTCCACACTTTCCAAAAACTTTCTCGACGCCATGAACGATTACTACTCCTGTAGAATGGAATATAGGTCAAAATGTAAGGCGCGAATCCAAAGGCAACTTGAAATAAGTAGGTCATCCCGCAGTCTCTTTCACCACCATCACCATCGTTGTTATCATCATCATCATCGTCGTCGTCCTAAATATAACTATCATCATCATCATCACCATTGTCCCTACCATTACTATCATCATCACCATCATCATCCTCAAGCTGGCAGATCATTATCGGATGAAGAAATGGAGCGATTTGTGGAGGGTGTTGGAAATCTAAACATATTCACTAACGGGGTTGACTGCAAATGAATGAAAGAATGAATGAATGAATGGATGAATGAATGGATGGATAAATGGATGGATGATTGAATAATGAATGAATGAATTTTCATTTATCAACATAAAATCAACAATGTCAAAACGCTAGCAAAAGTACAACATGGCACAAACATATGTAACATAGCAGAAACATAGATAACATAGTACAAACGTAGACAATATAACATAAATTCCAACAACAACAACAACAAACAGATTATAGCAGCTACTGAAATCACCGAAGTTAAACAAGCCATAGAGATTTCAGAAGTAAAATAATCAGTCTCCTAAAATTTTTTGTATTTTTTGTCCAGTGTATAAATAAGAAAATTTTTTGCTATACGTTGTTCATATATTCATTCATTCATTCATTCATTCATTCATTCATTCATTCATTCATTCATTCATTCATTCATTCGTTCATTCATTCATTCATTCATTCACTCCCTCATTCATTCATTCTGTCATTCATTCCTTCATTCATTCCCTCATTCGTTCTCTCATTCGTTCCCTCATTCATTTCCTCATTCATTCTCTCATTCATTCCCTCATTCATTCCCTCATTCATTCCCTCATTCATTCCCTCCTTCATTCCCTCATTCATTCCCTCATTCATTCCCTCATTCATTCCCTCATTCATTCCCTCATTCATTCCCTCATTCATTCCCTCATTCATTCCCTCATTCATTCCCTCATTCATTTCCTCATTCATTCCCTCATTCATCCAGTTATGCAATTCTCCTCGAATCAACATTTTATTTACATTATAATAACTCCTGATTACATATAACCATGTAAAGAATAAATCAGTCGAACTGCAGCAACAACAACTACACCAACATCAACAACAACTACATCATCAACAACAGCCACATCATCAACAACAACTACATCATCAACAACAACTACATCACCAACAACAACTACAACAACAACGACAACAACTACAACATCAACAACAACAACACCAACAACAGCAGAAAAAACAACAAACCGAGCATTGTAGTATACAATGACAAAAAGAAAATCCGTGTCTGGTATGAAGCAAATGCGAAAAAATGATGATCATGATGTTGACAGATGATGATAATGATGAGATAATAAGGGCGACGATGATGATAATGATGATGAATGACGACGACAACGATAATGTTTATATTCGAAAGGTTATATCTAGATGTGTATCTATTTGTCGTACATATATCTTAATGAAAATATTGACGATGATGACGATGATTAAAAATACCATACATCTAACAAAGAATGATTGTGTCGAGTTTTATTACAACGTCGTCATCGTCACAATCATCGTCACCATCATCATCGGATTATCTTATGGTTCCAGGGTGATGTATATATGTGACATATAGGTGATGTGATACATAATGTTAAAAGTAATTGAAATGATAACAATCAAGATGACGAAATAATGTTTTTTTTTGTATGGTGATGATGTTCCAATATTTTAATTTGTTCCTACAATTCTTCGGCTTCTGATTTTGAATTTTAAAATATTTTTTTTACGAAATTTCATATAGAAAAAATGATGTTATATTTATAACAATTGTTAACTATGTGTTTTAATTGTTTCAGAACCCGATCGGGCAAACGCTAATTTCATTTATTTTTATTGGCAACGTCAAAGAATTTTTTCTGTGAAAATGTGAACGAAAAAAAAAACACACATCAGAAATGAAACAAAGACACACACACACATCACGCACACACACATACATACACATAAGCACACACACATACACATGCAAATACAAGTTACAAGTCAAATGAACGCGTCATGACGTTTTTGCTCGGGAAAGCCTGGGAGATATATGCATTCGAACTCTATCGATGCAACTTCAACTTCTGATCATCGAACGTCTTTCACCATTACTCCATCTAGCCGTCAATTTTTATAGTTGAGTGTTTGCTTTGAAAGAAAACGCGAGAATTGAAAAACTTCAAAGTTATCTAGAAGCCAAAAATGGCTGCGGTTGATTCTGCGCACTCGAACTTAAAATTTCAAAACTTTTTACGTCGTTAGGGGCACTCGTCGGAGTTGTTGTCGTCAACAAATCAAAATTCGACTTTTGAAAGGTTGTTGTGTTGTGGTGGTTGTTGCTAGCCATTCCGTAGTAACCGTTGATGTTGTTGTGGTTACTGCTGTTGATGTTGTTGATGTTGGTGGTGGTGGTGGTAGTGCGAGGTGACAACGACGATGACGTCATGGATGAGTTGTTGTAGAGAGGGTGATGTGCCTGGTGTTGGCCGGCGTATTGCGGACTTTGAGAGAAATAGTGGGGATGGGTTTGGAGGGGGTAGCTAGGAGGATGCGTCCGGCCAATCGTGTTCTTGCCCGTTGAATATCGACCAATCACGTGATTGGCGAACGGGGAAGAAGAGGGGTTATGATAATGCGACGATGACGTCATCATAGATGAAGGATCTTTGGTGCAATAGGGGGAGAGCCTGAGGGTTTCGTTAGTGGATAGATCGATTAAATAACGAGTGAATGAATGACTAAATGAATGAATTATTTGGTTAAATAATTTATTTCATAAAATTAACATTTAAATAATTTAATATTATGATTATTATAATCAAATATATTATGAATATAATATTTTTATTGAACCAAAAACATTGTAGAAAATAAAAATTCATGAAGAAATCGCATTAAGAGAAAAACATGCAGAGGGAGAAAAATCTCTCGACTTATCTACGTCATCTCCCGCGTCAGCGCACGTCGCCATGTTGACAAATATGACGTCACGAAGTGCATCACTTCCGGCATTGTTATCATAACATCTCGTCGTGATGGGTGTAGTGTGTGGGTTGGTTAGGGGGGGTGGGGGCATGGGGGGATCTTCTTGCGGGGTGACTAAGAGTGATGATGATGAGGATTGGGGTGGAGTTGTGGGAATGATAATGATTGTTAATAATGACGACAATTATGATGATGATGGTGATGACGATAATGTATGTTGTTGATGATGATGAAAAATATGATGATGACAAAGATGAAAACAAATTTAAATATCAAGCCAAAAAAAATTCCAAAAAATCAAACATTCCCTAACAGGAGAATCTGCATTCTTTGACGGCGGAAGTGAGGTCTAGGATTCTCGGCGTCATCTGGTGAACCGACGCCGGCGTTCGCGGACGTGACGTCGACGATGACGTCATGGCTTGGGATTCTATAGCGCTTGATATTTTAGTGGCGTCCTTGTTCATGTGATCGTCTGTAGGAAGAAATATGCGTGCGTGCCAGTCGGCAGTTAACATCATCAAGCAACCAAATGCAAGCTTAAAATACGAAACATTCGCAAGGTATAAGCTGAACCTTTGATTGGTCCGTTGAAGACGTTGTATTTCCAGCTGTTGCAACAGCTGCAGAAGTAGCAGCAAAGGCAGATTGTGGCCACAACAATTGTTAGCGCTATAAATAGACCGGCTCCAGTTACTATGACCACCACTGGCACGCTGATGGTGATGATTTTGCGATGGTGATGAGGATGATGATTTTGAGATGATGATGATGATTTTAAGATGATGATAGTGATGATGATTTGGTGATTGCGAGGAAGTGGTGAGTAAGATGCTGTTAAATGAGTGAAGAAGATGATGATAACGTTGTAAGGATAGAGGTACTGAGACTGACTGATGATGACGACAATGGTGATGTTATTATACACGGCGATGAGTGGACCTAGTTAGTTAATGATGGTGTCAAGAAAAAATGCTGCTATGTTGTCCGTGACTCAGAGAAAGAAATTGAAAGAAATAAAAGAGATGAATAAAGATGGAAGAAAAAAAGAAAAAGAAGAGAGAGAGAAAGAGAGAGAGAGAGAAAGAGAGAGAGAGAGAGAGAGAGAGAGAGAGAGAGAGAGAAAGTAAAAATAAAGATATAAAACACCGACATTAAATTTAACGTGTACAAATATTATTTATAAGATATAAAAATTTATGTCTGGGTATGTACACATACGTACATACACACACACATATACATACATACACACACACATACATACATACACACATACATACATACATACACACATACATACATACAAACATACATACATACAAAAAACACGTACAGCATACAAACTTACATACAAAACACAGTTGTTCAACATACTCTTAAGTACATGCGTGTAAATATTGGCTTATGTGTGAATGTATGTGTTTGGGATTGTTTATGAAGAAAAGGAGAGAAGGAGAGAAAAATAAAGAGAAAGAGAGAGAGAGAAAGAGAGAGAGTTTTTGTGTGTTATTATATGTCAGCTTTCACTCATTTTATGATCATAAGATGTTTATTACAACGGTTTATAGCGTAGGTTTATTGTGATTTACAATTGCTATTATTAACATTATTATTAATAATATTATATATTTTAATATATTATAACTATATTACTGTTATTATTTTTATTGTTATTATTATTTTTTATTAATACTTATTTTTATTATTATTGTTAACAATGTGATGCTGAGACTGGCGCTTGGTTTATCCAGGTATTTTAGGGCGAGTGTGTATGCTTTTGTGTCTGTCTATTTGTATGTATGTTTGTATGTATGTATGTATGCATGTATGTATGTATGTATGTATGTATGTATGTATGTATGTATGTATGTATGTATGTATGTATGTATGTATGTGTGTGTGTGTGTGTGTGCGTGTTGTGTGTATGTTCTTAAACGAAATGCCCCGATGTTGCATTGTATTATAGTCGCGGTGCATATGTACATAAACATGCAACACGTGCTATCACATATTCACCAACAATCAATCACACTGACATGCATAAACACGTGTATAACACACACACACATACACACACACATATACATACATACATACATGAATGCAAACATGCATACATACATACATACATGTTTTATTGCTTTATAACAAACATTGTTTGATGGTAGATGAGGAGGATTTATTTTTGTGCGATTGTCAACTTGTGTGTTCGTGACCAAGGTAATGATGATGATGATGATGATGTCGTTGTTGATGATGATTGTGATGATGATTGTGATGATGATGGTTGATGATGACGATGTTGAAATAAAAAGATGCATAGCGAAGCAATGAAATAAATCAAAATGAATATTTTTTTTTCTAAATTTTGCTTATGTTAAAATGCAACAAACTCTTCAAGAAATGTGTTTTTCTTTTTTGTAGATACACATACAAAAACATACACACATACAATTATACACACACATACACACACACACATACATGCATACATACTCACAGAAATACACACAGACACAGACGTTCACACGCATACTAACGTCACAGTAGACTGTTCTAAAATCACATCTTCACCGACAATAGTACCAGCCAAAAAATCGTTACCACCACTACTACTACCACTACTACCACTACTACTACCACCACTACTACTACCACTACTACTAGTGACAACGTGGGTGGTCTTATTAGAGGGTGGGGGAGGGCAGCAGTATCGATTTTTGTCGCCGCCACAACAATAGTTGTCGTTGAGGTAGCCCCACTTCGGACACTTGAAGCCGTTGTTCCAAACGCCGTGGTGGTCCGTGTAGCCGGGACACTGTTCGTAATGAACTGCTGGGTGGTGGAGATGAAGAGGATGAGGATAAACATGAGAATGAAGATGATGACGATGAGAAAGTTGATGCTAATGATGATGATGATGACGTTATCTGTCATTATAATGTATGAAGATGAGACTGGATGGAGGTGATGATGACGTCAAGCATCATTGGAACGTATCTGGTGAGTTGATGAAGATGATACCATGATGACATTTTAGAAAAATAAGTTTAAAGACTCGGTGATGATAACTAAATGGTGGCATCAAAAGTGACAAGGAAAATGATAACGAAGTCAAAAACGAAGATGATGATGATGAAGATGATGATGAAGAAGATGATGATGAAGATGATGATGAAAATGATGATGATGAATACGAAGTCAAAGACGACGATGAAGAAGAAGAAGAAGACGACGACGATGAGGATAACTCCTACAGAAAGTTACAACTATATACTCGCAAGAAATTGACCATAAAATATTTTATAAAATAAACAATCGCAGATATAAAATTCATAATAATAACAACAATGTTAATAAAATCATCAAGAATAATAACAAAAATAACAAATAATAATAATAATAACAATAATAATAATAACAATAATAATAATAACAATAACGTTAAACTGGAACACTTGTGCACACTTATCAAAGGTAACGCGAGCTTTTTCACGAACGTTTAATATTATTTTAATACAATTTATTTAAACCCTAGATAAATACACACACGCACGCACAAGAGCACACACACATACAAACACACATACACACATACAAACACTCGCATACAAACACGCGCATACGCATACAAACACGCGCATACACATACAAACACACAAATATGACACAGTAGTAGTAGTAATTTTTGTGATGGTAGTAGAGTTAAAATTAAAAATACTATAAGTAGTAGTATAGAAGTAGCAGCAGCAGCAGTAGAACCAGTAGGAGTAATAGTAGTAGCAGCAGCAGTAGTAGTAGTAGCAGCAGTAGTAGTAGTAGCAGCAGTTGTAGCAGCAGTAGTAGTAGTAGTGACAGTAATAAAGCATATTCAGTGCAGAAATGATTAGTTTGATGTACGTAAAAATGTTATATTTCAATCTTCACAGCCACTATCATCATCATCATCATCATCAACAGCAACAACAACAACATCATCATTATCATCATCATCATCTTCTTGATCATTATCACCATACTTTTTCATCACTATCATCATCATCATCACTGTCAAGTGTATCATTATCATCACCATCATCGTTTTCATCTATATCTAGCAGCATTTTTAAACTTAACCATCGTCGTCATCACCATCACCAACATCAGCAGCAACCACAGCAGCTACAACAACATCATCATCATAACCTTTGTAATTTCCTCCAGTTTCTCGTCCTCCCATCATCTCTCTCTCTCTCTCTCTCTCTCTCTCTCTCTCCCTCTCCTACTTTTTTCAACTGGCGTAATAAAAATCTTTATGAACCACTACAACTTTCAATACTTTGTCGACGACGATGACGATGACGACTCCGGTTATGACGACGATGATGACGTCATTGATGATGACGCTAATGTTGGTGATGACGATGACGATGATGGCGGTATTGATGGTGATGCTAATTATAAAAACAATGAACGACCACAATGATTATTTTGAGGTTTTCTTCATCATCTTCATCATCATCATCAAACTGACTGTTCGACGATGATGAAGATGGCAAAGATGATGATGGCAATAGTGAGGAATAGAAGACAAAGATGATGATGATGATGACGAAGAAGAAGACGATGATGATGATGATGACGAAGAAGAAGACGATGATGACGAAAGATGTATTATTAATGAAAAAATTGCTATCCAGACGCGTAAATATGATATCAGGTTCTCATATTTTTTTCTTTTTCTGGTTCAATTCCTGCGATCTAGATGTTTAATATTACGACATTTATATGACTTTGTGTGTGTGTGTGTGTGTGTGTGTATGTGTGTGTGTGTGTGTGTGTGTGTGTGTGTGTGTGTGTGTGTGTGTGTGTGTGTGTGTGTGTGTTGTGTTGTGTGTGGTGTATGCGTGTATGCGTGCCCAAATATTTATTTTATTTCATCATTAATAACTTTATTTTATATAATAATAATAATAATAACAGCTTCTAGAACAGCGCCTCTGAGTTTTACATAGAGGGGCGCTATATAAATTCTCCATACCATACCATACCAATAATAATAACATCACTTCTTCAAGAAATTCTCCAGTTTTTATTGTTATGATTATTAGTATTAAAAACTGATTGTCAATTTAACTGATTATTCAATTAATTATTTAATTGACTGTCTATAATAATTATAATTATTATTATTATTACCTTTATTTGTAGTTGTGTTTCAACTGCTTTACTTTTAGAACTGAGTTAATACAAACTGAATGAAGTAAAATGAGATGAAACTCTTATTAAATAAATACTAACTATACCTATTAAACATTATCGTTATTGTTATTATTAGCATTCTTTATTATTACATAATATTATTTTATTACTATTATTACTTATTTTTATTATTACTATTATTATTATTATTATTATTATTATTATTATTATTATTATTATTATTATTATTATTATTATTATTATTATTATTATTATTATTATTATTGAATGGAAGATGCGCAGAGCGTCGATCTCTTTCAGATGTTAAGTAAAATAAAAATCACTTTCCAGCCATTCTCAAAACAATCTCAAGTCTTTCCTGAATGTATGGCAGGATATTATATACAAAACATATATACATACATACATACATACATACATACATACATACATACATACATACATACATACATACATAACATACATACATACATACATACATACATACATACATACATACATACATACATACAGACATACATACATACATACATACATACATACATACATACATACATACATACATACATACATACATAACATACATACAAACATACATACATACATACATACATACATACATACATACATACATACATACATACATACATACATACATACATACATACATACATACATACATACATACATACACATGTACAATTTTTTTATCAAAAGAAGATGTTATTTTTTAATGGATAAAATGATTAACATTTCTGATAAGGAGTAAAAAAGATGAAGCCGATGATAACGATGATGAGACGGCGGTTGTGGTAATGATGTTGAATTGAGGAGAAGGAGTACATATTTACAAATAAGTTTTATTTTTACAAATTAAATTGGGTAAAAATTTTTGTTATAATCAGTCAAAACATGTTTCATATTAGCATTTTTTAATTTTTTAGTAATATTCCAATTTAGTACCATCGACTTTTGTTTGAAAACTTTGTTGAGACATCAAACTAATTTAGTTCCCTTTGTTTAGGTGTAAATGTGGACGAGTCAACTTTTAAAAATTTTTCATTTCGAAATGTCTATTTGATTGAAGCTTTTAATAAAATATTCCAGATGATTTTATAAATTTTTGTAAATTTTGATTAAGAATTTTCATCTCAGAGTAGTATTTCATCCATCCGTTTTTGCCTAATTTGTAAAAATGTTCAAAATGTTGAACGACAGTCCTGTGTTAAAAACCCATCCAATAACTGAAGACTTCATCATATCAACGAACGTATTAGGATTGGGAATTAATGGGAAAGTTACGGAATGCTACTCCAGATTTAATAATCAGAAATGTGCTTTGAAGGTTCCCAATTAGTTATTTTTTTTCTATTTTTTAACAATTTATTAAAAATTAAGTTGCATGTGGCATGTTAGTTAATCAGAACTAGATCAGCTAACTAACATGTGGCATGTTAGTTCAGCTAACTAACAGCTAGCTGTGGCATGTTAGTTAGCTGATCTGAACTACTTACTAAATAAAATAGCTAAACTGAGAGTTAGGAGTAACAAATATAGAATTTCAAATATAGAATTGTTTTTTTTATGTTTATTTGTTTATTTTTTGATTTATGTTTCTAAATTTAATAAAAGTATCAAGCATACACTAAAGGACAAAAGTAGAATGTAGAAGTAGATTAGATTAGTTTGAAATTTGATTTGATATATTTTGATTATGTTTGACTAGAGTTGTTGTTAGATACAACAAACAACACACGTTTAGACGGCATTTTCCCCGAGATCGGGGTAGCCGTTTGGCTACCTATGATGAAACCGAAATACCCCTCGATGCCATCCAAATCTGTCACTCGCCTCAGTATCTCGCAACCCCGCTTTCACCCTGTCCTTCTCCACCTGCTCTCTCTATCTTAATCGCGGATGACCCCTTCCTACCACTCCTTCAAACTCCAACGCTCGCCTAATCCCAACCCTTTCATCCCTTCTCAACCCATGCCCATACTACCGCAATCTCGATCTCCTTATCAATGTCACAATGTCCTCATTCAGTCCCATCATCGACATCAGCTCTGTACTACTCCTCCTATCCTTCACTTTAACCCCACACATCATCCTCACCATAGCTCT
>NW_008704349.1:2061129-2083629 GCF_000326865.2 Helobdella robusta | reverse complement strand
TTCATCTATTCATTTTTTTTCAGATCCGTTCTTTCTATTAACTCTTGTAGACTGTATACGATTTTAATTATTTCATTTTGTATTTTAGCCAACTGAGATTTATAATAATAATAATTTTAAATAATAATAATAAATTATAGATAATAAATAATAATAATAATATGGTTTCTTTACTTAGTTTTGTCTTGGGATTTTACCATCATTAGTTGTTTAGTGTTTAGAATGATGATACAATATACTATAATTGGAGGCCATATAGCACATGGGTTAATTATGAATCAATGATTTCATTTTTTTTATCAATAATAATAATAATTAATTATAATATTTTTAAAATTATTATTGTTATTATTATTTTTTTGTGGTGTTGACAAGAATAATTATATATCCTTAATATATTTTGTCATATATATATATATATATATATATTTATTTATTTATTTATTTTTATTTATATCATAATAACGATGTTCATTTTGTTTTTGGTTTTTATTGATTTTTTTTATTGAATTTATTTGTAAATTTATTTTATTACATTTGTTTGTGGAATAATTTTATTGAATATTTTAATTTGAGGATGTATATCATGAATTGTATATATATATATATATATATATATATATATATATATATATATATATATATATATATATATATTTACATGACACCTGACGTATACATTTGTTTCCGTATTTGTTTATTGATCAATTTCATTGATTTACACGGCTGGATTGTTTTACGGTGTTTTTTAGATTCATACACAAAACACACACACATGCATATATATATATATATACATATATGCATGCATTATGCAATTTATTTTTCTTTATTTATTTGTGTTTTTTTTTATTTTTCAAAATAAAATTGGTTTAATAGAATGTTTGTTTTAGATTATTGCCAACCTGGTATGTTTTTATAACATATGACTTCCTCGTGTTATATATGATAGGTGTAGAGAGAGAGAGGGAGAGAGAGAGAGAGAGAGAGAGAGAGGCTAATTAAATTTGGAGATATTTGCGTCAACTAATTAGTTAATCAAATAACTATATTTAATGAATTTATTTTATTCAAAATCATGTTTAATTCATTGACAATGACGAGTATTAGTTTACAACGTTAATACATTGCGTGTTGAAATTAAGCATAAGCTGGATAATAATTATTTACATTTACTTTTAAACAGCTTTAAATTTTTCTACACATAATCTGGGTTTTTCCGATGACTTTTTCTAAAATCTCAGAAAAGGAAAGTGAACCGGAGCGCTTAGATAGATATCCAAAGATGGATATTACTGATATTAGTGATTACATTACTTGTAGAAAATGTAAAAATGTCTTTGTATTTCCTAAAATTTTGAAGTGCAGTCACACATTTTGTGTGAATTGTTTAAATAAATTGCTCCAAGAATGCAAAAAAGATGACGACGAGCGTGGAGTGTTTAGTAGTAGTGAAATCAGAAAAATTTCCTGCCCAACTTGTAAAAAAAACATTAAATTGGGTAAAAATGCAACAGTTAACGACTTGAAACCCAACTATTTCATAGAGGAGTTAATCTCAGTAAAGCGTAACCTACCGACAGACGTAAAAATATATAAAATTCGTCATGAAGCTGACGATATAACCGTAGAAGCTGCGCCTCTGGTGATTGAAAAATATTTGAGAAGAGTTGATGAACGTTTGAAGATGCTGAAAGATGATGGCGGGTTGCTGCAGCAGAGATTTACTGTCTTCATGAGAGATGTCAGATTGATCAGACAGAAGATTCTGCAATTGAGTTGGCTTTATTTTTATTCTTATTTTAGTATTACTAGTGTTTATTATTATTATTGTTATTATTGCCATTTTTATTAATATTAGTTAGGTACTATTGGTACCTACACTGTTGACGTCATCGTCTTCATTGCTTACATGATGTCATAGCTGATGTTCTAACAAATGATATGATCGTTGAAAACTTTGTTGCAAAGAGTTATTTATATAGCGCTGCATCATGTAACGTCAGGAGCCTTGCAATCAACTTTCCACAAAGACACAACGTGCACATATGCGCGCGCAAATAACGCAACATACATGCACGTGATATGCGAGAGATCTTTTTGCATTCTAACCCCCACCCCAGTTAGAATGCGGACACTTCACAGCTAATCCACCCACATATACTGATCCTATTCATATTTCAGTGAACTTTTTAGTTGATGTAGTTGTAAAAATTAAACTTGTTATATTTGCAGAGTTCACCAATGAAAAGGATCTCATTGGAAGCGTTCATCAAAACGCTGAAATTTACAAAGACAAATTCGGGACACAAAAAATTTTGAACAGAATAACGAAAATAGAAATTAAAAGTATGGAAGAATCACTAAACGATTGTTGCTTATACAAGAATTACGTGCATTTCATCAAGAACATCCAACCACAATTTGAAGAATTTTTCGCACAGCTCAGTCACGGAACTAGAAATGTCACCTTTCCAAAGTTAAAATGCGTCGGTAGGAAGGCAGATTTCGGAAAATTGAAACTTGTTTTTCCAAGTTAGGCAGTGTAACATTTAATTCATTAGTTTTCTAATGTTTTAATATCTTTAAATACTCTTAAAATTAAAAACCTTCAGGCGACAAATATAAAGTGACGTTCAGAAACGAGACAAAAATCGTTAAAGTCATAAAAACGTGTGCGAAACCACGAACCATAGCATACAGGTCGAACAGAAATCAACTCTTCGTACTGCTCAGTAACTCAAGCAAGACGGAGATATTAATTTACAAATGTTCCAACTACGCAAAACTTGACATGGTTGTGGAAATGAATCAAGTTCAGAACGCTAATGACGCAGTTGTGGTCGATAATTTTCTGTTCATCAGCTCTAGAACGGAACAGTTCCTATATAAAGTCGACTGCTCTGTAATAGATGCTGAACTCATGGTAACGACTGAATTTTATTGTCTTAATATGTTGAAACATCTTTTTTTAATTACGAAAGATATAGAGAGGAGAAAGGAGAGCGAGATAGAAATTATTATTAATATAAACTGTGATCATTTAAACATTTAAATAAAGCTAAATCATGAAAATAAATTTTTCTCTGAAAAATTTCTCAATCATGCAGAAACCAAATCCCAGAAAGAGGATTGAAATCTACCAAACTTCCGGTTGGATCATTCCCAGTTACAACGACGGACTAACAAAAACGGACGAAAAAACTCTCCTCATATCTTGCAACCAGACGAACGAAATCATAGAATCCGGTTTAACAAGCTGTTGCATGCGTCGAGTTAAACTCTCGCATCGCTCGATAACGAATCCCAAACAGGCCTTTAAAATCCCGGATAGTTTGAAATCCCGCTATGAGTTTTACTCTCCGGATAGTTACAATAAATTCGGCAATAATACTGGCGAACAGATTGAAACTGACTCGCGAGTGAGAAAGCGAAATAAATACAGTGATTACTACGTCGTCAGTGTCGCTGGAGCGCTGCACAAATGCTTGATCGTAAACTCAGTCGGTGACGTCATTGTGGAAACTTCACCGGAAGTTAATTTCAAATATCCTGTGTCTTTGGCCTGCCACCACAGGAACAAGAATGGAGATGTAATGGAGATGGCGAACGGTGAAGATTTGGAAATAATCGTTTGCGATCGGATGAAGAACAGACTGTGGTTGTTTGATATGGATTTAAATCCTGTAAAACTAATCACCCCACTGTTTGTGGATAATGAGAATGGAGATGAAGATGGGCATAAAGATGGCGGTGCTGCTGTTACGCAAGCAGCGAGCCAGTTTCAAACGGATATTAACAATTTTTATAAATTTAAAAGTCTGCTCAAAGTGCTGTTAATAAAAAATGATGATGATGATGATGATTGTGACGATGGTGACGATGACGATGAACTGTCACTGGCCGTTGTGGACGAGGACAACTATTCTGTTGTTATCGTTAAACCGCTTGACGGCAAAAGTTAATTAGAAACGAATAAATGGTTCATTTCGTTTTAAATTTATTAATGAATGATTTACATGGGTCTGTGTTATTTTTGTATGTATGTATGTATGTATGTATGTATGTATGTATGTATGTATGTATGTATGTATGTATGTATGTATGTATGTATGTATGTATGTATGTATGTATGTATGTATGTATGTATGTATGTATTATTATGTCACTAAGTTCAGTTCCTGAAATCTTTAGAAGAAATGATAATAAAACAAGATTTGAAAGATGTTATCTCGTTGCCTATCAGAGTTTTTTCTCGTGAGAGAGTGAGAGAAAGAGAAAGAGAGAAAGAAAGATAGAAAGAAAAAAAAGAGAGAAAGAGAGAGAGAGAGAGGAAGAGAGACCTAACAAATTATAACATAATTCTAAAGAACATCCTAGCAAGCCACCGCATACATTGAATTTCAACATGACCTAGGTACCATTGTAAGTTTCAACAGCTGTCCGACAACATTAGCTGAACAATACTACCACGCAGCCCAATAATATCAATAATAATATTACGAATAATTTATAATAATTATTATTATTAATTATTTTAGTATTATTATAATATTACAAATAATTTTTAATTATAATTATTAATATTAATTATTTTAATATTTCAATATTATATTACTTCTAATTAATATTGTTACTAATTTTAAAAAGAGAGAAGAGAGAGAGAAATAAAGAGAGAGAGAGAGGGAGAATAAAGATAAAGGAGTGGCAGAAGAGTTATAACAGTTAATATTATTTTAATTATTATAACGTTGCTCATATTATCATTATTTTTATTATTATTAGTGTTATTATAACTATTATTATTATGTAAATCATTAAATTATTGTTGCCATGTCATAATTTAGGATATTGTTTTTGTTGTTGTTGTGTTTTTTAGTGCTGTTGTTGTTGTTGGTAGTTACTTAATTGTTGTTGTTAAGCTGTTATTGTTGTTGTTGCGCTTTTTTTAGTGTTGTTGTTGTTAATTAATTAGTTAGTTGGTTAATTTTGTTGTTGTTAATGTTGTTGTTATTGTTGTTGTTAGTCATTGTTATGCTGCAATGAATATCTGTAACACTCGCAGCTTCTAAACTGCTCACTGCTTTATACTATATATTATTTTCATTAGAAAGGTATATCAATCCATTAAATTTTCGGGTGACTATTTTCTTAATCTCATTTTCGTTAGAATGAATTTTTAAAATGTTATATATATAATAAATCTATGAATATATAAAAGTTTTTTTTATATAAATTTCGAGTTTTTAGATTATAGAATTAAAGTAAAGATCCATTAAACCAATCGCGACATAGAACGGAAAAATACTTGGTAGGTAGCCAGTCAGACATTCTGAAATTTTGAATATTCTGAATATTCTAAATTTTAAATTAAATTTTTTAACTTAATTTGAATATTCTAAATAATCTAAATCTTGAGTCCAAGGACAATCTAAAATTTTAAATATTCTAAAATTCTGAAATATTATACAACGACAACGAAGAAGAAAAAAAAACACAACTGAAAAATAATGGCGACGATGAAGATGAGGATGATGAAGGCACTGCCCACAGTCCGGTCTACAGTGTGGCTAATTTTCTTGGCATCAGTGCTGAACATCAACCACATGAACGTAGCAGTTGCTAAGATAACTTGTTACGTGGAGCCTATGTTGACCGATCCACTTCCTGCAGAACTCAGTCCGTCATTTTGTGTCTCCAAATACACTTTCTGTAGTGCCTGGCGAGGTTACGACTCAAGTATGTAGTTCAAGGTTATATTTTTGGTGGAATATTGAGGTCAAAGGTTGCGTTATGGACCTAACAGTTTGTCTATATTGTGGGGTCAGCGTATAGTCGTGGGTTAAAGAGGTCGTCTACGTGGCATTTGGGCCTATAAAATATTTTTATAGATTTGAAAATAAGCAAGTGCGTATTTAGTTTAGAGTTTGTTAGTGCGGAAAGGGAAGAAATAGCATAGCGGTGGATTTCTGATGAATGTTGTGTGTTTATTTTTAGATTTGGTTGAACAAATGTAAAATCAACAAAACTGTTAATAACAGTATCATGTGTAACGATTTAAAAAAAAATAACTCAACAACAGGCGGCGTCTTGACTTATTCATTTGCTTGCTCAAACTACGAGTCGACATCGTCAGACGTGCAAGTTAACACCTGCTACAAAAACAGCTCATACGATAGCTACAAAAACATCACTGGATGTTTTTGCAATGATTCTGGCCTTTGCAACGATCCCACCATTTTTACCAGACTGCCTCTAGCCACAACTACCACTACTTCTACCACTACAACAACCACTACAACCACAACCACCACAACTACCACAATAACAACAACAACAACTACTACTACTACTACAGCTACTACTACGGATATTAACAATTTTTATAAATTTAAAAGTCTGCTCAAAGTGCTGTTAATAAAAAATGATGATGATGATGATGATTGTGACGATGGTGACGATGACGATGAACTGTCACTGGCCGTTGTGGACGAGGACAACTATTCTGTTGTTATCGTTAAACCGCTTGACGGCAAAAGTTAATTAGAAACGAATAAATGGTTCATTTCGTTTTAAATTTATTAATGAATGATTTACATGGGTCTTATTTGAGAAACAGCAAACACGGTTTTTTCATGTTTATTTCAAATTTTCTGCACGTCAATCAAAAAAATCAACTTAAAAAAAATGGCCAACCGGCCATTCATTCGTTTCTTCATTTATTCACTCCTTCATTTATACAATTATTGATTCATTCATCTATCTATCTATCCCTTCATTCACTCAACTAGCAAAACAATCACCTTCCGCACACACACACACACACACACACCCAGCAATTATCTTTCGGCAGCCTGCAACCTATAACACATCTTCACAGCCTCTTGGCAGGCAACCAAATCCGGCCATGGCTGTCTCAGATACCTGTGCAACAGTCTCAGGTGACCAACTAGACACGGGAGGGCATATCCGTGGTTGCCCGACATGGCCTCATTGATACCAGAGGCGTAGGAGTCGAAAGAATTTTGGAGTTGGTGGACGATTTTTTCGAGGTTTTGCTGGTGATTGCAGTAGGGGCAGCGAAGGTTTTTCTTGTCCACCTTGTCTGATGACGTTAGTGGGGATCTGCACTTCTCGCACCTTTGTTTGGTTGTCGTTGTAGTGTCAGCGATTGTTGCAGGACGTGTAGTAGTGGCAGTAGTTGTAGTAGCAGCAGTAGTAGGATGTGTAGTAGTGGCAACAGTAGTAGTGGTAATAGTAGTATAAATGAAAAGTAAATGAATGATAAAATGGATGAATGCGATGGAGTGAATAAATGAAATGGATGAATTGTATCGTAATGAGTGGGTGGAGAAAGATCGAGAGTGACTGATGGGAAATTTTTATGGCGTATCGTTCGCCATGTTTGCATGATGCTTCGTAAGATTCGTTGGTGAAGAGGTAATAAAATGAAGGTGAGTGGCTAGACAAACAGACTGATGAAATGAATGATTAGAGTGAATAAATTAACAGAAGTGACTAAATAATTTACAAATGAATGAATGAATGCATGAATGAATGAATAAATGAATGAGTGAAAGGGTGAGTGGGTGAGTGAATGAATGAATGAGTGAGTGGGTGAGTGAATGAATGAATGAGTGAGTGAGTGGGTGAGTGAATGAATAAATGAAAGAGTGAATGAAAGAGTGAATAAATAAAGGAAAGCACGAACTTGTATCCAGGTGCATCTTGAAACATCTCTTCCAGCACGGGCCACTTATTGAAGCAGGCCACGCAACTGAAAATTTAGATAGAAATAACCATAGTTCCAGCAACAAATTTTCATATTTGTTCATTTTTAAATGAATTTTCACATATAAAAAACGTAAGAAATTGAAATAAGCAAACGGATAAATTAACATTTTCAGGTTTCAATGAAATGACAAATGTCGTGCTTACGATATTATTTAACAATCTTTATTAAATTATAATAAAAAATTGAAAGAGAACCAAGTCAGCCTATGAATCTTTACAAATTTTTTATTGATTAAAATATTAAAATATAGTAAAAGGAAGAAGAAAATACGTCATCAGTAGCAACCAACTTGCACATGACGTAGTAATCATTCCACAGCATGCACCTCCTCTTCTCCAGTTTGACCTCATGGAACAGCGGTCCAAATGAGATACTGACCTCTTCACCGGGGAATATCTCCCTAATTGCCCTAACTACGGCTAAGTCATTATAGAAGGTTACATCGGCTGACGGATCGCACGAGTGTTTGAATTGGGAAATGACGTTTGGGTAGAGTGCTATGCCGATTGCCTGGCTCTGCGAATCTTCCGCGTCGCCGAATTTAGTCGTCAGTCTGATCAGTTTAGCGTATCTCTTTATAATTCGGATGTTGTTTATTAGAACAGCTCCTAATCTGTAGAAGTCCTCTGGACGAATTGTTTCATTTGCATGTGCACAGTTTAGAACGTTGGTCGTAATGTTGGTTGTATTCTCGTCAGATTTGGGTCGTAATGATATGTAGTTAGTGAGAGTGAGATACTTGGCGAGGAAACAACTCAAAAGTGGAATTTCAATCATTTTAGAGATATCATTTACGCTGTTTGTCGGTGATTTCTTGAAGCCAACCACCTCCAAGTCGTACAGACGTTTACATTTTTCAACAACATCTTTTGAATTCTTTAAATCATCCCTATCAAAATTCATATTATTATCACCATTTCCAGCTTTTTCAAAAATTTGCAAAACTTCACCCACCCCCAACTTCATGACCATCCTCACAGCCAGGTGACCAACATCTGAGCACATATTCTCACCGAGCAGAGCAAAGAAGCGGCACTCGTGTTTGTGGAATGAGTTGTAAGAAGCATCTCGACATTTCTGACTGCAGAAGATGACGGATGTGCAAGTGAAACACGGATAGGAAACGAGAGGAATGCGTGATAAACAGTTGTAGCATCTCTGCTCTTTTGATCTGGGAATTGTTTTACATTTTTGCTTTATCAAAATATTTTAAGTATGCGTTTGTCAAAATCACCTTCAACGCTGCTTACTGAAAAATAAATTTAACCTACATGTTTGAATTAATGAAACTGAACGAAAGTAATCAAAAATTTTTACCAAAATCAAAAAAATTTCAGCAGAACTTTTAACTAATTTCAAGCCGAAGTCATACGAACCTATCTTGAAAGAGGCAGCTGACCAGAGGTCGCTCAATAACGAGAACGTCACCAGTGCCAACTTCATCTCTGCTCACCACAAAACTGTTGCAACTTTTTTCTCCTTTTATTTCCAACGATTTGACTGCCTCCGGGTGGGTTTCATGTGATTCTTTCGATAATTTTAACGGAAACTCTGAAACAATTTCACTATTTTCATTATTTTCATTTGTGGTTTCAGTTTCATTCTCGCACTGAGATATGCATTTTTCAATGGTCTTCTTCCAACTGATGTACATTTTATCTTCAATGTGTGACTTAACAGACTCAAGATACTCCAAAGCTAGTTTGAAACTATCTTTTGCTTTCTCTACAGAGTTCAATTTCAAATAGCAAACGCCTTTCCTATGCAATAATTTGTGGATTGAATTTTTGAAGTACCTCAGGCGGAGCGCCGTTTCGATGTCTATCAAGCATTCCTGATACTTTCCAAGCTGAAACAGAGCGGCTGACCTGATAAGAAAGAACAGTTGATGTTGTAGATATATTTTAGGCAGGGCGAAACAATTTGAAAAAAAACATTCATCTTAATTTTCAACTTTTATTTGGAAACATTTTTTATTTAATAAATTATTTTAATAGCTTTATATGATGTTATAAATAATCAAGACATCGCATCGAAAAAATTATAAATAAGCGCTTTAATAATAAATTCATCCAAAAAAGGTAAAATATTCATCCCAACCATCTAACATCCCGTTTAAATCGATCCATTACCTGTTTCCAAGTGCGAGAGAAATCTCAGAGCCGTCATCAACTTCACTCCTCTTGTCATCATTTTCACTCATTTCAGTCACATTAATGTCGTCATGTGGCTTAACATCACCATCAATTTTATTAGCCTGACCATTTAAATGTTCATCATAGACTGCATGTATGACCGCCATGTTATATTCTCTTAAAGCAGTCAGAAACGATTGTTTTTTAAAGTATTCATTGCCTTTTTGGCGAAAATTCTTGCACTTATCATCTGACTTTCTCTCGTACTCTTCCTCCAAAGATAGCACGTCATGTGTGAAGTCAAGAGACCATAGAAATTTAAAAACTTCGACGTCATTGGAGCAGTTGAAGAATTGGCTTTGTTGGGATTCCGTTAAAGAACCTTTCACTGCCTGGACCATGTACTCCAAGTTTTTTCCAACCGTTAATATGTCTCTATCTTTGGTTAAGTTCCTCTTCATCGTGTTGTTTTCTGAAGTAATATAGAAAAATTAGAATTGTGATTGAAATTAAAATTGAAATAAAGTTAAAGTTTAAATTTTGAATAAAATTAAAGAGAAATGTAATAGGTAAAAATTACTTCTTAAATCAGTTTTAATTGTTTTTAAACAAAAATAATCCTTATATTTAGAACCGATCGTGAAATTGCACATAGAGCTCTTGTCGTTAGTAATCACTAGCCTTGATTTAAATTTCGGCCTCATGTATTTGTAGGGTTTAACATAAAAAAAACTTACTATATTGCTCTAAATAACAAATTACTATGTTGAATGAATGTTAAAAATTACTATACCGAATGAATACTGGAGATCTTTTTACGATTCACGTAGAGGCAACAACTTTTTTCTTGTAGACGAAAGATGAACTGAAAATCTGAAAATATACATACAATCATACAACATACATACATATATACATACATACATACAAACACACATACATACAAACATACATACATACATACATATATATATATACATACATACAACATACATACATACATGCATACATACATACATACAAACACACATACATACATGCATACATACATACATACATACATACATACATACATACATACATACATACATACATACATACATACATACATACATACATATATACATACATACATAGATACATACATACATACATACATATATTTAAACATACGTACATATATACATACACAAACACATACATACATACATACTAGCTAAAAAGTTCTAGCAAGTTTTAGAAGCACAGAATACTCAGTCGAAATATATACTATATATATATATATATATATATATATATATATATACTGTATATAAAAAGAAATAATATATGTGTTTGTATATACCATATGTATATACTATATATAACAATTGTATGCCATATATTTTTTATGAAATATATGAAAAGTATAGACAGTTAAAGTATGGTAAGAAAGATGAATGAATGGCTGGATGAATTGAACAATGAAATGCAACGTTGCTGATGATGTGGTGGTGATGATGATGGTGATGATGATGATGGTGGTGATAGTGATGGTGATGATGATGGCGATGATGATGATGATGATGATGTGATGATGATGTGATGATGATGTGATGATAATAACGATAATAATGATGACACAATAACGATACTTTTGTAATGTGTGTGTATGTGCGTATAAGAGTGTGTGTTTGTGTTTCTGTGTGCGTGTGTATGTGTGTGTGTTCGTGTGTGTGTCTATATGTGTGTGTGTGTGTGTGTGTGTGTGTGTGTGTGTGTGTGTGTGTGTGCGTGCGTGGGTGCGTGCTATCAAGACAGACTGTTGCCATAAATGGAAAATTTATTAAATTTTGATTTCTCTCAAGTCGCGAAATTCTCTCTCCTTGGAGATTCGTTTATTTCGCACGAATTCATTTGAAAAATAATGAAAAATAAATTAATTATAAAACGTTTTATGAAAAATAAGAATATCTTTTCTCATTTTTTAATTATAGCTAAAAACTCGTCAAAATTAAAGATTTAAAGACTGAATTGACGAATGAACGAACGAACGAACGAAAGAAAGAAGGAACGAATGTATGGATGAATGAGTGAATGAATCAATTAATGAATTAATAAACGAATGTGATTGATTGAATGATGGAATTGTGGTTTCAAAATGAATTTAATGCTGATTAAATGAAATAAATAAAGAGCGTATGGACGCTTAAATTTAATTGCGCACTCGCTCAGATGCTTTTTCATTTAAATTAAGAAGCCTATATTAATACATACATACGTTTGTATGTATGTTTGTTTGTTTGTATGTGAGTATGTGTAAATGTATATGTGTGTGTGTACAATTGTTTGTATGGCACACGATTTTGTATATACCCGTATGTATGCCGCTGCGTACAATATCCACTTGTACAAAGAGCGTGCATTTGAATTCAATTTAATGTTTGCAGTACTTTGAATGGAGTTGTATGGTTGAATGGAATTGAGGTCTATAGATGGACGGGGGAAGGTCTTCTGAACGTTCTTTCTTTGAAATTGTCATAAAAACGTAGTACTATTTTCAATGTCTTGTTTTGATTTCGTGTTTTTAAGCTTTTTTTTGCGGTTTGTTTTGTACCTGTTGCTAACATACATACACGCCCACAGACACACAAAAAAACACACACACATACACACATACATACAAACAAACAAACACACATACATACAAATATATTCATTTTATTGCGCCTAGCTATTTAGAAGGCAGCTCAGTCTCACCTTCTTTCGCATCATTGAATCCTTAATTTTCTCTCCGTCCCGACGTACAGGATTTTTTTCATGTAAGCAAACACAAGAAAAAACATGTTCTGTTTGGTTTTTATAAACGCACACACACACACACACACACACACACACACACACACACACACACACACACACACACATACACATACATACACACACACACGCAGGGAAACATTCACACATACACTCACACGTACCGGCAATTGCATATACAAACGTCAAATAATTCAGTTTTTGTCTCTTCTAGAACTGATCTAATCCACGAAATAATAATTAAAACATATTGTAATACGACATCATAAAATATAATAAAATAATACCTTTACTAATGTTTACAATTTAATAAAACAATGTTTACAATATGATATAATATTTGAAGCTTACATGATAGAGTTGACAGGACAGCATGTTTGTTGACGTCAGTTCACTTCCTGTAATGCTTCCAGGTTTTTTTTTCAAAATGGTACCCGGGTCAAAAAAGGTCATCACATAGGTGAGGCGTTTGGAGTTATTAAAGAGAAATTAGGTCAAAGGTCATTATATAGGTCACAGCTATTGCTGGCTGTTAAATGTCACCGTTACGATCGGATTATTAGCTTATAAATAACATCTAAACGTTTGAGTTTAAGGGAGTTTCCATCTGTCTCATCATCGTCGCACTTAAATTTTCGTTCCTAAATTTCATTATTTATTAATATTTGATGATTTAAAATTTTGTGAGAGACGCACCATGCATTCATACACATATAATGTGACACACACACACACACCAACACACACATAACAAAACACACTCACACACACACATATAATTTGACACACATACACACATAACATAACACACAACACACTCACACACACTTAACCTGACATAGGCACACACACACCGCAAGATATATCAAAACAATCTAACCTAGTATAACACAACGAAACAAATGTTATTTTTACTTTAACCAACTACCCTAAAGAAGTTACTCGAAAGTTACTCTCGTATGTAACCAAAATGATTACTCTTCTTTACAAAGCTCAGACGGTAATGATTTTGAGATGGTTGACCGCATAGTTCTTTTTACGAATTGGAGTCTTGGGTGTAGTTAAGTGCGAAAGTATTGTAATTACTACTATAAATATTACTCTACTGCTACTACAATTGTTACTACTACTGCGGCTGATACTACAACTACTACTACTGCTGCTACTGCTACTACTATTGCTATTACTACTGCTACTATGGATTCTGTTACTACTATTATTACTACAATTGCTAATTCTACTACTACTACAAACGTTGCTGTTACTACTACTATTGCTACTGCTGCTACTGCTACTACTATTGCTGCTATCGCTACTACTGCTGCTGACGCGATGATGACGTCAATCGCAATGTCATTGATGTTATAATAATAATCGTGTTGACGTATTTCCGGTATGATGATGACGATGATGATGAAAGGATGAGGAAGATGATGATGATAGTAGTTCCGGTGTTATGGTAATGATGATAATGAGATGGTATTGATGATAATGATGATGATGAGATAATGATGATGATGGCGATGCACTGAAGATTCTATTCCTGGAATGAAACGTGAGTAAAGTATTTTGTAAAAATTTTCAATCATAATTTGAAGTTAATTGAGGTTCATAATCTGCTTCGATCTTTTTTATTTTCTGTCTGCCTGTTTTTCCTTTCTTCTTCTCTACCTTTCTTTCTCTCTCTCTTTCTTCCTCATTCTCTTTCTCTCCCTTTCTCTTCCTCATTCTCTCTTTCTCTCTCTCCCCGACGAGTAAGAATCATGAATCAGTCAACTTCATCTTGAGCATTTAAATGGTCAATTATTTGCTATTAAGTTAAATTTAAGATTTTAAAATTAAATTTGTACATCATCAGATCAAAAAATTTAAACGATAGCTATTCTGAGCATGATGTAATGGTTATATATGAAATTTTAAATACATTTTGGCTTTTTTTGGCTTTTTAAATCATTTGAGTTTAGTAACAAACAAACTTACGCAGTACCTGTATATATTATTGAACAACATCCTGGTTCGATAGCTGTCCGTTCTAACCTTAAGAACATTACGCTGTACGCTTTTTGATTAGGTGTCTTGTGTGTGTGTGTGTCTTGTGTGTGTGTGTCTTGTGTGTGTGTGTCTTGTGTGTGTGTGTGTCTTGTGTGTGTGTGTCTTGTGTGTGTGTCTTGTGTGTGTCTTGTGTGTGTGTGTCTTGTGTGTGTGTGTTTTGTGTGTGTGTTTTGTGTGTGTGTGTTTTGTGTGTGTGACTTTTGTGTGTGTGACTTGTGTGTGTGTGTACTGTGTGTTATGACCGCGTGTTGAAAAAAATAATAAATAACAATAAATGGATAAAAAAGATTAATCCTATTGAACTGAGGGCCGTCTGGTAAAATATTTGGCTGCTGGCGACATCAAAAAATAAAAATTTTCTAAAGAAAACGAAGAAAAACAGGCAGAAACAAAAGCAGAAATACAGATACAACCGTAAAACAGCATTAATTCAAGACGTTGTGAATTTTTATGTGAATTTTTTTACTCATCTATAACATTTAATGATATTTTTTAACCTGTTTTTCAATAGAAATTTTAAATTAAAAAAAATTTATTCAAATTTATTAGCAGCACTAAATGTAGCAATAAAGTGCAATTGCATAAGGATTGATTTTATTATCTTAAATCAAATTTCTATGTCAGATGTAATAAATTTGATTAATACATCTGTCCGTATCTCTGTGTAAGTGCGTTTAAGAGTGTGTTTGTGTTTGTTTGTGTGTCTTTGTGTGTATATATGTATGTGTGTGTGTTGTGTGTGTGTGTGCGCGCGCGCGTGTGTCTCTGTGTGTATATATGTATGTGTGTTGGATGTGTGTGTGTGTGTGTGTGTGCGCGCGCGCGCGTGTGGGCAGCGTAATTTTAAAATTTTGTGATCCGAATTAAGGGGGAGAAAAATTGAACGTAATAAAGAGGTAAACCCAAACAACTTCCGGAAATCACACGGCCTAATCCGCCGCCCATCCCACCTTCCTTCCGTCTTCCCATACATCCAGTGCCCATATCGCGGAATAAATTAATCCCACAGATGGCACGTCAGTGCAGAAGTTATTATTACGTGATATTTGAATTTATGTTAACATATACCGTCTCATATATATATAATGACACACACACATATATATAAATATATATTAACTACAAAACACATACACTCGTATATACATATGCACATATACTAAAGTACGTTCAAATTTGATGACTGTGTTATTGCTAGGAATAAAATTATGCCAAGTAATAAATTTCATATGTGTGCGTGTGTGGGCCTGTATGTGTGTGTGTGTGTGTGTGTGTGTGTGGGCGTGTATGTGTGCGTGTGTTTATATATTATATAATTTGAGATACAGTATGGCAGTAATAATTTGTTATCAGTACATTTCAGAAAAGAAACACAGGAAAAATACTTTTTGTAAAATTAGTACGTCCGTCTACCTATTTGTATTTTTTCTCGCCCATTTTTTCTCGCGTTTTTTCCCGCGTTTTTTTCCCGCGCAATTGTTTTGGTGTATGATTCCAAGTGATAAATGGGTGTCAGCATGCAATTGAACAAGCATATCGTCGTCTGGTCAAATGTTACATATATACATACAAACAAACATACACATACACAAACATACACACATACATACATACTTACATACATACATATATTCATACATACATGCACACATACATACATATACACACCAACACAAACATGTTTACTTTCTTCAATTACAAGTATTTCATGGCTTATTCGCCATAACTCGACATTAGTAAAAGCACGATTGCAGTGGAAGTGATCGATCTATGTTGTTGATGTTGTTGTTGTTGTTGATGTTGTTGTTGCTGTTGTTGATGTTGTTGTTGTTGTTTTTGGTTGATGTTGTTGATGTTGATGTTGCTGATGTGATTTTTGTTATGGTTTTTGAGGTTATGTCTTGTTAGAGTTGCTAATTTGGTTATTGAGGTAGTTGCGAATGTGTCGAGTTGGTGTAGTTTGTTGCTGTCTTAACAAAAGCACTTGTTATTTGTTATTTTCAGCAAAAATTTGTAAAACTTTAAAATTTGATTAAATGAAATTTTGCTACCATAGGCGTTGTTACATATTAATGTGTTGTTGTTGTTGTTGTTGTTGTTGTTGTTGTTGTTGTGGCAATCACGTTTTTACTGTTATGATATTTTTGTAAAATGTTATTTATACAACCTAGCTCTGAAATTACTGAGCTTAGCAACGTCTAGCTTAACAATTGAAACGCATTCATGTAGTGCGGACCATCAACGCCAAAGTAACATTACTACTGTGATGATACCTTTGCATACAAACAGCAGCTAGGCGAGATAGGACATAGAAGAACTTTGAATATCTCCTCCTTGTACATCCAACAATAACAATGTAAAAAGTTTTAATTTCTTTAATGGCAATTTTGAAGAATATTTATTGAATAATAATTTATTAATAATATTCGTTAATTATTATTATATGGTTATAATTTATAAATTTTCAGTAATGGTCTTCGGCAGTGTTTTACCTCATGGTAAAAATTTATATAACCCAGAACAGAACGTTGGCGAAACTTGCAGCGGAACATTTTAACCCAACATAACTGGAGTAAACTTTCATTAACCTGACCCAATTAAACTTTAAAATGGGGTCAAAGTCAACAGCGTCACTAGCGTTATTGACGACTTTCATCGTCGCTCTGTTCTCCAGCTCATGTCACGCCATAAAATGTTACGATACCGAGCAGCTAGCACTATACGCCAACTCGTCTAACCTTAATATGAAGAGCTGCATCTCTAAATATCTGTTCTGCAGTGCCTTCAGAGGCTACAGTAATGGTTGGTTGGGTCGGGGGTAAAAGGTCAAAAATTATTACTGCCGTTTTGAATCAGCAGTGGTTAATTGTATGACGGTTCGATGTTGAAGGTGAGAAGGTTATAAAATTTATTTTTTGTCGGTATGGAGTCAACAAAAGTTATTGATATTAGCATCTATGTCAAGAATGAATGTCAAATTGTTTATTTCTAAAAAAAATTTATAAACTAATTGCTACTTATTCACCGTTGAATTACAATAAACTCGATTCTTATAAAACGGCAATTACATTATTTTCTCATTCTCGAGTACACAACATTATGCCCCTTCCCTTACTTTCAATTTTAGAAAACCATTATCATTTTTAACCATCTTTAAATCCAGACATAAAAAAACTCAAACAAATACTTTTGATTCCCGCCAAAACAGGAGTCTTATACTACTTGATGAGGTGCGACAACTACGACATGACTTCTAAAGACATCACACTCAACAGATGCTACAGCAACGACTCATACGCCAACACGTACACGAACGCAGTCGCCTGCTTCTGCGACGCGGACTACTGCAACGATGCTGACGCCTTCACGAAGTTTACCCTGCTGTCAGAACCGACTAGCACTACGACCACAGCGGCTCCTACTACTACCACAACAACGATGACGACAACTTTTATTACGCCTAAGGCGAACGACGCTAACGATGTTAAATTGAATGTAGCGGTACATGCTTTGGTAACTGCAGTGAGCTTTTTGTTGGGTTTTTCGGTGATTTTATAAATTTTAAATTTGATTAATGCTAAAATTAATAATTTTTTTTCTTCAAACACTAATAGTTTTAGCATCCTTAGACGTTTTATTTAATGATAGTTTGTAATTTAATGGTATCTATTGTCTGTTGATTAAATTGTATATCATATTTTTTTAGATACAATTAAATTTACGTAGTTGCTTATGTTAGTTTTTGATACATTGGTGTAATCTTTCGATTACATTTTGAACTAATAAATTGTTAATAAAAATCTAATTCGTGCTATTTTCTATGAATAAATGAAATTGAAAAACAGTTCGTAATGGTACGTACATATTTATTTCATTATAATAGATTTTGTCAAGGAGTTTTCAAATTTAAATAGCGATTATTTTGTTTAAATTTATGAAAAATTTAAAATATATTAAAATTAAATAAATTAAATTAAACAACAAGAAGAAACACACCAAATTGAAAAAAATTGCCTGTGTTCATTGAAAAGTAAAAAAAATTAATAAATACATAATTGTTTACAAAATATTTCCTAATTTTAAAAAAAGTACAATCAAAACATAACATGACAATGTCGATCCATCAATATCAAATAAATTTTTATTCATTAGGCCCAACTAAGCGTTTTTTCACTTTTAACAGTAGTAGTAATACTACATCGAATTTACTCTATCCTATCCGTTTCTGAGTATTTCGCATTACAAGTAGAGGTGAGTGGGAATTGTAATTTGTTGCCAATTCTCTCCAAATTTTTTTTCTCATTCCAAATTCTCTCCCAAATTTCCATTTATGACAACGATCCCGAAAATTTCCCTTCTCATGCTCACCTCTAATTACAATTAAGTATGAAAATGGGAGTGTATCAAACTTTGGGTAAATTTCTGTATCTGTATCGAAAGATTTGTGGATCGCTCCTATTGAATAACTTCAGAAGCGCTTCACTCGAGAGTGTCAAAACAAATGATGCTTCAAACGTGTTTCTTGATGTTTCTTGAAAACATGTCGGCTTGTGTTGTTGAATTTCTTCAAATTTACAGATAGTGACTTTCAGATTTTTGCAGATGAAGCAGAAAATCTTATTTTTCCAAAACAAGACAAATTGACTTTAGGAAGCACAAAATCATCATTATCGGAGGATCTAAGTGGATTTGCAAACGAGTGTTTAACACAATTTGCAATTTCTGAGACTAATTGTAGTTGTTCTTTAAATAAGTATGTATGTCACCAGCAAAACAATCTCAGACTAGAAGAGCTGGTTTGAAACGATTTTTTCTGGCATGCCGAATCAGTGCAGATCTTCTCTGATGTATGATGACGTTGAATCGAATTCATGGGAGTAATTAAGTAACAATAACGGTATAAGCCGGTGTGAAAAAAAAGATTTTTTTTTACTAAAAAACTAAATAAATTTAATCGAAAATGACAAATACTTTATATACTTTATTAAATAGTTATTTAAAAAATTAATTTTTTTTGACAAGAAATTAAAAGATAATCATAAAAAAATCACATATTTTTCAGAAGAAATTCGTAGACAACTTTGAAAGCTTCGTGACGAAAAGCAAAGTCTAATGAAAACAGTTATTTGATTAATTCAACAATAATAATGCAGAATGGTATAATGGTTAAGATGTCTGGTAGAATTTCAAGAGTGACAGAATTTGAATGCAAAGAAAACCCTTCGTATATCAATGCATGTGATGAGTAAATTTTCGCGTATTTACATGCACTGTATGTGTGCGTGTGTGTGTGTCTGTGTGAGTGCGCTTATACGTGTGTGTGTGTCTGTGTGTAGATGACATTTTTGGAAAATATTTACAAAAGAATAGTTAAAAATTCGTGTTCGTTGATTCTTTTCTTGTGTTATTGTGTTACTCTCTGTATTACGTACAATACTTACATCTACACCGATACAACATGATCCGCAAGTAAAACAAACAAATTGCATGATTTGTCAGAATGTGTATAATTAATATTGATCATAAAAACACTAACTCTTATATACTTACATGCATACATGCATACGTACATATATACAAACATACATACATGCATGCAT
Source organism: Helobdella robusta (assembly GCF_000326865.2). Classification (NCBI taxonomy): domain Eukaryota; kingdom Metazoa; phylum Annelida; class Clitellata; order Rhynchobdellida; family Glossiphoniidae; genus Helobdella; species Helobdella robusta. The sequence goes on along the minus strand of NW_008704349.1, from coordinate 2,063,248 downwards.
ACATACAAACATACATACATACATACATACACGTTGTATCCTAGGCGTATTCTACGTAGGTTTGTTCTCTAGTGCTTTTTATTTGCATTGGTTTTAGGTTGTATTGTTGTTGCTCTGGTATGAATTCTGTGTGTATTGTATGGTATTTTTTATAGATGGTATTGTATTTGTTTAGTAATTTTGTTTTTTGTAGGTAATGTTATTTAAAGTTAGAGCACTAAATTCCCTTTTTATTTTTTCAATATTTTCAGGACTGATTGAGTCGTGCAACTTCTTGCCGTATTCAGCGAACATTAACGTATACATAGGTACATACATATGCACATACATATATAGATACATACATACATACATACATACATACATACATACATACATACATACATACATACATACATACATACATACATACATACATACATACATACATACATACATACATACATACGCACATACATGCATACATACAAACATACATACGTACATACATACTAACAAACAAGCAACATGCATACCTAAATACAAGTGTTCATAGTGGCATATCGTAGAATCGTGCTGATCGTTACGCTCTAATGCTCATTGATGCTACCACCTTTTCTGTGTTATTTTTGTATGTATGTATGTATGTATGTATGTATGTATGTATGTATGTATGTATGTATGTATGTATGTATGTATTATTATGTCACTAAGTTCAGTTCCTGAAATCTTTAGAAGAAATGATAATAAAACAAGATTTGAAAGATGTTATCTCGTTGCCTATCAGGGTTTTTTCTCGTGAGAGAGTGAGAGAAAGAGAAAGAGAGAAAGAAAGAGAGAAAGAAAAAAAAGAGAAAAAGAGAGAGAGAGGAAGAGAGACCTAACAAATTATAACATAATTCTAAAGAACATCCTAGCAAGCCACCGCATACATTGAATTTCAACATGACCTAGGTACCATTGTAAGTTTCAACAGCTGTCCGACAACATTAGCTGAACAATACTACCACGCAGCCCAATAATATCAATAATAATATTACGAATAATTTATAATAATTATTATTATTAATTATTTTAGTATTATTATAATATTACAAATAATTTTTAATTATAATTATTAATATTAATTATTTTAATATTTCAATATTATATTACTTCTAATTAATATTGTTACTAATTTTAAAAAGAGAGAAGAGAGAGAGAAATAAAGAGAGAGAGAGAGAGAGAGAGGGAGAATAAAGATAAAGGAGTGGCAGAAGAGTTATAACAGTTAATATTATTTTAATTATTATAACGTTGCTCATATTATCATTATTTTTATTATTATTATTATTATGTAAATCATTAAATTATTGTTGCCATGTCATAATTTAGGATATTGTTTTTGTTGTTGTTGTGTTTTTTAGTGCTGTTGTTGTTGTTGGTAGTTACTTAATTGTTGTTGTTAAGCTGTTATTGTTGTTGTTGCGTTTTTTTAGTGTTGTTGTTGTTAATTAATTAGTTAGTTGGTTAATTTTGTTGTTGTTAATGTTGTTGTTATTGTTGTTGTTAGTCATTGTTATGCTGCAATGAATATCTGTAACACTCGCAGCTTCTAAACTGCTAACTGCTTTACACTATATATTATTTTCATTAGAAAGGTATATCAATCCATTAAATTTTCGGGTGACTATTTTCTTAATCTCATTTTCGTTAGAATGAATTTTTAAAATGTTATATATATAATAAATCTATGAATATATAAAAGTTTTTTTTTATATAAATTTCGAATTTTCAGATTATATAATTAAAGTAAAGATCCATTAAACCAATCGCGACATAGAGCGGAATATTCTGAATATTCTAAATTCTAAATTAAATTTTCTAACTTAATTTGAATATTCTAAATAATCTAAATCTTGAGTCCAAGGACAATATAAAATTTTAAATATTCTAAAATTCTGAAATATTATACAACGACAACGAAGAAGAAAAAAAAACACAACTGATAATAATGGCGACGATGAAGATGAGGATGATGAAGGCACTGCCCACAGTCCGGTCTACAGTGTGGCTAATTTTCTTGGCATCAGTGCTGAACATCAACCACATGAACGTAGTAGTTGCTAGGATAACTTGTTACGCGGAGCCTAAGTTGACC
>NW_008704349.1:2059076-2060976 GCF_000326865.2 Helobdella robusta | reverse complement strand
TCCACAACCAATCCACCCATCCATCCATCCATCCATCCATCCATCTATCCATTCATTCATTCATTCAATACCCGTAAAAGTAGCCAATACCACTGAGCTACCACTGAACAAAACATCCCCAGTGTTCACGTGTATCGCAACATAGAAAATAAAAACACCTAGTACCAAAGTATAAAAATTTCTGCAAGTGATAATAATTACCTGAGCGATATTTAAGTTATGATCAATGGAGGTTAAGAGATATTTGTTTGTCTATGTATTTTTTTATATTCATGTGGAGCTGTTTTCAAAAACATTTTATTTTTGGTAGAATTTTTATTCATATTTCACCGACATGTTCATCATTCATCCGTTCGTTTATTTATTCCATTCATCATTCCATCCGTCCGTCCATCCACCCATCCAGTTCATACATTCATTCATTCGTTCGTTCGTTCGTTCGTTCGTTCGTTCGTTCATTCATTCGTTCGTTCATGCATTCATTCATTCATTCGTTTGTTTATCTACCTAGTCATCTATAAATTTGTTCATCTTACAATCTATCCATCCACTTACCATTGGCCCATCTGTTCATTAATTCATCATTCATTTTACCAACCATCTATTTTACCATTCATCCATTTTGCTATCCATCTATTCATTCATTCGTTCATTCATTCATCCATCTATCCATTCATCCATCTATCTATACATACATTCATCATTATTCTCTCTATTTTGAATACTTTTTAAAGCCTCTGGTCGCGAGGTTTTTAATTTCACTGTCTGTCCTCTAGTTCATATCCTTGCCGTTACTTTCTATTTTTCTCTTCTCTTTCTTTTTTTTATTCTTTCTTTCTCTCCCTCTTTTTCTTTCTCTCTTCATCTTACTTTCTTCTTTCCAAATTTTTCTATCTTTCCATCTATCTTTCATTTTTCTCTTTCGCCTAGTCTTTCACTTTCTTTTTCTGTTTGTGTCTCTATTTATTGTCTATGTTTTTTTTCTTTATTTTCTCTCTTTCTCTCTCTATTTCTTTTTTTCCCTTTCTCTAACTATATCGGCTCTCTCTCTCTCTCTCTCTCTCTCTCTCTCTTCAACAAAGTATTATATTTAGTTAACCCCATCTCATCGCTTGAAGACATAATGTTGATCGAATGCCGGTTGGTTTGTAAGTTTTGTTTGTTTGCGCGTTTGTATAACTGTTTGTATGTTTTTGAGTATGTATGTATGTATAGGTATGTATTTATGTATGTGTACAATTTACAAGAAAAATTTATTCAGTAAAAAAATAGATTACTAGATAGTTATTTCTGTTTGTATGTTTATTTGTCTGTTGGTTGTTTAGTTCGTTCGTTCGTACGTTCGTTTATTCGTTGGTTCATACGTTCGTTCAATTGTTTGCTCGTTTGTTATTTAGTTTTTATTTTATGTCCGCATGCCTGCATCACTCTAGTTTGAATAATTCATTTATGTTGATTTTGTTTTATGATTGCTTGATGGCTTGCATGTTGTCTGTTTGTTGTCTGTATGTTGTTTTATTGTATATTTGCAACATATGTGTTTGTTTTTATGTTTGTTTGTATGTTTGTTTGTACGTTTGTTTGTATGTATTTTTTTATGTATGTTTGTTTTTAGTTTTTTCATAGACATGTAGGCTCGAATGTTTATTAGTTTTATTATTGTTGACGATGCTGTGTGTGGGCTTTGTTTTTTCAGGGTGAATGTATGCATGTATGTATGTATATATGTATGTATTTATGTATGTATGTATGTTTGTATGTGTGTGTATGTATATATGTATGTATGTTTTTATGTATGTATGTATGTATTTATGCTTGTATGCTTGTATGTTTGTATGTGTGTGTATGTAGGTAATAAATAATTTATTTTTATAGGCGCATGTTGAATCGTCATTATCCA
>NW_008704349.1:2021287-2056804 GCF_000326865.2 Helobdella robusta | reverse complement strand
CCGCATCTATCTATCTATGTATGTTTGTATCTATCTATCTATGTATGTTTGTATCTATCTATCTATGTATGTTTGTATCTATCTATCTATGTATGTTTGTATCTATCTATCTATGTATGTTTGTATCTATCTATCTATGTATTTTTGTATCTATCTATCTATGTATGTTTGTATCTATCTATCTATGTATGTTTGTATCTATCTATCTATGTATGTTTGTATCTATCTATCTATGTATGTTTGTATCTATTTATCTATGTATGTTTGTATCTATCTATCTATGTATGTTTGTATCTATCTATCTATGTATGTTTGTATCTATCTATCTATGTATGTTTGTATCTATCTATCAGTCCATTCAATTTTTCATACCTCGGGTTAACATTTTCTTTCTACTCCGGTCAATCATTTTGTGTATCATTCATTCATTTCATTATTTATCCATTCATTCATTCATTCGTTTATTCATTCATTCACTCACTCCTCCATTCATTCATTCATTCATTCATTCACTCACTCACTCATTTCTTCACTCACTCATTCATTCATCCACATTTCTATCCGTCAGTCCATCCATTTCAGAAATAATTTGTTCAGACGTTCGCTCAATTTATGCCTCTGTGTTAACGTCCACCGACCGAAGGCGAGAACACGTTACTGTGATTTTATGGTTATTGGAGTTGTTGAAGCTGTTATTATTATTATTGTTGATGTTGTTGTTGTTGTGTTACCGTGTTGTTGTGTTGCAGTTGTTGTTGTTGTTGTTGCCCTTACTATGAGTCGGACTTGGGTTCAGTCGAGGCCTGAGTTGTTGTTGTTGTTATTATAGATTGACAAACTTCTTATCTCCATCTTTTATCGCCACATTCATCTCTCCGGTGAATAAAAAAGATTGAATTTTCAAAGTCATCATCATCACCATTATCATCGTATTTATCATCATCGTCGTCATCGTCATCATCATCAACTTTAATACCATCGTCATCATCATCACCTTAATTTTAGTCAATTTAAATTATGCTCACGGTTATAATAATTTTTCTTCGCGAATTCGTTTCAACCCAGCCGTCATTGGTCGTCATCATCATCATCATCATCGGCATCAATCATTACCATCATCACCATTACCACCATCATCATCATCAATCGTCATTATTACCGTCTTTGACTCGTTGACGTCATCGTCATCATCAATCATCATTATCATTACGATGTGTCAGACATCTTGTTTTTAACCGATCAAAAAATCGAAATTCCTTCTTTCACTTTTCATTTTCTTATATATTCTCTCCATCATTTCATTATCGTCGTCATCGTCGCAATCATCCTCCTTATCATCATCACCATCATCATCATCACCATCATCATTATCATCATCATCATTATCATCATCATCATTATCATCATCATCACCATCACCATCATCATCATCACCATCATCATTATCATCATCATCATTATCATCATCATCATTATCACCATCATCATTATCATCATCATCATCACCATTATCATCACCATCATCATTATCACCATCATCATCATCACCATCATCATCATCACCATCATCATCATCACCATCATCATTATCACCATCATCATCATCATCATCATCATCATCACCATCATCATTATCATCATCATTATCACCATCATCATTATCACCATCATCATTATCGCCATCATCATTATCATCATTATCACCATCATCATTATCATCATCATCATCATCATCACCATCATCATCACCATCATCATTATCATCATCATTATCACCATCATCATTATCACCATCATCATTATCGCCATCATCATTATCATCATTATCATCATCATCATCATCATCATCATTATCAGTAAGATTGACATCAGCATCATTATTTGTTTCGATCATAATAACTTTTTGAATCATCGTTAGTAGCCTCATAGTCAGTATCATTTTATCATCATCGTTATCATCTCAATCTTAAGTTTATCATCGTCGTCGTCGTCGTCTTCTTCTTCACTATAATTAACTCATCCATTATTACCATCAACATCATCATCAGTCTCTTCATAATTCATCAATAGTATCATCATAGCCAGTATCATTTCATCATCGTCGTCGTCTTTATCTTGAATACCTCATCCTTTATCATCATCAACATCATTTGTGACATCATCAGTGACGTCATCGTCGTTTGATTCAATGAAGCGTAATCAGTGCGGCCCTCCTATTAAGACTGATGGTCGGTAAATCAACGTTTGATAAAATTTAGCGCTTTTTCGTCAGTGATGATGCTGATGGTGGTGATGATGGTGATGTTGATGATGATAATGATGATGATGATGGTACTGATGAGGATGGTGGTAATGATGATGATGATGATGACGACTGATGATGTAGTAGTTCTTGTTGATGAGGATGATGATGATCGAAAAAAGATGATGATGATGATAATGATGATGACGATGACGATGATGATGAGGAGGAGGAGGAGGGGAGGATAGCTTTGTTGCCAAGAAGCAACAAAAAATTATACCCTATGAAGCAAGCTTTTCAACGCTAACAAGCAAACATGCAAATTATGCAAACCATAGATACATAAAAAACCGGAAACAAAGATAAAAAATCAACACAAAACAAAAAACAAAAATCAAAGAAAATAAATTACAAAGATGAACAAAAACATTTCTATGCAAACAAACAGATATAGAGAAAAAACCAACACATATATACATTCGTTTAAGTAACATAAACATTCAAAAACGTTATATTGTAGCACATGAATGCATACATACATACACACATACAAACAAACAAACAAACATACAAATAAACATACAAGCAAACATACAAAAACAAATACCGCGAAACGAAACAAACAGAAAAACATTGCAAGTTAGGTATTCTCTGAGCCATACATCTGTTCATAGGTGTTAGTAATTGTATTCATATGTTCATTTATTTGTTTGCTTGTAAGTTTGTATATTTGTATGTATGTTTAAATGTATGTTTGTATGTATGAGTGAATGTACGTGTTTGTGTATGTGAGTGTATGTGTGTGTGTGTGTGTGTGTGTGTGTGTGTGGTATTTGTTAGTTCATTTTTGCTTGCCCTCTTAGAATCTTTAACGTTCTTTGTCAGTTGTATATGTAACACGTATGTGTGTGTTAGTCTGCATGCTTGGAAGATTTTAATATTTTAAAAGATTTTCATAATTTATCTACAGCATTTCTACCAAAAAAATTACACGAAATTTGTATTGAGGTATGAGGTATTTTTTGAGGTATTCTTGAAACATTTGTATCTTTCTGGTAAATTGAATTAGTTTCTGGTGTAGAAGTAATTTATTTATTTTCTGGCCAAGCGATAAAAAATTTAACAAATTATCACTTTAGAACTTTCAAGATAATTTACAAGTTTGTGTTAATGCATGTATGTGTTTGTGTGTGTGCGTGTGTGTGTGCGCGCGTGTGTGTGTTGTGTGTGCGTGCGTGTGTTGTGTGTGTACGTGTGTGTGTTTGTGCGTGTGTGTGTTGTGTGTGTACGTGTGTGTGTCTGATTTAGCGACTTTAAGTTAATAAATTTTACTATTGTTATAATAATGCCATACTGCTACTTCAGCTAAAACATTGAGAAAAATATTGGTAAACCATTGTCAATAATAATAATCAAAATAATAATAATCATAATGATAATAAAATAATAACAATAATAATAAAATAACAATTTTCCAACAAACCAGCTGAAAAAAATTTGATTAAAACTTCAAAGATTCGTTTCCATTTTTTATTTATTAATGTCACGAAAACATACATAAATAAACACACACACAGACAGACATACAGACACAAACACACACACACACGTACATACATACACACATACATACATTTATCCTTAAATACATACGTACACAAAAGCACACAATACATAAAACATGTACACAAACATTTTATACATGCGATATTATTATTATTATTATTATTACCATAATAATCATCGTCATCATCATTAACAATAGTGACGTCATTATTTTCTTCCACATTTTTTGTTCCTAAGTATATAGCTTTTCATCTCTTCCTACTCTACTACCAAAGTCACCGGAAATAGATCATAAATCATCCTCTAACTAAAAAATTTCATTGTTATAAATAAATAATGAACGACATTTGAAGTGTGCATGGTTCATATACTAGCATTTATAGAGCACACATACAAACAAACATACTCATACATACATATATATATACATACATCATACATACATACATCATACACACATATACACACATACATACATGAAACTCATTTCCAATGTTTGTGACGAAGCAAATTCAAGGCCACCGTGTAAACTAACAAAAATGTATTTCTAAGAGATGGTGAGTTGGATCAAACCACGAGAAATGAAGTATGCAGCCGAAGAAGTATTTTTGATAACGGCAGAGATTGGAAGGTCATGGCAGATTTGTAGGGCATGAGGAACTACCCATCGTTCATAAAGGATACAGGAGCGAGACCCGACGTGGTGGTACAGTCGGTATCAGCAGACAACTGTTAATTTAGTCGAGCTGGCTGTTCCGTACGAAGCTAATATAGCAGTAAGTTACGCCATAAAAGCAGCCAAGTTTGAAGAGCCTGTTAGAAAGATGAAACAACGTTGGTTGAAGTGTTTGTTGTACGCAGTTGAGGTCGCTGCAAGAGGTGTTGTTGATTGTTCAGTGTAGAGCTTTTTGAAGGATTTAGGCTTGGCAGGTAAAAGACGGTCGAGTTTTATGAAAAACATAGGAGGACATAGAGCCAAACAAGTGTCTTACTGGGTATGGCTATGTAGGAAGAAAAGGGAATGCGAGTTTAAATAGTTAACAGACGAGCTCGAGTGCTCGTAAGGCTTCCGACTACTCAACACTCCCAGATTCGACTTGGCGTCTTACTTGGCTCGTCGATATAACTCACATCGTGAGATGTTTATAGGTGAACTGTCTGGCACATTCGTTGAGGGAAACTCTTCCCCTGAAGACTCTCGCTGAACGCTCGTTATGTTCAAGTTTCTACATACATACATTCATACATACATACATACATACATACATACATACATACATACATACATACATACATACATACATACATACATACATACATACATACATACATACATACATACATACATACATACATACATACATACATACATACATACATACATACATACATACATACATACATACATACATACATACATACATACATACATACATACATACATACATACATACATACATACATACATACATACATACATACATACATACATACATACATACATACATACATACATACATACATACATACATACATACATACATACATACATACATACATACATACATACATACATACATACATACATACATACATACATACATACATACATACATACATACATACATACATACATACATACATACATACATACATACATACATACATACATACATACATACATACATACATACATACATACATACATACATACATACATACATACATACATACATACATACATACATACATACATACATACATACATACATACATACATACATACATACATACATACATACATACATACATACATACATACATACATACATACATACATACATACATACATACATACATACATACATACATACATACATACATACATACATACATACATACATACATACATACATACATACATAGTCTAATGAATTATTTATTTATCAACAGATTCATTAATCAAAGTTAGTATTAAAATAATGGTAATAAATCAGTCGGAATTTTGAAAATGTAGTATCAATTTGTTGAAATCAGTGGTAGTAGTAGTAGTAGTAATAGTAGTAGTAGTAGTAATAGTAGTAGTAGTTGTTGTTGTTGTTGTGGTAGTTGTTGTTGTAGTTGTAGTAGTAGGAGTATAAATTCTTTTGTCCATGATTGTTAAAGACATATTCCTCGACAACCACAATAGAACATTTAAAATTATTTTTCTAAAAGAGTTGCTATTAATTTAAATTATTGCATCTTAAAATTTTCTCTCTTTCCTTCTCTTTCTCATTTTTTTCTATCTCTCTCCATTTATCTTTTTCTCTTCTAAATAATTTAACTCCCTAATTGAACACTCTGATTGCTGATTGGTTGGCACGATCGTTAAATGTATTTTATATAAAAACCGGAAAGAAATTGATCTGTGAGTGTAAAGAGATACAGAAAAAATTAGAAAGACAGAAAGAGAGAATAAAAGAAAGAGTGAGAGAGAGAAAAAGAGTGAAAGAAAAAAAAATAAAAGAGTATACGTGGGTCGATTAATTAAATGAATCAAAATCAATTGGAGAAATGAAGTGCTCATTGTTATTAATTAGTCATTGTAAAAAAAAAACTCTCCTTGCAAAATTTAAATTAAAAAATTTTTTTAAAATTTCCAGTCGTGTCGAGGAAACATTAACAACTTCTGCTGCTGCATCAATTAACGATTGAAGCAACATTAATGATGTCGTTACTAAAGCCAACTACAATCATGATAACAAAAATAAATAACCACAGCAGCAATAATAACAACGGTAACACTTGATAACATTGGTTTTAGACGACCGCAAAATCAAATCAATAGATGACAATTGCAACAAAACGACACTAACATGGCTCTCCATCACCATGACAACAACATGACATCAACGACAATAAACAGTTCCAAAAACACGTCATCAACCGATTTTCTGGAATTTCCAAATTCCAAAAATAGCAACTGGTCACATACTTACACCTCCTTCAGGCATGCAACCGACCAATACAGTAGTATCCACGGTTACGTGGCGAGTTTCGTTTGCTGCTGGGGAATTCCGGCAAACCTAGCCACAATTTTAGTCCTAACCAGACCAAAAATGGCACAGTCCTCTACTAACTTCATTCTCGTCTGGCTGGCCGTCGCCGATCTAATCACTATGGCCACGTTTTTACCCATTAGTATCTACTTTTACGCCATGAAATCCAAACATCTTCCCATGCCGTCTACCAGTTCCTATGCCTGGATTGGTTGGTTTTTTTGAATTTTTCCATGTTTTTTTATTATTTTTATTGTTTTAATATTTTTTTTATTGCTATTACTTTTTTGTTGTTGTTTTATAAAAATGCAGACGCACTCCAATTACGTTTTAAATCGTATAAACAAAAAACGTCAATTTAATCCGTTTTTGTTATATTTTATTAAGGAACATGTAAGGAGTGAGCGAGTGAGTGAGTGAGTGAGTGAGTGAGTGAGTGAGTGAGTGAGTGAGTGAGTGAGTGAGTGAGTGAGTGAGTGAGTGAGTGAGTGAGTGAGTGAGTGAGTGAGTGAGTGAGTGAGTGAGTGAGTGAGTGAGTGAGTGAGTGAGTGAGTGAGTGAGTGAGTGATAAATAACGAAAAAATGAACAAGTGAGTGAATCTGAATATATGAGTGAACAAACAAAAAAAATAACAAACGAATGAACGAACGAGGAAATGAATAAGTGAACGAACGAATGAATGAATGAAGTCGGATTAATCCTATTTTCTTTGAAGAAGCGTTCTGCCAAAAATTTAGGGAAACAAACAAATTTTAAAATTTTAAAAAATTTGTGAAAAACTGAAAAAAATTGTTGCTCTGTCTTTTAATGTTGAAATTGCAACTGCAACTGCAACAAAATATTATTATCTTGTTGCAGTTATTATTATCATTATTATTGTTGTTGTTGTTATTGATATTTACTTTAATTATTACGAAATTATTATTCGTGACGTCATTTTCATTCTTTCCTTTTTTTATTTTTGGATTTTAAAAGTCTTCATTTCGTAGGATCTAATGGGATGTGGTTTAATAAAGTTTAAAAATATAAATAATAAATAATAATAATAACTAGAGGCTTTTGAAATGAAAAATAATGAACAAACAACGAACCAATAAATAATAAATTGGCAAAACAAAGAACAAACACAACACGGGCGATAATACAATCGTGTAATTACGCATTCAATAACTTTCCTAACTCCGCCCACATGCATCTACGTCATCAGGTTACTTCATCTTTGCCATAAATTCCGTGGTGACGTGGCACACAATCGCAATATGGCTGACCATCTCGTTGGCTATTTTTAGGTTGGTGGGAATACCCAGTTGTTAAGTGGGAGGGGTTTAATTTTTAACTGACGGATGGTTAGATTGACTTTTATTATATCTTTTTAGGAGTCCTTTTATATGTCCGTTTTTGCCTTTCATGAAATGAACTTGTGAATAAAAAGTTTTTATTGATTGATGTCTGATTGATTGATTGATTGATGGTTGATTGATTGATGGATTGATCGATTAATTGGTTGGTAAATGAGTGCGGGGTGATTGAACGTCTAGCTATCTTGTCATCAACATCATCCTCATCATCATTATCCTCATCATAATCAACATCATCACCATCATCTTCATCATCATTAATTACTATCACCAATTGCTTTAGATACATTTTCATTTGCTACCCAACCAATGGCTTGCAATGGTGTAACAAAGCCAGAGCCAAAACAGCGGTTGGATGGGTCTTTTGCTGCTGTGTACTTCTCTGCGTTCCTAACTACTTCCTAACTGAGGTTCATTTAGTGAAGAGGGCAGATGAGGGGTCCAGTGATGGCCGCACTGAAGATAGCGACATGAAAAGTGTTTTAGGATTGGCCGAATTGAATAAGGAATATAATTATGACGACGACGAAATCGGCGATTCCTATGACGTTGATGATGACGTCAAATTTTTCAACGGCACCTATAACAAAGACGACTATTATTTCGACAACAACAAAGACATCAAAATTAACATCAGTGACATCAACAGCAACAACAATTACACTAACAACAGCAATTACGTCAACAATAGTTACTTTCATTATTACACAGTCAAGGATTCTCTTTCCTTTCCAACTCTATACCAGATTAATTTCTGGATTCAAGTCAGTCTTTACAAAAATTAATAAAAATTACGGTAGTCAAAGTTGTAGCTTTAGTAGTAGTTGTAGTAATATATGAGTAGTAGTAACAATAATAATAATAGTAGTATTAGCAGTAGTTTTTGTAGTAGCAGCAGCAGCAGTAGTAATAATTACCTTTAAGTTTTAGTATTTTTCCTAAAACAACTAAAAAAAATTATTTATAATTAATTAGTAACTATAGTTTATTTTCAAATTTCGAAACGACAACCGAAAAAAAAATTAACGTACAGGCCCTTCTCTTCAAGTTACTACCTTGCATCTTGCTGACTGCACTGACGTTCTGCCTGGTGGCGGCCATGAGGGAGGCGAGCGTCAGGAGGTGCAAACTGAAATCTCAAGGTACGCCCTAATTTGCCCCAACTTGGGTCGTGACAATTCGGGATTTAAATTTTAATGTGATATTTGATAAAATGGTTGATTGTTTGTTTGATTGATTAATTAGCTAACCAATTAACCAAATAAAGATAAATAATTATTTGATTGACAGGAAACAGGGTGGAGTCAGACAGAGCAGCTGAGCACCAGAGGACAACGGCGATGTTGCTTGCTGTCGTTGGGCTATTTTTAGTCACGGAATTTCCACAGGGTTATTATAACTGGACATTTTCAAAATTTTAAATTTATAGTACCGATTGTAAAAACGCTGACAAAGGCGGTCAAATAATATTTAACAAAACAAACGACGAATTAATGAATTAACAATAATTCACAATTCACCTAAAAAAAATATCCAGGGCTTCTGACTCTACTGAGCATTTTCTCCACCCCTTTTCATCACGATTACTACCAACCACTCGGCGACATCCTTGACATTGCAGCCTTGATCAACAACTCCATCAACTTCATCCTCTACTGTGTCATGAGCCGACAGTTTAGAGACACGTTCAAGGAATTGTTTCTGGATGGTTGTGCCGCTGGTAGTGGCGCTGGTGGTGGCAGATGATTGGTGAGGGAGTGTAAAAATGAAAAGGAATATGTGGAAAAAGAAAGGACTAGTATTGTAAAAGTAGAATTTAGAAAAAAAATGACTGGTAGATGTAAAACAGAGCATACGAGAATATAGAAAAAAAGAAGACTTAGACACAAATAAATTAAAAATTAAAAAAGAAAAATAAAAAAGAGGAGAAAGAGTGGCTAGTGACGAAAAAAGACAACGAAAAATCAAAACTATGGAGACGAAACATCGTGTAAGTTGGAGTAGAGAGATGAAAATATGCCTGACGTATATAAATTAGCACGTCTGAAATTTCAGAATAGTGCAGGAGTGGCCCGCGAAACTATTTTGTGCGGCCCGTGAATTCTCCTCAAGGGTCGAAAAAATTTGCTTTTTAAGTACACATGCGGCCCTTCAAAGGTAAAATAATTCTCAATGCGGCCCTCACAACAAATAGTTTGCCCACCTCTGAAATAGTGAATTAGAGGAAATATTAATTTTTTTAAATGTCAAACGATTAATTATAGAAAGAAAAAGGAAATATTTACAAAAATATATAAAACTAAAATTAAAAGAGTATTAAAAATAATAAAAATAATTGGCGATGATGACGACGACTAGGATGATGATGATGATGGAGATTGTAGTGGTAGTGGTGATGATAGGATTGAATAAAAAATTTAGTTTTCATGGCGAAGACTATTGGAAAAAATTATTGTTATTCAAGTGAATTAGTAATAAAATAATTGAATAAAAATATCTGGCTACAGATATTAAATTCCTTTTCAATCCACGCTTTAAACCTCGTTCTTAACGACATAAACAACAATTTCTTCTTCATCCTCATCTTCATCATGTTCATCATTATCTTTTTCTTCACCATCATCTTCTTTTTCATCATCATCATCATCGTCATCATCCTCTTCCTCCTCATTCTCATCATCATCATCAAAATTTTCCGTCGCGTGTCGGTTGGAGTGGCTTTTAGTTAAACCTTTAAGAAGATTGAATTACATTAGTAGTCAAATAAAGAGATGCTGATTATATATATATATATATATATATATATATATACTACAAAATACTGCTATACATATATTATATATATGTATATATGTGTGTTTATATACATAGTACTGTAGTTAAAGTTTGATCTTGTGCTAGTACTACTACTTTTAATACTGCTCCTTTGATTTTTGTAGCGAATACTACAACTACTACTACTTTTACCACAACTACTAATAATAATACAGCTAGTAATATTGCTACAATTACAGCTACTACTGCGGCTGCTGCTAATGATATACTTCTGCTTTTACAACTATTAATTTTACTACTACTGAAGCTAGTAATGTTACTAAGGTTACTAATTACTATTTATTTTACTTCTCTTACTACTGCTTCTAGTAATACTAATTGCTACTACCACTGCTGATTCTACAACCACTGCTGCTGCCACTACCACGGCCACTACTGCTACAGACGCTACTAATACAGCTACAGAAATTAATTTTTTTTTATATTTTTATTTTCATTATTGCTTTTTCGGCGAACCCGGTCGGCAATTTATTTTCGCCCGGATTGTATAAACGTCGCCCATTTGTCAGGCTGATTTATTGATTATTATTATATATTTTTTTATTTGTAATTATTATTATTTTATTTTATTATTATTATTATTTATTTTATTATTATTATTTATTTTATTATTATTATTTATTTATGGTGATTTGTTATAAAATTTATATACATATTTTTCGTTTTAATAACTGTGTAAATATCGAAGGAAAATTTGATAAAACTATGTTTTTGTGTGTGTGTCTGTGTGTGTGTGTGTGTATGTATGTGTGTGTGTGTGTGTGTGAGAGAGAGAGCATGTGTGAATGTTTTTGTGCTTCTATGTAACTGTTTAAATGTGTGTGTGTATGTTTGCTTTTTGTACCTGTATATTAATAGTTGTATATAATAATACTGATTATATATATATACATATAGACATTTGAAGGTTACACACACATGCACACACACACACACACATATATATATATAGAATTATATATATATATGTATAGAATTATATATATATATATATATATATATATATATATATATATATATATATATTCTTGATGAAAATAACAGCATGTTCCGCGTTAGCTTCCAGATTAATTTTTCGATTTTTCTTACGGTCGGTTGTAAATCATCGTCAAGTTTCTTGAGTTCAAAACCAAAATTTTCATTTATTGTAAGCATGCTAGAACAAAAAAGGTTTTTACGATATTCCTATACCATCTTCGGTGTTCGTACTGATACGTTGTGTATGTGGCCAGATGCTCAAATAGCTGCATCCTACTGTGTCTCTACGATGTTAAATCTTGGTTCCTTTGTTTGTTTAAAGTGAATAATTTCATCGTTAGTTTGATTTATGAGAATATATATATATATATATATATATATATATATATATATATATATATATATACATGTAATGCATTTTAATGATGTACACATGAACTTATCTGATGTTTATCTACCAGTTATTTAATCATTAATTTGGTTCTATTGTGTTTTTTTTTTAATTTTTTCCCAGTTTTTTGTTTCAGTATTAATCCACCCATTTATATTTTCATTCATTCAATCAATCATTCATTCATTCACTCATTCGTTCGTTCATTCGTTCATTCGTTCGTTCATTCGTTCATTCCCACATACACTATTCATTCATCCACTCACTCGTTTCTTCGTTCACTTATTTAATTGCATTTTATTTATAAACGTAAACATATAAAGTAAACCACGCTGCAAATGAAACCAAATGATGTTATATGTGTTAGCCACACTTTCTATACTACTTTTTACTCGTATTTTTGTCGGTATTTGCGTTTTTTATTATTACTTTTATGTTTTTATTATTATTATTAAATTATTAAATTAGTCAAACATAATATATATTTCTTTAATTATTATTTTCACTGTAGATGTCTGTGTTAGCATACTTTTGTGTGTTTTGTGGTTACAACTTTGTGTTTATTTGTATCTTATTAAGTATTTGTTGTATCCATACACCTTAATTTAGTTGTATTACCTTAATTTAGATTGATTTTTTGTTGTATATGCGTGTGTGTGTGCGTATTGGGTGTGTGTCTATGTGTGTGTGTGTGTGTGTGTGTGTGTGTGTGTGTGTGTGTGTGTGTGTGTGTGTGTGTGTGTGTGTGTGTGTGTGTGTGTGTGGTGTGTATGTGATGTTTGTCTTAACTTAATTTAGCTTTATTATTGTTGTATAATTTTGTATTAAAATACGTTACTACTGAGTACCTCGGCCTGTATTTGCAAGTTTCATTCGTGTATATATTGTTAATCATTATATGGTATTTATTATGTCCCGGTATTGTGTATTTTCATTTTATAATACGTTAATAATAAAATACATTTATTATGTTTATACATAATAAAAATTAAAAAAAAAATATTCGTTCTTCACAAATCACTTGCATTTTTTCAGCTTTCATATACAGAAGTTTGTGCATCTGTGTGCACGTATGTGTTTGTGGTGTGTATATGTGTTAACTTCATTTAGCAAAGCTCTTGTGTCTTTTAAAATATTAGAATGCATTATGAAGAAGATGTGTGTGTGCGTATGTGTATTTGTGTGTGTGTGTTCATGTGTGTGTTCATGTGTGTGTGTGTGTGTGTGTGCGTGTATAAGATCAGTCTGTGTTTTTCTATGGGTGAATGTGTTAATGTAGAAGGTGGCGTGCTCTGCTCTATAAGAAATTTCCTCTGTGCATCATTTGGCCACGGCTTTCTTAATTTTTTTTCGCTTTTGCGGCATTGTCTGCCATGCATTTCGTGATTTGTACTCTTTTGTTGTTCCTTCAAATATTTCACTCCAGTAAATTCGTGACCGACTGAACTAACTAGTAGTGGTGGTCTTGCATGAAGACACGTACACTCATTCACACGTACACTCACTCACTCACTTCTTACCCTCGTACGTACACACGTTGGTAGGTGCGCAAATACACACACAAACACATACACACACAAACACACACATTTATACACATCTACAAACATATGCAAACGTTTACAACAAACTTACTTTCATTGAAAAATACACAGACTGATATTGCAAAGCGAAACATGCACGTATAAAAACCAAAGCATAGATAGACAAACCAAACGCGCGCACACATACATTATTCTTTTCTCTTTCTCTCTCTCTCTCTCTCTCTCTCTCTCTCTCTCTCTCTCTCTCTCTCTCACTCACACACACAAAAACACACACCACACACACATACACACAGACATACAACGACCTTTCTATTACAGTTGGGCAGTCGATGAATGATCTGTTAAATGAAAAAAAAAATAATAAAATACGTAAAAAGAATAAGAAAAATCCTCGCAGAGAAATGAGAATGTATGAAAGACAAAGAAGAAAAAAAATATCTTGAAAAAACAGATAAAAATGTAAACGAAATAATGTGAAAAAGTCGAAGAGATGCCAAGTCTAATGGAATCTGAAGAGAAATCACTTTCTGACTCGTCCCTTCTTTTGCCTGTCTTATAAGGGCCATGATGGGGGTGGTGGTTTTAACGACGAGGAAGATTATGATTGGTGATGATGATGATGATGATTGGTGATGATGATGATTGGTGATGATGATGATTGGTGATGGTGATGATGATGGCTGGTTGGTTGGTGATGATGATGATTGGTGATGATGATGGCTGGTTGGTTTGGTGATGATGGTTGGTGATGATGATGACGGTTGGTGATGAAAAACAAAACAACAGACGCAATACGAACATAAACACAAAACCATAAATACAATGCAAACATACAATACAAACCACACCTGCAATCAATACATACAAACAAACCACACATACGATACAAACATTCACACAAAACCATACATACAATACAAACCACACATACAATGCAAACCACACATACAATACAAACATGCACACAAAACCATACATATTATACAAACATAGACAAAAAACTAAACAAAAACTACGACTATATATATGACTTGCACAATACACGCCAGAACGACACACACACACACACACACACACACACACACACACACAGATGAATGAGCAATTGGGATAATTAATGGGTGGAGATCATTGCTTGATAATCCGCCCTTGTTTACGTATCCATGAAGTGGCACGGATGGTGACGTCATAATAGTGATGGTGGTAACGATAACAAGGATGACGAAGACGACGACAGTAGGTTTAGTTATTTGTGACGATATGACTATGATTGTTTTATAGCAATGGCCGTAGCAAAAATAATGATACAAACAACAATGGCCGAAGCAATGACGATGAGGCGAACGTCGCTGATAATAATGGCGATGAAGAAGCGACAACTAGCTTTTTTGACGAAGATGATGACGACGTCAGTGTAGTGTGTGTGGTGACGAAGGAATGGCGATAGAGACTATTAGGTATATAAGGTCAGAATCGCATAGGTGATGACAAAAAATACCATCATCTTTATCATCGTTGTCATCAAGTACTCATTTACATGGCAGAGGAATGCCGAACAGGGACTTTGGGAATAAAATCGTAATTTCGCGCTTGAAGTCTGACGACGAACACCAACGAATTTAAAATTTCTAGATCTTTTCGTACTTGAAAGAAAATTCTAAATATTAATAATTAATTAATTAATTCTAAATATTTGTTTCCTATAATATTTACACGAAACACAAAAATAACAAAGAAACCCATTTTATATTCTTTAATAAAATAAAATATATAAATAAAAATTAAAAACAAAAAGGTCTTCATTTAAATTTTTATCAGCATTATCGAGAATCTTTTGAAATATCATTTGCACTGTCAACTTTATTGTTAACATCCTCACTATCATGATTATCCCCGACAATTTCGCCATCAACTGGTCCATCTTCTTCCTCATCTCGCCCATCCCTAGTTTCACTTTCACTTTTAAAATCCCCAGACGTGGGATTCCGAGGTTTCATATCGACAGACCCGTCTGGGTTTTCGCAGTACCTGTTCCCCTCAAGATCAATATAGAAATTGTGGGTGGTTCGTTTGTTTAGGGACTCCTCGATGGCTTGATCCAAGTTGGTCTCGGTGATGAAATTGGGTCTTTCCCTCTGGTGGGTAAAAATGTATCCTAATTAATTTATTTATTTATTTATATTGTTTTAATTGGAATTTTTAGGCAAGATTTTAAACTATATATTTACTCGAAAATAAATTCTGAAAAAGAAAACATATAAAAAAATACATTAGCTTGTTCGAGCAATGCAGTGGCTATCTCGTTTCTTTCAGCATCTTTCCTGTTTAATTCATCAATAAGTTCAAGGTATTCTTCATCTTTGACTACAGCCTCTTTTTCATCCAGATTTTTCCTACAAATGCCACGAAAATATATTTAAAATTTTTTATCATTTTACCAAACCATTTTCATGATAGTATTAATTACATTTAATTAAATCACAGAAATATGGCAAATGGTTGTTTATTAAATTGAAAAATATCTAAGTAATTACAATAGTTGGCCAATCAAGACAAACCTTATTCTGGCAGATTCAGCATTCCATTCATCATTCACCTTTATGACAAGCTCTTTGAAATCTTTCTCGTCCGCCACTCTCGCTGACTTCACTTTCAGAATTTCCCTGGCTTCATTTTCTTGCTTAAAGTATTCACTGCAAAGATCGAGGTTGAATGCGTAATTTAAATCAAATCGAAAAACATCACCACAAAATGAAGTTACCTGATTAATTTCAATTAGAAAAATGTATAAATAAAATTTTTAATTTATGTATAAACATTACAATACATGCATTAATGAGAAATACAATTGAATTTATTTTTATAAATTGAAAAAAGTACTTAAAATTGATACATGTGTAATGGTAATCATTCAATTCATCATATATCATATACATAAAGATAAATATACATTAAAAACATACATATACAATACAATTATACACATAATATATTTTATATATGTACATTTCTTGTGCATGTATATATAAATGCATATATTTATATATACATACATATAATATATACCAATAAATTGGTCAAATACATATAACTGTATGTACTATATATGTTATGAATATATATAATAAAGCATAGACATCACACTCAACAACATTTTTTTATGTTTCTCTAGAAATTTTGTTGATACTGACTATAAAGATTTCCTGACAGTTCTGTAATGTGCGTATCTAACTTTCATTTCTTCGGCTTCCTCAACGTCAATCTCTTTCCTTTCGACAACTCTGTGAAGTTTGGTGGCGGCCAGTGGGGCCCAGATCGGTTTTCTATGCCGGACAAAACTCAACAAAATATTTTTGCCGTTATTGTTGCCATCTTTATTCACTATAGCGTTTTGACAGTTTGAAAAAAATTTTGTTTTTAACAAATTACGCCACATTTCTCTATTTTATTATTAGTAAATCGTCAATTAATTGACTAGTTAGTTATTTAAAAAATTGAAATGATTTCAAAAGGTCGACACGTGCGTTAAGGTGGTTTTTATTAAGCAACAGGTTAAAAGTGAAAACTGATTAGAAAACTTAATTACAATTAAATTAATTAGCACTTTTTATTTAAGCACTTAACTTACATCCAATGTTTTTCAATTTCCAGTTAGAATGTGCGTTTCAAGAAAACAAACAAATTGACTTCTAAAAAAACAAGTAAATAGACACAAGTCGTGAATGACGCATTAATTCTGCGTAACATTTTTTCCATCAAAATCATCATTTCCAGTTGGAAAGTGCGTTTCTTGCAGTAATTATCATACAATATTATAATATGACCTAGATTTGACGAATAGGAGTTTGTTTATGTGTACCAGTTGTCGTTAAGTTGCGTAATAAGACCAGCTGATTTGTGTATAAGTATGTATAACACACTGTGATGTTGATGTTTGATGCATTTTTCATTGTCTTGCTCGTCAAAGTCCTCGGGTCATCTGTCACTAATTTGCTTCAAAAACTTGACTTAACTTTCTTACTAGTAGGCGAATAATAGGAATTTTATAAGGGTTCCTCGATCAATGATCAACCAGTAGCAGTATTTGCTTATGTAACTAAGTGATTAAGTAACGAACCTTGCAGGCGAAACAATACAAAAAGCTGCATTTAATATTAATTAAAAGTTAAAACAATACATACATACGACGTTCACAATATTTTAAGGCAAGCACTAACAAATAGTCGACTACGTGCGTACATAATTTAAGGTAAATACTAACAGACACTTGACTGACAAAAGTAAAATCCGGAATGCCCTTTTTGGGGAGAGACTGGAGGTCTCCGGGCCAGCACTGGGTTAAGGATGCGCAGAAGAGCGAATGGGTGAAGATGGATCTGGTGCGTAGGAAGGTGCTCGTCGACATCCACGAAGAAACTTGCACCAGGTTCGTGGATTATTTTCATTTAATTTGGTACATAAATATTATTTTTTACAAAATTTTCACAAATTGCCACTACGCTGCGGTAGTGAATGCAACAGCGAGTCGTGAATTTGTCGATATTCTAAAAAAAATCATATATTCGGTATCGTTGGTCACGTAAATGGGAGAGTTATTTTTGTGTGGCTGGCGCTGTTGAGAATTAATACAGGCGCAGATTTTGAATACGGGATGACGTTTTAGGGATGTGCTTGCTTATACGCCATACTTCAATCATCTTATGCGCGTATGATGCGTCGTTTGCGTCCTTAAGCACATAGTGCTATATAAATGACGTAATTATTTTCCATGGTCTAAGTGTATGCCATTTATCGTCATATTCAGGAAGAACATAGAAATATTACGTAGGCCGCTGTGCGAAATTAAAGACAACAAAGATGAAACTGCCAAACCTCAGCCATACGTCATCATCAAGCAGGTAACCAAAGAAACTTTATATGCTCGCGACTTAATTTATGTTTTATTTCGTTTACTTAATGCAATATAATGCATGCCTAGTGCAGCCTAAACCTATTAAGAAAATAATGTAGATTTACTTTTATATAACCTTTCCCAGCCAATGAAAACGTCAGTAGCAGAGGCGTTGGTGAAGTTAGGCGTGGCGGAAAGTGTCAAGGACATTCGGAAGGTCAATTATATATGCAAGGTTGTTTTAGTTTTTTTTTTTTTTTTTATAGAACAATAGGTTTTTTGATTCTTCAAATTGCTAACCCGTTTAAACTGACCCTGGCAGTTGATGCAGGAGCTGGTAAGGAATCAGATGACGTCATTAAGTGGGTCAGCTCAGAAGTACACCATGAAGGTCATCGAACAAATCATCGCCAACTGTGAGCACGTTTGTGTTTCGTATTTTCCGTGCAGTTTTATGCGTTGGACCTTCCACGAATCTCTACTAACATTAAGTCGAATAATTGTAATTTCACCAGGCATTTCTAACAACTATCCCAGCAAAAAAGCCGTGAGTGACCTTTTAAATGACCTCGAAACTACTCTGGTAACTGGTTTTTATAATCACGTGGGTAGCGCTTCGTTGTGGGAGGAGCACCACAAGAAACTTGATTGGCTAAAGAAGATACTCCAGCCAGCCTATCCTGACAAAGATGCGAAACAAACCAGTTTAGAGGAAAAATATGCAGACGTGGATCACTTGGAAAACAAGTTGACCTTGAAAGACCTGCCGTTAGAAATGTTGCACGAGGTCATGGCCAAACTGACGAACCACGAAGATCTCAACAACACCATTGAAGCTGTTTTCAGCAGGCAACCGCTGGAAGAAGAAGAACTGCCACCGCAACAGCAGCAACACCAGGGTCTGCAACAACAACAACAACATGACCAACAAAAAAACAGCATCTTGTACAGAAACCTAATAAGTTTCCATTTTCCGGATAAAACAAAATGGCGAACTGTTTTGAGAAGAAAGGAAGAATCAGTGGACGAGTTGACATCGTACGAGCTCTACATGAGACTGCTAAGGTAAGTAGAATGTCAAATACTTCCATCACGTGTCATTGTATGATAAAACTGTAGCGTTCGCAACTCGCGAGCACCGCGTTGCAGCACGCAAGGCGTTTAGCAGTCGTTAAGTTACGACAATGAGCGTTCGAACACAGCCAGTATGCAACAACAACAGCAACAATTTATTCTCGGAGCTAGCTCGAAAATGATCCGCAAATGCGTTTTTAAAACATTTTTACAACTCAACAGACGCTACGGACCCAGAGAAACATACGCGGACATGCTGAATCAGTGCAGACACTGTCAAGCTCTCTACTGGGCAGGTCAAGGTCATCCTTGCTTTGTGAATAACGTTAGCCCCGTTTCCAGACCGATCCCTCCTCATCTATTGGCTGACCTGTTTGTTGCTTGACCTGAATGTTCACTGCAAATTATTTTTCCACCACGGCAAAACAATCAATATTAATTTTTTTTCATTAGATAGACTGCATCGTATTATATTTATATAATATAAAAACTATTTCAGTGGTATTGTGATAACTATTTTTATTCATACGCTCGTGTTATTTTATTTCCTTTCCTTTACTTTTTTATTTTGGCTTCTTCGAATCAATATATTTTTGTGTCCACAGACACATTTTAAACATTTTATATTATACAAGCCTCGAGTTTCTTATGTGCGATCATATATGCGATCATATATATTCATGTGTGCGATTGATCAAACGTATGGTTAAAGAACTTATGTGGGTGAGCGATTTATTTTATACGAACTTATGACAGATGTCTCGTGGATGAAAATGAAAGATAATTTTTATATTTTCTCACTCCTTGTTTTTATAAACATATTTTTTATGAGAGGTTTTCATTTATGAACATACTCATTGTTTTTATAAACATATTTGCTTCTTATGCTTTCATTTATGTACGTACTTCTCCATTGGTTGCCGATCATTTTCATGTGATTTTTATTTCACACCGAAGACAATAGCTGTGTCGATCTTGACACGTTTTTTTTGTTTCTGCTCTCAGTTTGTCTCTTGCATATTCTTACGATTTTACTTCTTTTGCGTTACATGGCAACGAAAACAGTGATATTATTAACGGAAATTTATATTTTAATTCGTTTTTTAATTTAATTTTAATTTATTTCATTTTATTATTTTATTTTATTATTTTATTTTAATTTATTTCATTTTATTATTTTATTTCATTTTATTATTTTATTTTATTTCACATTACCCCACGATAAGCTCAAAAGATTCGTCAAGCTAGAAAAATTTTTAAAAACGAAGCGTTGCTTCTATTTCTGTGCGTCAGATTGGTATGATGAATAATGCTGACTGTTAGATGTATTTGAAAAATTTTATAAAATTTAATTTGAATTTTTACTTCAGCAAATTTAAGATGGAGAAAAATGATCTAATATAAAATATTAAGAGATAGAGAAAGATACAAGATATAATATTGAAGAAGGAAAAGAGATGCATGATACAATATTGAAAAAGATACAAGGTACAATGTTGATGGAGAGAGCTCGCGAGAGATAGATAGATAGAAAGAGTGCAACTGATTGGCACACGCTGGGTAGGACTTATAATTTCATTCAAAAATTTTTAGTTGTTGACTGCTACACTCGTAGCAAGGTTCCAGTAACAACTGACACGTCGTCTTAATCGTTTATTAACCTTCAATCAAAATGGAATATGCATTATTAACCATTGAGTTTCATTATCGTCTGCGCCTAGCTAATTAGGTAATCAATCTAATGAGAACCACTCTTACTGCGGTATGAACAAAGTCACTTATTAATAATTAAATAATAAGGTTAACTGCACAATTATTAATAACATTATAAACACAATCGTAAGATCAGAACAGTTGTGCCATGTGTCATTAAACGGTGAACGTTATTATCACGTGACTGAGAATGGATTTTAATGCTGAAGTTCATCATTATTTTATTATCATATTAGCTGTCGTCAGAGGTAGCCAACATGCATAGTACCTGAATTAGAGAATTAGAAGTTGAATTATGGATTAGGAATTGTAAATTATGAATTATTTTGAATTAAGAATTATAAACATTAAAATAAAGCAAAAACCAAATAGAAGCTAAAACCAAATAGAAGCTAAAACCAAATAAAAAAAATTTGTAAATTAGAACCGATTAAAACCTAAATAAAACATATTATAAAAGTTTTTTAATAGAAAATAAAAAAACTAACATATAAATTGGAGGAAGTTGAGTTGCTCGGCTGCTGCTTCCAATCGACAATCCATCCATTGGAAACTTTATTGAGCAGGTTCTCAAACTCATGGCGGCACCTTTTCAAAGTAGGTCAAGATCGTCTTGCAGAGCAAGTGAGGCAGACCAATGGATGGGAGATTGAAACATTCAGGCTCGCGATCGCGTACTCTGTCCTGCATGAAATCATTCTCTTTTCCTCTTTAAATAACAATCAAATTCTTGGCTAAAAAATGATTTTTATATCCAGACTAACATCATCGGTATAAACGAACGATTGATCGTTTGAACGAATGAACGAAGGAATAAACGAATGAATGAAAAAATAAATAGATGGAAAAACGATTAAAAGGATTGAGTGAAACAATGAATAAATTAAGGAATGAATGATTAAACGAAAAACAAACAAAAGTTAACCCGTCTATGGTTGAAACTTAAGTTAACTTTTCAGTTCATAACATTAGCCGAAAAACTTTTATTTTTTGACTTTAACAGCCTTTTTTTAAACGTGTGAAAAGTTAACGTTTTAAAAATTTACGATATTTCTATAATAAAATATCTTATAAATCAGTTTTTGTCATTATTTTACACAATTTCTCAATAAAATGGTACATTTGAGAAATTTTCGCGAATGCCCTCAGTTTCTCAGAAATCAGCTGTTCAATCCAGTCACCACACGTATGCTACACTCAAACTCCCTAATCGGAAAGTCAAATCCGGCAGCATATCATTTCACTAAATACATATCTTCAATAAATTATGCTAATTTCTTGCATAGTCAACCCAAAACGGCGTCATTTAATGATTTGATCCCGAGTTTCATCAAAGCCCAGGAATTTCCCAATAACGTGGCTATCCGTGATAAATTTCGCTCCCACAGTTACGGAGATCTCCTGACAAAATCTCATCAATTGTCTCATTTTATAAAAAAGAAACTTAATGATAATCGCTCAGGTGCAAAAAAAGTGAGTGCCTTACTATGCCCCAACGATTCGAGGTACGTTGTTTCCATGTGGGGCTCATGGATGGCCGGTAGTTTGGTCTTACCCATGTCCGGCAAACATCCGGAGAATTTGTTGAATTATTTTTTGCAAGATAGCTCGACAAATGTCCTCATTACGACGGAGGAGTACCGCCATGTTGCTCAAAAGTTGAAAGACAAAAATCCCAATGTATATAATATATTTTGTTGCTTTTTCAAATCTACAACAAATTTTTATATTAAATATAATAATAATAATAATTAATATTACTATTATTTTAAATTATTATGTTTATTATTATTAATTATAAATAATATTAGTAAACAACTTAATGTTAATTTTCTAGAATTTCTTGAAAACATCTCCATGTTCCTTGATCATATATTGTAATTGCATAGCATTATTAATGAAAATTTTTTTAGAATTATTAAAATTGAATAATTGATGTAATTAAATACAATTAGTTGACACATCAATAGGTGTGATTATAAGAAAAATGTGAATAAAATTACTTATAAAATAGGTTTGCTTATCCATTTGTCTATTCATACATTAATTTATTCATCCAGTCATTCATTCATTTGTCTGTCTATATATTTGTCCAATGAAATATTCATTCACTGGTTCATTCATTCACTTATTTATCCATTAATTCATTAATTCATTTTTTCGTTCGCTCGTTATGTTCATTCAACCATGGAGGGTGACGTCATGACCATCTGACTCACTAGTTGCAGGTGATAGAGTTCAACGAAGTAAGTGCAAATGAAACCCGCTTGGATAACTTCGATCCTAATGTTACAAAAGTCATGGTCAAGGTCACTGAGGATTTGATGGACCGACCGGCCCTCATTGTTTACACCAGTGGCACTACGGGGAATCCCAAAGTAATGATGATGATTACGATTATGATGATGATGATGACGACGTCGATGATGATGATATTAATGAAATTATTTCTCAAGGGAGCTCTCCATACCCACCGGACCATAAGCACCATGATTCACGGAATGATTGACAGGTGGGGGTGGAGTCAGGACGACGTCATTCTACACGCCCTGCCACTTAATCATGTGCATGGGGTCATAAATGCCCTCCTGACTCCGTTGACCTCTGGGGCCTGTTGCGTCATGCTGCCTAAGTTTGACCCGGAATTAGTTAGCTGTGCTGTGTTTTTTATTAGTTTATATTCTCTAATTTTGACACTTTCTACTTTTTTCATATTTCCTTAGGTCTGGGATATGATATTGAATAGGAAAACATCAACAACCTCAACAAAACATCAACAACAACGTCAACAGCAACATCAACAACAACATCAACAACGATCCAATCCCAACATATTTATGGGCGTTCCGACAATGTACAATATGTTGATTGACAGCTTGCAGCAGAAGGTTGAAGGTGAGCGGTGGAAACTTTCCGATAGAGATAGAAATAAGTTTTTAGGCGCTGTTAAAAATTTCTGCCAGGAAAATATCAGGTCATCAATAATTTTTTTTTCATATTTTTTCATTTTGATTAATTATATTTATAAAATTATTATTCACCCATTAGCAGGTTCATTCATCTATTCATCCATTCCTTTAATCATTAAATCATTTATTCATTCATTCATTCATTCATTCATTCATTCATTCATTCATTCATTCATTCATCCCCAATTAACTTTATTATTTCCGATCCAGATTATTCGTATCAGGTTCTGCCCCATTACCACTGCCAATCATTCAAAAGTGGGAGGAGCTAACAGGTTGGATAAATGTTCATTAATTTATGTTTTGACTGATATATTCATGCATTCATTCAATCATTCATTAATTCATTCATATCGTATGTTAATTAATGCATCTATCTATCTTATGTTTACTCATTCATCCATCCATTTATCTGATCACTCATTCCTCTATCCATTTACTCAATAATTCATACTTTCGTTTGTTCATCTATTCATCCATTCATTCATTCATCCATCCATTCATCCATCCATTCATTCATTCATCCATCCATTCATCCATCCATTTATTCATTCATCCATTCATTCATCCATTCATTCATTCATCCATTCATTCATCCATCCATTCATTCATTCATTCATTCATCTATCCATCCATTCATCCATTCATCCATCTATCCATTTATAAATTCGCACAGGCCACACGCTGTTGGAAAGGTATGGGATGACCGAATTAGGCATGGTGTTCACTAACTTTCTTAATGGGCCAAGAGAACCAGGTTAAAACTACTGTTTTAGTAGTAGTAGTAGTAGTAGTAGCAGTAGCAATAGTTAAAACAGCAGCAGCAGTAGTTGAAGTAGCAGCAGTAATTGTAGTAGCAGTAGCAGTAATAGTAGTAGTAGTTTTTTAGCGTTTTTGTTGAAAATTAATAGGAAAAATATAAAATAAAAAAAAAATCATGATTATCTTAGGCTATGTTGGAAGGCCATTCCCATTGGTCGACGTAGCAATTGCTAAAAATATCAACCAATCAGAGAGAGGTTATGAAATTTTATCAGTTGGCAATGAAGACGGTACGAAAGTTTTCACTGGTCAGTTGCAATTTATGGAAAAATTCTATAAATGGATTTAAATTTTTAAATTATTGTTTATTTTTGTCAACGTCAGATGGCAATGAAGTAACTGGAGAATTGTTAGTGAAGGGTGGTACGGTTTTCAGCGGCTACCTCAATAAAGAAGAAGCTACTTCACAAGCGTTCACCAGTGACGGCTGGTTTATTACAGGTCTGTTTGCTTATTGGTTGATTTATTATTAGTTTTTTAGGATTGGTTTGGTTATTACTGACCTTTTTTATGATTTGTTGGCTCATTTCTGGCCTGCGCATGATTGGCCAGTTCATTTTTAGTCTGTTAAATGATTGGTCGCCTGTTTTACTGATGTTGACGACGATGAAAGACTACAAGTTTTATTTTTAAATAGTCGAATATTTATTCACCAAACCAGGTGACACAGTTTCTTACAGCCAATCAAAAGACTCCTACAAAATTCTAGGTCGTACTTCCGTTGACGTCATCAAACATGGCGGCTTCAAATTAAGCGCCTTGGAAATTGAGAACTACCTACTCAAGCACGAAAACATTAGGGAGGTCGCCGTCCTCGGGGTCAAGGACGAAAAATGGGGTCAAAAGGTGTTTGCCGTGGTGGTGCTCAAAAATAGGGATGTGCCGTTTAACGTCGATGACGTCAGAAAATGGTGCCGATTGCACATGGCCAGTTATCAGGTGGTGTGGGAAGTGGATTGAATGATTGAACGAATGAATGAATGAATGAATGAATGAATGAATGAATGAATGAATGAATGAATGAATGAACGAACGAACGAACGATCGATCGAACGAATGAATAAATAAATGAATAAATGATGAATGAGTAAACGAATGAATAAATGAGAAAACTGATCGATCGATTGACAAACAGGTACCGAGCGATTTTCGAGTTGTCGACGATCTACAGAGAAATGCAATGGGAAAGATCAACAAGAAAATACTGTTGTCACTATACGCCAGAGATTGAAATGGGATGATGGTGATGACGACTACGAAGATGGCGGTTGTGGTGATGAGACGATATCGATGAAAATGATGAAGAGGATGAAAATGATGAAGAGGATGAAAATGATGAAGAGGATGAAAATGATGAAGAGGATGAAAATGATGAAGAGGATGAAAATGATGAAGAGGATGAAAATGATGAAGAGGATGAAAATGATGAAGAGGATGAAAATGATGAAGAGGATGAAAATGATGAAGAGGATGAAAATGATGAAGAGGA
Organism: Helobdella robusta; assembly: GCF_000326865.2. NCBI lineage: Eukaryota > Metazoa > Annelida > Clitellata > Rhynchobdellida > Glossiphoniidae > Helobdella > Helobdella robusta. Next base: position 2,029,887 of record NW_008704349.1, on the reverse strand, counting down.
TGAAAATGATGAAGAGGATGAAAATGATGAAGAGGATGAAAATGATGAAGAGGATGAAAATGATGAAGAGGATGAAAATGATGAAGAGGATGAAAATGATGAAGAGGATGAAAATGATGAAGAGGATGAAAATGATGAAGAGGATGAAAATGATGAAGAGGATGAAAATGATGAAGAGGATGAAGAGGATATGATGCAACAGGCAATGATATAAATAGATGATCAGTACCATTGAAATCTAACCAATTTCATTTGTTTTTTTTTTTGGAGAGTAGAAATTAATTTGAAATAGTGTTTCGTTTTTGCTGTCTGAACTATTCATCAGTCCTCCAATCCGTCTATCCATCATTTTATTTTTTATACATCCATCTGTCCATCCATCCATTTATTTATTCATCCATCCATTCATTCATCTATCCAGCCGTCCATCCATCAATTGCTTCGTACGTCATCAGTGCAATCATCCATCAATCAATCATTCAATAAATAATTTTATTGTTCGCAGCTTTGCTCTTTCATTCGTGTACGTTTCATTCATTCATTTATTCGTTCGTTCATTCTTTCAATCGTTCGTTCGTTCCATCACTCCTTTTTCATCATTCATTCATTCTTATTTTTCTTTCCTTTGTTCATTCACGTGTTTATTCGTTTTTGGCAAATTAATTTTTCATACTTTTGATCAATCATTCGTTTTCAGTTTAACTAATTCGTTTTACTCGCTCATTAGTTCTTTCTACGACTTCTTCTTTTTTATCTTTTAACCATTTACACATTCATTCATCCATTCGTTCAATCATTCATTCAATCATTCATTCATTCATCTATTCCTTCATTCGCTCGACCAATCGCTAGACCTTTCAATCAATTTCCGGTTTGGGGACATGCGAACCAATCAGTCGGGCATTGATTGGTTGTCGCGTGAAACGCTTTTCCCGTCATCCAGCGTGCAATGTGTCAACATTTTTTGGCTTTGGTAACTGAAATTTCGAATCCCAAAAGAAATATACGCGTTTGTGTGTGTGTATTAGAGCGTCTATTTTAGGTATCTTGGTATCTGGATTATAAGATTAGAGATTTCTACACATTTTTATGTACGTACATAATGTGTGTGTGTGTGCGTGCGTGCGTGTATGTGTGTGTGTGTTTATTAGAGCGTATATTTTAGAAAGTAAGCACGTGAAAATGTTGAACTATTTATGATGAGAAATAGACAGCGCAGATAGAAGGTGATAGTTTATTCAGTGTTGGAAAATTATTTATTAGGAGAGAGTAAGGTGTATCCAGAGAGATAGAGAAAAAAAAGTGAGAGAAAGAGAGAGAAAAAATGAGAACTTTTCAAATTTTTTCCAAGTGCTTTCGCAAATTTCCAACTTCCTTGGCGCGTAACTGAGGAACAAACAAACTTATGCATCACATAGATACATCAGTTTGTGTGCATATATACAATGTGTGTTTGTATGTATGTGTCAGAGAGTATTATGTGTGTTTGTGTGTATACATATACACATATATACTTACAAACAAACATACTGGAGTTCCAGGCACGCAAACAAATGTACATACATCAAAACTGACTTATATATATATATATATATAATATATATATATAATATATATATAATATATATATATATATATATATATACGCACATACACACATACATATATATATACACATACCTAATCCTACCAAGTCAGCGTGAGCACACACACACATACCTAAATACACACACAGGTACATACATATATACATACATGCGTACAAACAAACATACATACAAACACCCACACACTCACATGCACAAATACATACAGCAACACACATCATGTCAAACGTACAAAGAATTATTTTGTTGTTATATATATACCAAGATTTGCCTAGGCTTTTCAACAAATGGGTATATATATATATATATAGAGAGAGAGAGAGAGAGAGAGAGAAAGAGAAAGAAAGAGAGAGAGAAAAAAAGAGGGAGAGAAAGAGATGAAAAGAAAGTGAAAGAAATTAATGGGAGAGGAAGAGAAAGATAATATAGTGTAACCAACCCAAAACTAGTTTCTTAGCTGTCATGTCCAGTATTTTTATGTGTTATTGCTATTACCAACAAGTATCTTAAAAATTAAGTAACGTCAACTGTTGGCATGTATCTTTTTCAATTAGTTATTGGTTAACGACTAGTTTAGTGATTAATCCCTGCTGAAAAATAAGTTATCAGCTAGAGTTAGAGCTAGTAGTTAAAGTTACTAGATTAACTTAATAATAAGGAAGAATTGTTACATTGAAGACTTCAAACCTATTTTCGGAACACCGTGTATTTGGTTTATTCTTTCTCCAACTATTTTCTCTCACTTTCTCTCTCTCCCCTTTTCGTTCTCTTTCTCTCTCTTTTCTTTCTTTTTCTCGCTCGCCTTTCTCTCTTTCTATATAATAGAAGATGTATGTATGGGCGAAACCTGTATACTATCATACACCCGGCCATCAATAATTTCATGCACAATAACATACAAATTCACATACACACGTGCACATTCACATACACATACAATTAAAACTATCTGACAGCATTTTACGGTATATTTTTAGTGAGCATCTATAAATGCGTATGGGTATTTCCATAAATGTATACATTCACACATAGGCACGTATATACAACATACATACATACTTCCATACATACATAATACATACATACATCATACGCGCGCATACAATACATACTCCAGTAGAAAGTTGTGTTAATAAGCAAAAGAAAATCAATAAGGGAGAATCGGGCTTGCGTACTGACATGAATGTTTGTGTGTTTGTATGTTTTTGTGTTTGTATATCTGTGTGTTTGTAAGTTTTGTATATTTTTGAATGTTCGTATGTTTTTGTATGTTCACATGTTTGTATATTATTTTCTGCAGATATTTTTGTAAATTTTATTTAATGTGTGATAAAATGTTATCGCACTTAATGTTTCAAAGCTTCATTGTATGTATGTGTGCGTGCATGTATGCGAGCCTTTGCATATATGTATGTATGTGTGTGTATGTGCGTATATATGTATGTACATATGTGTATATATGTATGTGTGTTTTTTCATATTTTATTGTTGACTGGTTTTGGTTTATGTTGATGGGGTTTTGTTTATTGTTTTAAAATCTTCTCCTCTGATATGTTTACTTCTTTTTTTTGTATGATTTTTTGTTTTGTATATTTTGTGGCTTTGTGTACTTTGATGTTTGTATATTTTGATGTTTGTATACTTCGATGTTTTGTATATTTTGATGTTTTGTATATTTCGATATTTGTATATTTTAAAATTTGTATATTTTGCTCCAGCGTTGATGAAATATTTTTGTCATGGATTCCAGTAGTTTTCAATTTAAAAAAAATTTGTTTTTTGGATACAACATGAAATGGAAGGTTGATTACGTTTTTGTGTTTGTCATTATGTACATTAGTATTTGTATGCAAGAATTATCACAGAGGTTTTTAGGTATTGTATTTTCTGTAAGTTTTTTTTGTATAAAATTTTGTATTTCTCTATGTGTATATAAAAGAACTTGCGTGGTTGAATTATGTATTGTATGTATGTATGTTTGTATGTATCAGTGTATGTGTTTTTATCTGTATGTATGTGTGTGTGTATGTATGTGCCTGTATATGTGTCTGTATACATGTATGTTGTATGTTTATAAAATCTTGGCGTGAAAAATGCACTTTTCGGGTCATTTTGTTAGCTCTGTGCACTGTGCATCGATAGATATATTTATTCTTTGTTGGGTTTTTAAAACATTTGTTTGTATGGTTTGTCCTATTTTTTGTGATTGCATTTTTGAAAAATTTTTCTGAAAATCAAGTTTGTCGGCTGTCCATTTCAGTGCTGCAAATAATCTTTTTGAAAATTCTTTCTTTTATATTTCATTTTTTGGGTTTTGTTTCAGCTAAGATTTACGAGGCTCTTTGTTCAATTTCATCAAACGCAATCATGCACTCATATTCCCAAACACACACACACATTTTTAGAAACACACTTACATACAAACACACACACGTACATATACAAACATTCAACCACACATGCGCTCACCGACACATACATACATACACACAAATGAAAACATTCTTATTTACAAAGAGATAAGCACACGCACCACACATACGCACACACACACACACACACGCATATATATATATATATATATATATACACACACAAACTAACGCTTTTTCATTTCTCAGCAGTGACACTAGCATTCTAACAATTGATTAGATGATGTCTTCACAATGTACAAAAAATTTTTTTTTTTGCCATTGAGGGAAAAAGCGCGATATATCACTTCTGGTAGATGCGAGACCAAAATAGAACTTCAAATATCAAAATGGGATCTGAATGAAATCGTTTCTAGGTATAGATGCATAAGATGTGGTTAGACTCCAAAAATTTATTCAATTTAAAAAGAGCCATTGGCTGTGACCTGCACCGTAGACAGATGGAAAATAATAATGATCGTCGGTTGGTTGGTTGGTTGGTCGGTTGGTTGATTGGTTGGTTGGTAGGCTGGTTGATTGGTCGGTTGGTTGGCTGGTTGGTTGGTTGGTTGGTTGATTGGTTGGTTGATTGGTGGGTTGGCTGGTGGTTGGTCGGTTGGCTGGTTAACTTAAAAAGTGATCTTAAAAATAGATGAAACCATAGTTACAGACAATGAAAAAATTTACGAATGAGAGATGAAAGGAAAAAGGAAAAATCACGGCTCTTGAAAAATAATGAAAATCTATAGACAATATCGCAAACTCCGCTTATAATATATAGAAAATTAATGTCTAAAACATATGTTGGATGAATACGTTTGGAAGTGTGTATGTTTGTGTGTGTGTGTGTATGTTTGTGTGTGTGTGCGCGTGTATGTTTGTGTGTATGTTTGTGTGTGTGCGCGCGTGTGTGTTTGTACATCTGACCGTCCGTAATGTACACCATAATAAACATCATTAACTTCGTTTAAAAGTAAATTACCTCTTTCTCGGTAGTTCCTTTGATAAGCATAACACACACACATACACGTACACATATACACACACGTTCTCACGCACGTACACACACACATACACACACATGCTCTCACACACATAAACGCTTACATAACACATACACACACACATTTGTATTTTTCAGCTAGTTAACTTTTTTCAAATGAATGTCTTAAATTGTAACTAGGGAAATTTTTGAAGTAAAACATTTTTTTTACTGTGTACATGGTATTGTGTGTGTTTGTTTGTGTAGGTTTGTGTTACATTGTGTGTGCGTGTGCGTGTGTGTGTGTGTGTGTGTGTGTGTGTGTGTGTGTGTGTGTGTGTGTGTGTGTGTGTGTGTGTGTGTGTGTGTGTGTGTGTGTGTGTGTTACTTGTGTGTGTGTTTTTTTTCAAATTTTTCTATGTGTCAAATCAAAAAAAAATTTTTTCAAAGTTTTTGCTTGAAAAAAATAGGAGTCTGAATTTATATGGAATGGATAATGAGTTTGCTATGTTGAATTATTCCTAGAAATTTTGTTTTAAAACCTTGCGAAGGATAAAACTAATTTAAATTAATTCTAATTTTTTTTAATTTGTAAATGAAATTAATCTTTTTTTTGTGATATTGCTTGAAACGATTTAAACTTTAATTTGATAAAAGTTTAAACAGAAAGCAGGAATAAATATCGAAATAAATAAAAAATGCAAGAAAAAACCCAAAACGTTTATTAAAAATGAAGACAATAAAGATATCTACAACACATCTACCTAGCAAGCAATAAGGTTTCAAGACAACAAATATTTTTAAACTTCAGAAAATAACAAATCTATCTTGAAGTAGAAGGATTGACATATTGACGAATAAAATGACACAAATTATCCTAGAGACATTTGTATGACATCTAAAGAAGTTGAGTCCAAGAAAAGATATTGGTGATAGAGAGTAAGGAATGATATCCGACAGATAGATATCTTGAGAGTAAAAGTGAAGAGATGAGAAAGATTGTCCAAATAGATGCTGCAAAATTTAGTCATACACTCCAAAAGAATACAGAAGTGAGTCATACACTCCAAACAAATAAATACACTTAAAAAAACACTGGTGATAAAAGTAAAAGAGTTATACACCCCAAGTAGAGATAATGATGTAGAGAACGAGGGAAAATCCCTCAACTAAAAATAATGATGATAAAAGTGGAGAGACACAAACACCCAAGTAAGTAAAGATAGTGATGATAAAAGTGAGAGAGAGAATACACACCCAAGTAAAGATACTGCTGATAAAAGTAAGGCATATACATACACACACCTCAAGTAGAGAAATTAATGAAAATAGTAGAAGGAGACCAATCAAGTAGAGATATTGACGATATAAGTAAGAGATACACCTCAAAGAGATACTAATGATAAAAGTAAGAGAGATACACGCCAAGTGGAGATATTGATGAAAAAAGTGAGAGGACAGGCGCCATGAAAGGGTAAAAAACATCAGAGGTTTTGTGAATCTTTTCTTTTAGTCTTTGTGAAAAGTGTCATCATCATCATTATCATTATTATCATCATCGTCATCGTCATCATCATCATCATCATCATCATCATCATCATCAACCTTTTCATTAACATCGTCATCAACATCATGATCAACATCATCATCTTCTTCTTCTTCTTTTCCATCTTCTTTTTCATCCTAATCACCATCATCGTCGTCGTCATCATCATCATCTTCTTCATTAGTAACATCATTATCGCAAAGAAGATCTCTGATCGCTTCAGAATTGTACTTGTTCTCATTTCAATGGCTGGGTCGACCTCATCATCGTCATCATCACCATCATCATTATCATCATCATCATTATTATCATCAATATTGTTACCATCATCATCATTATCTTCACCTTCGTTATCATCGTCATCTTCATGTTCACCAAGGAAACCAAATTAAATCTCAACGAGTGAATGATTTTTTAAGCTTTGGAAGGTCGCGTAATTATGATCAGACCTTTAGATATAATTACACACACACTCACACACACATATACACTCACACATACAAACACACACACACATACATACATAGATAATTTTTTTTACAATGTGATGGCCGCAAAAATTTGACCAGGAAAAAAAAGGTTGTTTACGGCTTTTATCATTGACCACATGTGTATTATATTTTTGCTCCTTTTAATGTAGATGCATGCATGCGTGCCTGTGTGAGTTTATGTGTGTGTGTGTGTGTGTGTGTGTGTGTGTGTGTGTGCGTATGCATGTATGTACGCATGTATGTATGTATATATGTTAAAACCAAAACATGATGAGTGACACTGAACCGTCAAACATCAAGTAACAAATGGATTAACACTTTGATTTGTCGTTAATTGCACATGTCGGCATTCAGTTGGATATTTTCAAGCACACAGACACGCAGGAACCGCTGCAACAAGCACGAAATGTGGTTAGTTGCGAAAAACAGTTCCCTGCTGTCGCCTGATCTGACGCTGATCATTTTGCATATTGCCTTAAAAAATTTAAGGGTGTTGGGGTCCATCGGGCCGAGAACCTCGATACATATTGGCAAGAATTCCATCGAGGGGAGGGCGTTCCCATATTTTTTCATTATATGTATGTAATGTATGTACTGTTATTATTATTAAAAAATTCACATCCTAGCGCCCTTTAAAACTTTTCAAAAGCACTCTATAGGACGTGTGGTCTAATTCGGAAATAAATGAGGATTTAGTTCTTCACGGAAGTGTTGAAGAGTTAATCAATCCAGGCCGACGAAGGTGGCTTGGTGAATCATTCCAAACTGTTGGACCAGCGACGGAAGAATTCCTGTTTCTTCCAATCAATCGTGTTTTCGGTAGCGACAGAAGATCCTGACAATCTGAGCGTACCTGAGGAGGTTGAGTAGGTGTGAACCTATGCAAACACTCGTCAGACAGGTAACTCGGACTGAGACTATTCAAACATTTGAATACCACGATGGCAATTTTGAATTTGATTCTTTGCCTAACTGTCAGCCAGTGCAAGTTCAATAGACTATGACTCACATGGTCAAACTTGAATCCACCAGTTACAATTTTAGCAGCTCGATTTTGAATTGACTGTAATTGGCATATGATTCTGTTGGATGTTCCATAGAAAACACTGTTACAGTAGTCTAGTTTGGAATGGATAAACGCATGAAGTAGACATTTCAATGTATCTTCATCAAGCGAACTTCTGATCTGTCTGAGCCTTCGTAGTTGAAAAGACATGTATGTATGTATGTATGTATGTATGTATGTATGTATGTATGTATGTATGTATGTATGTATGTATGTATGTATGTATGTATGTATGTATGTATGTATGTATGTATGTATGTATGTATGTATGTATGTATGTATGTATGTATGTATGTATGTATGTATGTATGTATGTATGTATGTATGTATGTATGTATGTATGTATGTATGTATGTATGTATGTATGTATGTATGTATGTATGTATGTATGTATGTATGTATGTATGTATGTATGTATGTATGTATGTATGTATGTATGTATGTATGTATGTATGTATGTATGTATGTATGTATGTATGTATGTATGTATGTATGTA
>NW_008704349.1:1942657-2020550 GCF_000326865.2 Helobdella robusta | reverse complement strand
GGAGCGAATAGAATAAAATTTATATATTTATTTTTAATTGAATAGAAATTGTTATTAATAATAAAAAAAATTTAACTTAAAAATGGGATTTTTTAAAAAGCCATAAAATCAGATGAAGTTTTGAAAGCAGCTTACGAAGGCGTGCACACTTATGATCCGTATCATCATCGTCGTCGTCGTCATCATCATATTATTCTCAAACATTTTTGGGATTTTTATATTTTATAAAACCATTAATCCGCGTATTTATTTCGACATCAAACTCTAGAAAGCTCGCATTTTTATCGTCATCATCGTTGTCATTTCTTTATCATCATCATCAGCATCATCATCATCATCATCATCATCAGCATCATCATCATCATCATCATCATCATCATCAGCATCATCATCATCATCATCATCATCATCATCATCAGCATCATCATCATCATCAGCAGCATCATCATCATCATCATCAGCATCATCATCATCATCATCATCATCAGCATCATCATCATCAGCAGCAGCAGCAGCAGCAGCAGCATCGTCAGACTCTTATTTTTTACTGGTTAATGTCTGAAATGGACAACTTTTTTTCCTTCTTTCTATCTCTCGTCCAAATTTTCAAAATGTCAAACTTCCATATTTTCAAATTTTTTAGTCTGTTTCATTCCGCTCACTTGTATACACGAAACATTCACATGTTTGTATGCATTTACATGTTTGTATTTGTGTAAAAGTTTGTTTATTCATTCTTTCACTCCTTTCATTCGTTCACTTCATTCCTTCATTTCATAAATTCTTCTGCATTTCACTAGTTCTTCTGCTCATTCGACGATTGAAGTGATTATGTTCAATAGGTAGGGAGGAAGATGACGAAGAAGATGACGACGACGATGATGATGATTGCTAGCAATAATGATGATGATAACATCGGTGGAGATGATGTTGGAAAGATTAAAAAAATCCTAACTGTTTCTCAATCATAAAACGAAACCTCAACTAATTAATATTCATAAGCTCATTAAATATTTAAATGCCCAGCTGCCTATTAGTTCTTTCTTTATGACGTCGACAAAAGTAGGCGGTCTTTATTATTTATGTGTCCGGAGAATAGGCTTGTCATTTTATTAGAAAATTTTTGGTGCACCTGGTGGTGATAATGATGTTTTTGATGTCGTTGTTGTTGCTGTTGAAGCTGCTGTTGAAGCTGCTGTTGTTGATGTTGTTGTTGATGTTGCAAAGTAGTAGTTGTTGTTGTTGCCAATGTTGTCGTTGATGATGATGATGTTGGGATGTAGTAGAAGTTGTTGTTGTTGATGTTTCAAAGAGTATTGATTTAGCCATTAAATGTATTTTTAGATTATACATACACATTGCGATGGTTGATTATGTTGTTGTTTATGTTGTTGTTGTTGTTGTTGCTGTTTCTGACGTACGCAATTGCTTCTTATCACGTGATCAAAAAATTTTGCGTTCAGCTATTTTTTGCCAACATTTACAACAACAACCTCAACAACAACATCAACATCATCAGCAACAACATCATCAACATCATCAACAACATCATCAACATCAGCAACAACATCATCAACAACAACATCAACAACAACAACATAAACATCATCAACAACAACAACAACTCTAACGTAGCAATCTTCACGAAACTCACTTCAATGCCAACTGATTTTTTCGGTAACTTAAGCTCTTGCTGGAGGCTCTAATCATTTCATTGATTTTATTCGTTTTCATTCACCGATTCTTTTATTTATTTTTCTTTCGTTCGTTTTGTTTTTTATTCTTTAATTTATTCTTTTTTTCATGTTTTTCCAATATTGATTCCATTTGTTCATTCATTTATTCATTCATTTATTCATTCATTTATTCATTCATTTATTCATTCATTTATTCATTCATTTATTCATTCATTTATTCATTCATTTATTCATTCATTTATTCATTCATTCTGTGGTTTGTTAATTTCCTCAAATCTATAACTTTTTTATATTTCATTCAATTTTCAATAATTCATTAATTCATCCATTTATCTATTTATTTATTCATTCATTCATTCATCTATTTATTTGTTTGTTCATTCACTGCGTCAGCTATTCACATATGCATTCGTTGAATTCTTTATCTGCCAATAATTTAATTTTTTTGTTCGTTTATCAATCTCTGCCGTCTTTTATATATTTCAATGTGAGTGTGCGTGTGTGTGCGTGTGTGTGCGTGTGTGTGCGTGTTGTGCGTGTGTGTGTGTGTGTGTGTGTGTGTACGCGTGTCATCGTATCATCATCCACACAGCTATCAATTGTACATCACTCGTGTACGTACGGTACATTTAATACATCAGTCAGGGTGATTTGTTGTTCATTCATTTATTCATTCATGCGTTCATTGATTGATTGATTGACTGATTGATTGATTGATTGATTGATTGATTGATTGATTGATTGATTGATTGATTCATTGATTCATTCATTCATTCATTCATTCATTATTTATTCCTTTGTTCATTTATCCATTTTTTTTATCAATCAATCAATCAACCCAACATATGTTCGTTTGATTGTTATTTGTACGCTCGATGTTTCTTTCATTCATTCATTCATTCATTCATTCATTCATTCATTCATTCATTCATTCATTCATTCATTCATCCACTTATTCATTCATTCATTCATCCACTTATTCATTTTTTTCTTTTAATTCATTTATTCATTCATTCCTCCTTCTTTCTGTCCGTTTTTTCATTAATTTCCTCCATCAATCGGTTATATCATCCCTTGAGTCTCCATCGTCATTTCTGCTTATCAAATTATGCACCCATAAAATTAATATCAAGCAAATTATCTATGGCCACCACAATTCAAAATTAGGTATGTGTTTATGTGTGTGTGCGTGCGTGTGTGTGTGTGTGTGTCTGTGTGTGTGTATGTGAGTGTGCGTGCGTGTGTGTGTGTGTGTCTGTGTGTGTGTGTATGTGAGTGTAAGTGTGTTTATCGTGCGTGGTGTGTTTTTGTGAAGTGCATGCATGAGTACTCTTTAACAGCGAAGGCGGTAATTAAGTTTAATTAAAATTTGTAGCCGAACGACGAGTGTGACGACGACGAAGACGACGACGATGCCAGCAGCAGCAGCAACAACAGCAGCCACAACAACATCACATTCGATCTTCCTCGCAGCGGTAACATCAACAACGACATCAATTTCAGCAGCCACGTCATCGTCGTCATTATCGTCATCGTCAAATAGCGCTACGCCGACGACAGCTGCGAAACAACACAAGCGGCCGACGACAAAAATGACGACGATTGTTGCAGCAACGACAGCAGCAGCAACGGCAACAGCATCAGCAACAGCATCGCAACAGAGCCCAACAACAACAAAGCCACCCTTGGCTGTTAACCTACCGCCTCTAGCATCGTGCGTGTTGTTGCTATTTGTCGTTGTTGTTGTTATTTGTCGTTGTTGTTGTTATTGTGTTTTTTATGTTAATGTATTAATTGATGTTGATGCGATGTGTTGTTGTTTTACGTTTTTTAACAAGTTAACCGTTATTTCTCCTGCGGCACCTTTGCGATAAACTACTTGACTTTTTTGTCTTTGTCTTTTTATTTTGGGGTATTTGTTCTGCTGTCTTTGTTGTCGCAATGTTTATGTTTTTTTCTTGTTGCATTTGAGTTTCAGGGTTTTGTAGTAGAAAAATTAATTGAATTTGTTTTATTTCAAGTTAGTTAATCAGTGGTATTAGTAGTAGTGGTAGTAGTAGTAGTAGTAGTTGTAGTAGTAGTGGAAGTAGCAGCGGTAGTAGTAGTAGTAGTAGTAATTGCAGTAATAGTAGTAGTAGTAGTAAATTTTTGAAAATTACTATGGTTAAGTTTGTTTGTTATGTTGGTTATATCGATCCACTTGATGCTGTTGTTGCTATTGTTGATTATGACGTCATGTTTGTTATTGCTTTGGTTCTGGTGTTCTTTGTTTTGTTGCTTATTCTTTGCTATTTTTTGTGATCATGATGTCATCGTTTTCATTGTTTATTTTTAAAAATTTACTGTTTTTTGATTACATCATTTTTAATCTTTGGTAACAGAAAAACGCAGATAATGAACAGTTTAAAGGCGAACCACGATCGCAATCAAGTACCCTTCAGAGGTGATGATGACGACGACGACGACGATAACTTTGATGATAATGATGATTAATATGACGATGATGACTGTGATGTTAATGATTTTTATTAAGACGATGACGACGATGATGACGACGGTATTAATGAATAAATAAATAAATGAATGATTGAATGAATGAGTAATGCAGTGAGTGAGTGAGTGAGTAAGTGAATGAGTGAGTGAGTGAGTAAGTGAGTGAGTGAGTGAATGAGTAAGTGAGTGAGTAAGTGAATGAGTGAGTGAGTAAATAAATAAATCAATGATAAGTAAGCATTCAGTTTGGCGCTTAAAAATGATTAGATTTAGATATCTCAATTTCTGCCTTGTCATCACCATTTCAATCACAATATCATCTTCATTCTCTTCCTCCTCGTCATTTTCATCCTCATCATCATTATCATCATCATCGTCATCATCATTATCACCATCATCATCATCATCATCATTAACATCATCTTCTTCATCATCACCACCATCATCATTATCATCATCATAACTGCAGATAGACCGACGGAAGTTCAGTTGGGTATTTTCGTGACCAACATCTACAGTATTAGCGAACAGACTATGGTGATCATCATCGTCATCATCATCATCATCGTCGTAATCATCATCGTCATCATCGTCATCGTCGTCATCTTCATTATCATCATCATTATCATCATCATTATCATCATCATTATCATCATCATTAACATCATCACTGACATCACTTTTACGATCATAACCATTATCATTAGCATCATTCGATGCGAGTTTGATATTTCAGACTGCCCGCGTGCGTGCGTGCTGTCGTTATCTTGGCGGTCGTCATCATCATTATCAAAATTTTTTCATCGGTAGGTAGCATCACTGTCATCATCGTCATCACCCCACTCCAATCATAATCAGCAGCAGCAACAGCAACTGTAGAAGCAGCGACAATAGCCTCATTTATATTTTTGGCTTGAATATCTAGCTTTTGCAATCCCTGCCATCAGCATTGTCATCATCATTTGCCTTAATCCGTTTCGTGATAATTGCACAACAATAGCCATCATCATCATAATCGTTATTGTTGTTATTATTATTGTTGTATTATTATTATTTTTATTAATATTATTATTATCGTAAGTTTTAGTTCATTGTTCAAAAAGAATTTGACAACGTCAAATTCTTTTAAAAACTGCGTCATAAAAAAAACAACATAATAATAATCATCATCATCATCTTTTTCGTCATCATCATCATCACCATCATCATTATCACCATCACCATTATTGTCTTCATCACCATCACCACCACCATCATCATCATCAGGATTTCAGCTTGAGTATGTACTTCCGGCAAGCATGGAGGGATCCGCGTTTGTCTTACAACCACGACGAAGCCAACAACAACAAGATCAGGTAGGCGCTCAAACAACAAATACTACCAAAACTATTTTCACTATTACAGCCTTAGTGATAGCTCAATGGTTAGAGACGCTGTTCTTGACGTTGCAGTAACTGTGCTCGATTGCATAGAGATTCCCGACAATCGCATGCAAGACGTTTATTGCGTGGTTTTAAGTTTAACGCGTCTTCATATTCGATGTGTGTGTGTGTGTGTGTGTGTGTGTGTGTGTGTGTGTGTGTGTGTGTGTGTGTGAGTTTGTCGGTGAAACCTCTGAAGCAAGGGCACAGGAGAGGTTGACCTTTAATTTTTTGACTATTAACTTTTATTAATAGTACCGGTAAAACAATTACTATTTCAATTACTATCCCAACAATTACTGCCACAGAATTGACTACATCACTACAAGCGCCTCTGACATTCAGATGTGAATGGCAAACTCATATGCGTCTGTCTATTTTCTTCTCTCCAGCCACAACTGCACGCACATACACACGCTACTATTTTTTTTTTATTATTATTCTTTAAAAGCAGGATCTGACAGACGCAGAAACTGTAACAGCAAACGGCAAATATCACAATAACAACAACAATAACATCAACTCCATCATCGTTATCATCATCACCAATCCCATCATCATTATCATCATCACCAATCCCATCATCATTATCATCATCACCAATCCCATCATCATTATCATTATCATTTCCAGATTGATGGACGAGAGCTGGAACTATTTTTGGGTTCCGGATACTTACTTCCGGAACGAGAAATCCGCCTCCTTCCATAAGGTGACGGTCAACAACAGGCTCATCAACGTCAATTCTAGTGGTCATGTCTGGTACGTCATGAGGTTTGTGGCGTGGTGTGGTGTGGCGTGGTGTGGCGTAGCGTGGCGTGGTGTGGTGGTAATCTCAGTAGTTGCGTGGTTTTTAAATTATTTCTGTCGTTATTTGTTATGCTGTTGTGTTGCTGTTGACGACGACGATGATGGCCACCTACTATAAAAATCATACCGATAACGATGACGTCATATCTCTTACGTCAGTGACGTAATCGCTGCCGCCACCGACGATTCTGCATCGATCGACGTAAATTTTTCTACTGTCATTTTCCTAAATGTCGCTGCATCAATCTTATAGATCAATGTATTAGTCATAAATTGCGCTATATAAATTTTCCAATAATAATAATAATAGTTATTATTATTTTTTTTATGATGATCTAGTCATTATATAGCGTATCATTTTTTTAAAATAATTTTTTACCCAAAAAAAATTGAATCTGAAGACGAATGCCGATGGGATGAAATATATAAAAAGTATTGAAATAATATGGAAATTTAATCGCCTACACACACAGACAGAGAGAAAGGGTGAAAGAGAAAGAGAGAGAGAGAAAGAAAAAAAGAAAGAGAAAGAGAGACAAACACACACAAACATAGATATACATAACAGAGTATTTTACATTAAAAGTTCTCTAAGTAGTAAGACTAAACCTCAAAAAATGAAAAAAAAATTAACAAAACTAAGTGCAATAGAAGTTTGCACATTTTGCACAGTATAGGTATAAACTAATGCATTCTAGATAACTTTTGTAAAAATACGGGCAAATAATTTTGGGAGAAAAATTTATTGAAAAAAAGATTATGGTCGTCATCGTAATCGACAAATAACCATCATCATCTTCATAGCTTCAGCATCAACCTAACGATATTTGTTATCACCACAAAATCGGCACCACCAAAACCATCCCGTTCATCATCATCATCAACATTATCACCAATTATAATGAAAATAATAAAAATAACAACAACAATAACAACAACAATAATAATAATATTAATAATAATGATGATGATGATGATGGTGATGATATCCAACAGGTTGACCATCACCTTGACCTGTCCAATGAGGTTGGAGATGTTCCCCTTCGACTTTCAAAAATGCCCCATTCAATTTGAAAGTTGTGAGTCCGTTATTATTATTATTATTGTTATTATTATCATTATTATTATTATTATTAGTAGTAGTAGTAGTAGTAGAAGTAGTAAAAGTAGTATTCGTCGTCATCATTTTCAGCCAATTCTAAGTCACCATCGGCATTAATATAAATCCTATTGCCATTATTGTCCTCATCATCCATCTCTTCATCTTCATCAGCGTCGTTTTTCTCATCATCGTTGTTGTCATCATCTTCCTCATCATCATCATCAACATTGTCATCCTAGTCGTCATCACCATCATCTTCATCGTCATCTTTTTCCTCATCATCGTCATCGTCGTCATCGTCATCATTTTCAGTCACCAACACCATGAATGACATGTTCTTTGGCTTCCTTCCGAAGCCCGTCGACCTACCAGACGAGATCAAGCCACCACAATTTCAGTTACTCTACTATGAGTTGGTCGACTGCTCGAGTAATTATACTTCAGGTCTGCTAACCATTATAAAGTTTATGGGGACATTATTATTTTATAATATCGCAATATTATTACGACGGTAATTATAGTAATAATTATGATGATAATTTTATTGATATTTATATAATTGTAATAA
Organism: Helobdella robusta; assembly: GCF_000326865.2. Classification (NCBI taxonomy): domain Eukaryota; kingdom Metazoa; phylum Annelida; class Clitellata; order Rhynchobdellida; family Glossiphoniidae; genus Helobdella; species Helobdella robusta. The sequence goes on along the minus strand of NW_008704349.1, from coordinate 2,012,459 downwards.
TATTAATAATTAAAATATTAAAAACAAACTCTATATTTAAATTTTTCAACCAAATATTCATGCATGTATCAACTCAAAATATAGTGCAGGCTTATATCTCTTTTGTCTTCGAACCGTAGCATCACAGCTCACAACCAAACAGGACACTTTACCTCTATACTACCAGGCCAACATCAACGTAATCATTTAATCAAAAGCGGAATCGAACCCGAGACAACTTAACTAGATACTAAATTACCGATACTCTGACAACTGCACCACAAAAATGGACATAATTCAAGGCACACCAATACAACCATACATTAAGGGATAAGGAGATGAAGAAAGAGAGAGAGTGTAGGTGAGAGAAAGAGAGAGAGAAAGAGGAAGAGAGAGAGAAAGAGGAAGAGAGAGAGAGAAAGTGAGAGAGAGAGAGAGACAAACTCACACAAACTTAGACACGTAATAAAAAATGCCCGCGCGTGTGTTAGCCTGGTTATTTGTTGGTTTTGATTTTACTATTTATACCTGGTAGTAAAGTTTCATGGCATGCATATGTGGTAATGTTGTAATATCAGTATTGTTTGTTTGTTTTTCTGTCTGTCTGCTGTTTGTTTGTTTGCTTGTTTGCTTGTTTGTTTGTTTGTATCTTTGTAATAATAATAATAACAACAATAATAATAACAATAATAATAATAATAACAATAATAATAATAACAATAATAATAATAACAACAATAACAACCCTCGTTCATTTGTTTATCTCTTATCTCCCTCTTGCTGGCTGAGTCTCCATTAATGTACATTTGAAATAAGTATCAATTCACGTACACACGGACACGTACGTATTCACACACATACACGCACACGTACACACACACACGCACACACACACACATACAGAAAAACATTGCATATAAGTAAAAATATTGAGATTTTAAAACGTACATAGAAATACACCGATGCACAAAAAATAGAGCTATACACATACACACATACACTTAGACGTAAACACGCATACGAACTTGCACATAACACGTACACACACGTACACGCACATTAACACATACACACACGTACACACACACGTACATACTTGCAGGAGCTTATCCATGTGCCGAGATAAGCTTCACATTGCAGAGAGACATCGGGTACTACGTGATCCAGGTTTTTATCCCAAGCGTCTTGGTAGTTATCCTTTCCTGGGTTTCCTTCTGGATCAACATTGACGGAGTTCCAGCTAGGTTGTGAGGATGATTGTGCTGTTAAAAGTTGAATTTTTAACAAAAATAATTGAATTGAGGGTGACTGCAAATGATGAAGATTAAGGGTTTCTATGGTCATTATCGTTTTAATTATCACCTGATTTCAATGGTCTTATAACATTTGTCATTAGCGTTGTTATCATCGTCATCGTCTTCATCATCGTCACCATCATTATCACTACCAACATCATCGTCGTCTTCACCATCGTCATCATCATTATCATCACCGCCATCAGATGTACGCTGGGCCTTCTGACAGTCTTGACAATCACTTCGGCAACGAGCAGCGTTAACGCTACTCTTCCTAGGGTTACTATCTCTCTCTCCTTTTTTCCTTTTTTCTCTTTCTCTCTATCTCTCTCTGTCGCTCTCTGTCTCTCTCTGTCTCTCTTTCTTTTTTCTATTTTTATATTTCCAACTTTTTTTTTTATAAAAAATACATTTCCAAATCCACCATGCATGCTGCCTTCAACATTTGATGAATCTCTAACCAACACCAGGTCTCCTACATAAAAGCAATCGACGTCTGGCTGATAATGTGTCTGATTTTCGTCTTCTGCGCCCTTCTCGAGTACGCGTTCGTTAACGTGGCTGCCAGAAACGGAGTCAGAATTCGTACCCCTATCGTTAGGAAGGCCCCCCTCGAGGTCAGCCCTCAGCCCACCGCTGAAAATCTTCCTCCGAAGACGTTACCGAAACCTCAGATGCAAACTTCCGCGTCGTCGTATTCCTACAAGCAAGTTTGCATTGATAGTGACGAAGGAACTGATCAGGTTGGACGGGGATGTTGTTGATGTTTTCAATGATGTTGTTGATGTTTTCAATGATGTTGTTGATGTTTTCAATAATGTTTTTGATGTTTTTGAGAATGTTGTTGATGTTTTTGAGGATGTTGTTGATGTTTTTGAGGATGTTGTTGATGTTTTCAGTGATGTTGTTTATGTTTTTGATGAAATTTTACCAGTTTATCATCACCACCGTTATCATATCTCATGTCATTATCTTTTAACACCATCATCTTTTCGTATTTTTATAACTTTTTCATGTCGTAAACTATTAAACTGATCAAACAACCAACGCAGGAGTTCAACTCCCCGGACGAGCCACTATTGTCGAAATGTTGGCAGGTAGATTGTGCTGGTTTATGAGTGTATGTTTGTATGTGGTATAGTTGTATGTATGTGAACGTTTGCTTGTCTGACTGTCTGTATGTTTGTATGCGTATGTGTACATGTATGTATGTATAGTTTGATAATAAAAATAATCCATTTTGAATTACTGTCAAATTTATTGCTGTTGTTTGCGTCCTATTTTTGTTAATAAGTACGTTCTGAATCGAAATTAACATATGGTCGTCATTCGTCATCGTCTCTAATAACGGTCGTCATCATCTTCACATCACAGACCATCACCATTCCCATCTTCGCCATCACCATTTCCTTCCAACAACAAAAACGCCATTATCATCACCATATTCATCGTCATCCTCATCTTCACCGTCATCAATCCAACAACAACAACAACTCCATCCAGAGAATGAAAGAACATTTTCCTCAACAGCAACAGTCGCAACCTCACCCATCGTCATCTTCATCGGCCCAACGGCGACGTAACCAGAAAGATCAGAAATTCCAAAATAGCCATTCGGAGCCGCAGGAATATCAAACAACCGTTGACATAGAGGCCAGTAAGTTGAAAGCCAGAAAAATTGACCGCATGTCTCGAAAAATTTTTCCATTCGTCTTTCTTGTCTTCATCATAACCTATTGGATGGCTACATGCATACCTTCGACTGGAATTGACATGGAGAAGAAAGAGGAATACGCCAAACTGAAAGCATAAATTTTTGAACGGATTTAATAATATTATTAAAGTTTAAATTAAATGATATTTTTAAAATTTCAAACGGTTCCATAAATAAACTCTCATAAATAAAAGATAACAAGATAGCCCAAATACACATTAATGTTGAGTAATGAATATTTTTTCTTTAAGATGTAGTCGACATTAATTTATTTCGTTTTTGTAGGTGTTATTATGTTACTATTATTATTATTAATGTTATTATTGTTATTGTTGTTATTTTCTTCAGCCACTTTTGCTGGTATCAACCGGGTTTTAGTTTCCTGTTGTAAGAAACCTTCGAAGTATGTGGCCAGTACCGAGTATGGCTATCTTCTGCACTTGGACAACACTTTCCTTTCCAGGCAGTTCATCGAGATATTTCTGCAGCCCCTGACGTGTTGTTCCCAATGCGAAAACTACTATTCGGATCACCCGACCACGCGTGTTTTTGTCTTCCACATACGTGAAATCTCGATCTCAAGGTCTTCATATTCGCTTAGTTTTTTAACCACCTTTGAAGTAATGTTCGTGTTATTGGAACAGCAACGCAGATGAAGAGGAATTTTTTGTTACTTCCATCGGGGGGTATGGTATCTGGTCGGTTAGCTGGTCGGTCCAATACTACGGTCGGTGCTTATAGCCATGTTGTACTCGAGTGTTGCTTTGCCAAACTCGACAACCTTACCATGATGGCAATCTTTTTTAACTTATATATAAAAGAGGACAAATTTATTGATCGATTTACTATTTTAGTGCTGTTATTTGTACTATTTGTTAATTATTTGAGGATGGTGAGCTTATTATAATAATAATAATAATTATTATTTTTATTATAATTATTAATGTTATTATTAATATTATTTTAACTATATTTCAATGTATATTGTTTTATCATTCTTTTCTTTTATATCTTTGATTCAATAGAAAGCAGTATTCACGTTATTTTAATTCTAATTATAGTAATAATTATTATTATTATATTAATTTTTGCAGGCAATATTATTCAATACTGATATCCTAACGATATATAAATATGTATATATATGTATATATATATATATATATAAAGAGAGAGGGAAAGAGAGAGAAAGAGTGAGAGATAGATAGACATACGAAAAAAATGATAATAAGATAAAGAGAGAGAGAAAGAGAGAGGAAAAATATAGAAAAATTATTTACACATATGCATTTTACAAAGTAATAAACTTTACGGTGAAAAAATCGCTTTTTTTTCTTGACGAATTTCTCACACTGTTAAATCATATCATTCTTGTATATATGACTTCGTAAATCAATTAATTAATTAATTGTTTGATTAATTTGTTGATTAATTAGATGATTGTTTGATTAACTAACTGATTAATTAATTTAAAAAAATAATAATGATAGACTGAATGAATGTGTGACGTCAGGAATGAATAAGTTATTGAAGCTATGTATAGTATATATCTATCTAAATATAATATAAAAATGGATGAATGAGCTGTGATTGAATGAATGAATAGATGAATGAATGGATGAACGAATGAATGAATGAATGAATAAAATGAATGATGATGAATGAAGTTAAAATTTTTTACCAAATACCGCATATACATACTTAACATTTTGATTTAGATTATATTACAGATTTTGAATATTGAAAAACTTCTCTTTAGAATTTGATACGCTTTGAAATCGTCATCATCACCATCGCATCATCTTCACTATCTTCATCATTACATCATCACCAGCACTACCATCATCACATCATCATCACTACCATTCAAAACCACCATCATCATCAAAACCGACGAAGTTTTTGAACTTTTTATTTTAGAGATTATTTACTGATTAGTCAGTTTACAACGATATTAGCGTGAGAGATTTTTTTTCCAGTTTTTCAACAACAACAAAATTTGTTTTTCCTTTTTTCTCTCTAAAAGTTAAACTTAATTTAAATTTAAAAATAATATCTATATAAATAAATGATAAAAATATGTAACATTGATTTTATTACTAGGATTTTTCATTTATTTTTTCACACTTGATAAAAAAAATTCAACCTGGTTGCATACTTTCATTCAAATAAAATTATTTAATTTTTAATCTTTACATTTTGTTTAATTCTATTTAACTAGCTTGGCTTAGAGGCCCAATATATTTCAAATAATAAATTATATTGTATAAAACTCTGGTCTTCATTTATTAAGAAATTAACTCAACTGCAAGCTGAATAATGCCGAAAACGCCGTGATCTTTCGTTCAAATCACGTGGGATTTTTGTTCAAATCACGTCGGCTTTTCGTTCAAATCACGTCAGCTTTTCGTTCAGATCACGTCGGGATTACCAATTTGTTAGTACGAACTTCTGCTACTAACAAGACACCTTGTTGTGAGTTAAAATAGATAAAACAAACACAATTCAGGCGTAATAAAATATTATCTTCATTCCCACGTGAATCTCGAACCGTTTCGTTTTCAAGCTATCAGGAAAAAGTGAAGAAATCGAGAAGCAAAGACATAAAAATTAGCATAGATTAGGTAACATTGAAAATTACAATAATCTTTAATAATAATTAATACATAAGATAGTTAATAAATGAATGTTTGATCCCTACAAAACTAATTTCCAAATCAAACGTGTCACTCGTTTTATTTTCATCAATTAAAACAAATTTGAAAGCGAAACGAAATAATTTAGAACCTAAAATACAACACCATCCAACCAGAACAATGGCTAATACACTTACTCCAGAATGTATTTAAACCGTATTCTAAGTATACTCTAAGTTGTATGCTCCAGAATAAACTTGATTCATGGTTGCACTAAATTCTAAATAATCCGGTGCCTTAATTGTGCAAGACTACGCCAATATTAGACAATTATGCAATTACACTTATATTAGTTTTACCGATTCGATTTTCATTATACCAATAACGATACGATATTTATCCCATCAATGCCGTATTTTATCATATCAATTCTATTTCGATACTATATCGATACAATTCTTATTATATCGATATATTATTTTGGTGGCAAATCATAGATACACTTAACATACACAATTAATATAAATGCGCTATCTATGTTGTTAACGGTTATCTAATGTAAACAAATACATGAATTTGAATGGGAATAATAGAAATAATTGTTAATAATGACGAGCTTTCTTTTATAAAATGGAATTTAAATAAGTTTCTCAAACTAATGATTATTTTAGAAATTATTTTTTATAATTTTTAATATACTGTCTTGCAAAAACATTATTTCGTTTTTATTCCACAATGATTGAATAATCATAATAATGAAAAGAAAGATAGAATTTATCATAAATTCATGAACTTAAATGAAAAGTTGAAACACTTTTTTTTAGATTTATCCGGTTTAGTTCAAATTAATAGGCGATGACATTTAGTTTCTTGAAACACCCCTCTGATAAATTGAAACTTAATTGAAATAATATTTTTGATTAAATTTAATGAAAATAAAATGAAATCGCAATAGAAATATCGATATAGGAAATGGAGAAAGATGACTTATCACTACTGCTCATCCTTGTTATGATCCAGACGACGTCTAGTTCACATTTGTTGAAGAGGTATTCACAGAACTGTTACCCTCAAAAGTCTATCTACATTAACGAAAACGTCCCAAAATTATGGTTATTCTTTAAAAACTGCAAAATGACCATTCTCGATGAGAATTCGTATAAGAGATATATTGACAAACAGACAGTTGCCTACATCAGCCTTAACAATATTATCATTACGGAGATCGATTCGACATTTTTTGAAAATTTAATTCTTGAAAAAATATCCATCTCAAACGTTTTGGTTAATGACGAGCTGTCTACTGATTTATTCACGAATATAACTTCATTAAAAGTATTATCGATAAATAATTCTCTTGCATTTATAAACGCTCTAAAAAATGTGGGGTTTATTTCCGAGTCTATGTGCCAATTTTTAGAAAAATTTGAGTTGATAAGTCCAACTGTTGAGATACACATACATGAAAATACGTTTGAGGTAAGTGTTAAGATCTTGTTAGTAGTGTTTAAAATGTTTTGCCAGTTTAATGGATTTTGAATTTTGAGTGAAAATTTCATAATTTTAATGAATTATTTGCGTGCTGTTAATAAATTTTTAATTCATTTAACAGTCTTGTTACAGACTACAAAGATTAAGATTGGAAGGAAAACTCCAAAGAACTGACTTCTTACACCATCTACATAATGTTACTCATTTGCAAATCCCAGCAGATCTGCTAACGAATTTGATATTATCTTCATTTGAAGGTCTCTCACAAAGCCTTCGAATTGTTTCGTTATTCGAAGTGGGCTCGCGGAGAGTTATCGGTACAACTTTCAGTGGATTAAGAGTTTTACACAAACTAATACTTCAGTGCCCCCGTCCTGTTGTCATCTTGAAAAGTTTTCTAATTTTTCTGGAAACGACTAAACGGAAAATGTTATTAAACTGCCCGGATAGAAACACGGACAATTTGTATTCGTCACACCCGATCAAAATTACATCACCACCGTCGACATCCCTGAGGAAAAATATATCGTACAAGAGAGATTTAGCGCTTTCGCCGTTAAAAAATTTTGAACAATACGAACTGGATATCATGGGTCCGGATGTTTTGATCGATTGGGAGAAAGAACTCATAACCGGGACGCCGATAAAACCGAAAATCTTAAATTTCACGGCTTCTTGGATAACCCGCGGAATGCACATGGACGTGAGGTGCTCTGCCACGGGAGATCCTCCCGTCGCTATCTTTATAGAATTCCCGGACGGATGGCAAAAATATTACGGCCCGGAGCATAGGGAGGTGAACCTTTTAGTGGCCTACCAGTATTTCACCGAAAAAACAAAAAATTACGCAGGTGATTATTCTTGCACTGTCGTCAATGGAAACGGTCGGGATAGTTTTACTATAACTCTTAATTTATCATCTGGTTGCTGGGCTGACGTCGGTCGGATTTTGTTCCTCGTAGAAGTGATGATTTTTGTTATGTTAGCTAAAAAATTGTTTCTATCTTTGTCGTTTTGCAATTAATTTTATTGGTTTTGGACGTTTGGTTTAGTTTGAAATTATTGATTAGTGGTTTATGAGAAATTTGTCCTATATACATTTTTTTAAATTTTCCATGTTACTTTATAAAAATCTTGTTAGGGTCTATTTTCTTTCACGTCATAATATTAAAGATAAAGCATAAATAAAAATCTATCTCTTGCTCAGAAATTATTAGATTAATTTAAAACCATTAATTTGTGATTAACACACAATTTATTATAAGAGCAAATGCCTGAAACAAAAACTTGGACTACTATGAACTTTTTTGTAATATAGCATGAAATATCTAACTACAGAAGAAATGTATCCATATAACGGTAAAACGTTTATGAGTTGTCTACTGTTTTGAGTTTAAACATTGAAGTTATTTCATTAATCATCTATACTATTGTTTTTTATTGTCATTCAATCATTTCTTTATTATCAAAATAATCATAATTATCATGGTAGCACTTTCATCATCACCTTACTCATCATCGTCATCATTATTTTAGTCATCTTCGTTATGGATTTTAACTATTCGCCATAAGATTCTTACCATCATTGTCATCATTATTACAAAAATCATCATTACCTTAGCACCACCATTAGCGTTAGTCATTATATTGTCACCATTTTCTTCGTGCCATCATAAACGTCATAATTATTATCATACTACCTTCACGTTATCGTCACCACAGCTACCACATCATCATCTTCTTCATTACCACAGCAATCGCATCATCATCATCTTTTTCATCATTACCACCATCATCGTCACCATCACCATTACTTCCCATCAAACATACTGCTCCACATCTGGATGAACTCCATCTTGTCCAAGTATCCATCCTTGTTTACGTCAAACATCTTTATCAGATGCTGACACATCGCCTCGTCAAAGCCCATCTTCTCACGTAGGACCTGTTTTTTGATTGGTTGGTTAGCTGGTTGATTGGCTGGTTGGTTGATTGGCTAGTTGGTTGGTTGGTTGGTTGGCTGGTTGATTGATTGGTTGATTCGCTGGCTGGTTGTGTGATCAGATGATTGGTTCGTTTTTTATTTTTCAGAAATTCTGAATTATTATTTACAAAACTATTATGTTCGCTGACGTAATGGTTAAAGGAGCTTGCATGCTATTAATTTCCAGTGCCCGGGTTCAAACTCGCGTAGAATCATGTGCGATCTCTTTTTGTCATCGATAGCTATGTAAATTAGTGCATATTTTCAACCGTTGAAATTTATTTGGATCATATTAGTCTAAGTTGGATTGAAGAAAATAGTACAAACATTTTTGACTTCTTGCACGTTTAGAAGACCATTCCTATCCACATCCAATCTGCTGAAGTGGTCTGATATCTCCTCGTTGCTAAATTATGCGTGTATGTGTGCGTGTATGTGTGCGTGTGTGTGGGCGTACGTTTGTATCAAAAGTACGGTGATTATTATTAACAATGGAACGAGTTAAAAACACACAAAAATAAACCAAAAACCAAACAAGGCAGCTAGCAAAACTTCCCACAACCTATTAAACCGAAGTAATATAAAAGCCGAAAATATCAAACTGCTAACTAACAAGGCCTTTGCGTCTGCATAGAAATCAGCGAACTCTTCTATGTCCAACTTTCCATTTCCGTCTTTATCGAACTTGTGCAGCAGGGTAAGTATTTTGGAGGATGGGAAGTTGAAAGGTTTCTGGGAGAGGACCTTGGAAGCCTCGTTCAACGTCACGTAACCGTTGTTGTCTTTGTCGTATTCCTTGAACTTCGGCAGGATGGTCCTCTTACTGAGGTCGGTTTTTTTGGGGACTTTAGTTTGTTAATTAGCTCCTTAGTTCATTCATTTGATAATTAATCTATTCGTTCATTCATTCATTTATTTATTTATTCATTCATTCATCCGTAAAAATATTTACTTATGTTATAATTCAGTATGTCATCTGTCATAAAATAATTTAATGAAGCGATAACAAAAACAACATAGCTGCTACGACTGATGCCATTATCACTACTACTACCACTACTACTGCTACTACTACTACTACTGCTGCTACTACTACTACAACTAGCAATAATAATAATTCCACCTCTAAATTTCCTACTTCTTATAAGAATTCTATTGTTATTCCTATTCTTAAAAACTCATCTCTAGATCCTACCTCTTTATCTAATTATAGACCTGTAACTAATATTACTTTCATCTCTAAAATAATAGAAAAAGTTGTTTTTAATCAACTGTCATCCTATTTAGACTTTAACTCTTTGCTACCTGTATCTCAATCTGGTTTCAGACCTGCTCACAGTACTGAAACTTCTTTACTTAAAATACACAATGATATCCTTCTCTCTAGTGACAATAGTAATCTTACTCTTGACTTTTCCTCAGCTTTTGATACTGTTGACCATACTATTCTCTTGAGACTGCTGCATCTTTCTTTTAATATTACTGATTCTTGTTTATCTTGGTTTTCTTCTTATCTCTGTAATCGTTTTTCTTCTGTTGTTCTCAATAATTCTACTTCTAACTCCTCTACTCTTACTTTCGGGATACCTCAGGGTTCTATCCTTGGCCCTCTTCTATTTATACTCTATACTTCTGAACTACATCGTATTATTAATAACTTTTTTTCTCTAGTCAACTATATGTTGATGATTCGTACATTTATACTTCTTTTCCTCCATCTAATCTCAATAGTGTTCTTCATAATTTATCTCTATGTCTTTCTTCAATTATCGCTTGGTCTGACTCTATGTGTCTTAAACTTAATCCTTCTAAGTTTAAATTAATTTGTTTTAATAAATCTAAACACTCTATTACTATTCCTCCTATTATCTTACCTGATTCTAAAACTCTTGATGTCTCTCATAAGTTTCGTAGTCTAGGTTTTATCTTTGATTCTACTATGTCTCTCTCTTCTCAGATTAATAGTGTTGCTAGAAGCTCTTACTTTCATCTACATAGAATAAAAAAACTTTTGCCTTTTCTTGATGATCCTACTTTTCTTCTTCTTGTTACTTCGTTAGTCTTATCTAGGATTGATTATTGTAACTCGCTCTACTATGGTCTTCCTGACTCTATACTCTATCCTTTATGTAAAGCTTTTAACTCTGCTGCTCGTCTAGTTGCTTGTGCCCCTTTCTTTTCTCATATATCTCCATATCTTGTTCTCTTGCACTGGCTACCTATAAAATATAGAATAATTTTTAAAATTTGCACGTTCATGAATAAGTCTCAATCTAAATTATTTCCTAAGTATTTATCAGATATATTAATTGAACCTAAACGCCCCGGTTTACGATCGTCTTCTTCATCTCGCTTTTTTTTAACTCGTGTTAAACACTTTTTTGCCAAATCTGCTTTTGCTTTTTCTGGTCCTTTTCTCTGAAACTCTCTACCTACTTCTCTGACTACTTCTCCATCACTTGCGAAGTTCAGAGAGGATCTCAAGACCCATCTGTTTTCAAAATTCATTGAGAAGCGCTGTTGAACATCGCGGAAATAGCGCTTTATAAGCTAATTGATTGATTGATTGATAATATAATAATAATTACAACAATAATAAAAACAATGATTCCACTAACGTCTCCTGAATGTTATTCTTGAAATTTATGATCTCCTTTCCTGAGAGTTTACCATCTTTGTTGTGGTCGAACTTTTTGACCACCTGGTAAGCCCTCTCCTTAGGGTAATTGAGTTCTTTCATGAGCAGCTGGGCCCCGGCATCAAGGGTTATGGAGTCCCTGGTAGGAGCAATGATGGAGTTGATCACGTCGTGAGGTGGTGATGTAAACTATGACGTCATGGTGACGTCGAATTTTTCATAAAATTATGGCAGAATGATAAAAAAAATAGATGAAAATTAACGATTGGTGTAAAAGAATAACATGGAAACGAATGAATGACAACCACAAATTATGGCTAACATTTGTTTTTCTCTGATTGTTCAAAGTTTGCAAAAAATTATTTCACGACAATGCGAAACCAACTAAACTTCGTCAAACAACACTCCGACTTTGAGGCTTATTTATAGATAGAAACAATCACACATACATACAAACACATATACATACATACATACATACATGCATGCATGCATGCATACATACATACCTACATACATACATACATACATACATACATACATACATACATACATACATACATACATACATACATACATACATACATACATACATACATACATACATACATACATACATACATACATACATACATACATACATACATACATACATACATACGTACATACATACAAACACACATACGAAGATGTGCAAATATACATCATCGTCATCACCATTTCTGTTCAATCTTGTCTGCTTCCAACAAAATAAAAATCCATAATTATACAAAAAATGAAATAAGATTGTATGTATGTATGTAGATATGTATTACATTTATTTATATTCTTTATTTTTTAATTAATTTATTTGGCAAATTCATTAATTCATTAAGTAATTAAAAATATTTAATTCAATTGTCCTTTAGTCATTCTTTCATCTTCAGTTATAAAAATGATTCAATTAATTTACATATTCATCCCTTACTTCAATCTTTCACTTAATCACTCACTCATTCACTCATTTAATAATCACTTTCTATCATTCATTATTTGCTGATCTGCTCATTCACTCATTCTTAAAAAATCATCTTTTCCACTTCAATTCATTTCACCGCCGTTCATTTAAATTTTTTTCCATAAATTTACTCACCGCAAACTTTCAGCATTGTTCGAACGGAAATTTTTTTTCAAGGTAAACCAAACTGGCAGCGTGGCCAAGGCGACAACAATGTCAACATATTAACAACAAAGAAATGCAAACACACACAAACACACACACACACACCTACATGTATACACACTCACACACGCACGTACACACACATGTACATGCACTCACACACACACACTCTCACACACACATACACAAATGCACACACACACACGTATACATGCACTTATTCACAAACATCTAGTTAACTAATTCATGAAATCATTAATTCATTCACTTGTTTTTTCATTCACCCATGCATTCATTCAATCAATCATTCATTCACTTATCCGTTTCTTCTTTCATTCATTTATTCCTTCCTTCATTCATTCATTCGTTCATTCATTCATTCATTCATTCATCTTCTCGTTCAAATTCGTTCATCACATCAATCCATCCATCGATCAGACATATCTTCAGGGAAATCAATAAAGCATTTTGTTAAGTTTAATTATTTATATAATAAACTGCGTATATATTATAAACATCTCTCTCTCTCTCTCTCTCTCTCTCTCCCTCTCCTTCTTTTCTCTCTCTATATATAACTCTCGTTATATCTCTCTCTACATATAAACCAAAGTTAACTAGTCTCAAAATTAGGCAAAACAATCTCCATAGACTTCACTTGAGTGATGATCGTGTTGATAAAACGTAGGTGAAAATATCACCAAGTGTCAGTTTCATAAGCCATTTTCGACCTTTATTTAATGTTTCAAAAAATATGTTTGTGAGTGTGTGTTTGTGTGTGTATGTATGTATGTATGTATGTATATATGTATGTATGTATGTATGTACGTACGTATGTACGTATGTATGTATGGGCAGATTGTGACGGAAATATACGGAAGTGTAAATGATTTGATGCTTGTTTTGTATCACCGTGTTTGTATTCATGTATCTATGTTTGTATGTGTGTATTTATGTGTGTAGGTATATGTGCACGTGTATGCATGTGTGTACGTAAACATATACAATATAATATGTTTGTATAAGTGCGGGTATGTCAACATGGTATGTTTACACGTGTGGGTATAAATACATTAGGTGTGTATGTGTATGCATTACAAATGAAGATTGTATCAAAAGGTGGAGTATGTGTGTGTATATGTGTGTGTTTGTGCTGTGTATGTGTTGTGGGTGTGTGTGTGTTTGCGGGAAAATAAAAGCGGTTGTCAAGCACCAGTGTATGTGTGTTCGTGCATTTGTGTGTTAGTAGATAGATCTGTATGTATGTGCACGTTTATGAATTTATGTATGCAGTATGTAGGCGTACATGTGTGAGTGTGTGTGCGTGCATGTGTGTGTGTGTATGTGTGTATGTACGTGTGTTTGTTGATGATTCCGATTCCCAGGGGAATCTCAATCTACTAAAACCCTGGTAACAACGTGGGAAGGAAATAACGAGGCTAATGTTTTTATAAACACTGAAACAATCGTCATCACCGTTATCTTATCACCATTATCATCACCATCATTCATTCATCATTCATTCATTCATTCATTCATCACCATCATCATTCATTCATTCATTCATTCATCATTCATCACCATTCATCATTCATTCATTCATTCATTCATTCATCATTCATCACCATCATCATTCATCATTCATTCATTCATCATTCATCACCATCATCATTCATCATTCATTCATTCATTCATTCATTCATCATTCATCACCATCATCATTCATTCATATTTATTATCGTCAACATCATTATCGTACATATCATAAACATAACATACAATACAAATACATACAAACATACATACAATACAAATACTGATAACAGTCTAGTTTATAATCCAGCTCGTTTATAATGGCTGCGAATCAATATACCTGTAGCCATATTTTATAGTTATTTTGAAAAAAACCTGGTGTTATATTAACTATACCTTGAATGACATTCAAAAAAAAGAAATTTTTTTTCCATTTTAAGTTTAAGCTCACCTGGAACTTGATTTTTCATTGATTTTATTCCCGTTTCATGCTTTAATATTGAAACAAAATATTTGAATGAAACGTTTTGTATAAGTATATTGATTATTTGAATAAAATACGTTTATTTTCATGTTTTTAATTAATCATTTAAGAGAATATTTCGTCTTTAATAAGATTTAATTAAATTAAAAGCAGTAATTTATAAAAAAAAGTACTTCGGCTTTCCATACCCGGTGTTTGTTACCTTGGATAATTTATAAAACGTAAAAGAAGATTGCATACAAAAGTGCTTCAAAGTGTTTTTCTTAGTAAAATATTTGTAATGTTATTTGGAACCGCTGAAATACTTTAATAATTTGCGTTTTGTGATATAAAAATGCCATTATAAGTTGAGTAGCCAAAAAGAAGCATTGAAATTGAATGAATGAATGAAGCCAAAAAGAAGCATTGAAATTTTTAAAAATTAGTGTTTAAGTTAACAACTGTTAGTTGGGTCTATTAAGTAAATTTAGTTGAGTTTTTTGCGTTATCTAAAAATTTCTATGGAGGAAGAAGACCAAATTTATTCCTCGTACGACCTGTCATCTGGTGGGCTAGAATTAGTTTTTATTTTTTCATAGTTTTTTTTATTAAAATTAATTCATGGAATATGAATGTTGTGTTGTTTTTTAGTAAATACTGATGTTTCTATTTTACTAAAATTAATATTGTACTTTATACATACACTGTCATTGTTAATTTTGCAATATTCATGTCATTTGCAGCTGAAATTGAGGTTGATTCTTCCATGCAAAACATTGATCAACAGTACGACGACAATGACAATGAGATACTAGAAAATTTAGAAAACCCAGAATTCACGTGTGAATTCTGTAACAAGTCATTCAAAACAAGTGCAATTTATCAGTCCCACATTCGATTGCATTCTGGAGATCGGCCATTCGTATGTTGCATTTGTAAGAAACGGTTTGCTAGAGCTGACTATCTTAAAACTCACCTCATTAGTCACTCTGGTGCGAGGCCTTACTCTTGTGTTCTATGCGATAAAGTTGGTCCTATAATATTTAAAAATAATTGTTTTTCAGTTTAATATATTTTTTATACACTATGTTGTTGTTCTTAATAACATTTAGATTTTGTTGGATCACTAATTTGTGAATTTGTCTTTCTTGTAGGCTTTCACCCATGTCAGCAGTTTGAACACACACATGCGACTTCATACCGGAGAACGACCATACACTTGTAGCACTTGTCCCCGATCGTTTACAAAGTCGTCTGACTTGCAGCGCCATCTAGATATTCATCGGGAGAAATTATTTGCCTGTTTCTTGTGTGATAAGAAGTTTGCTAGGGTCATCTCGTTGAAGAAACATCTTAAAAAGTAAAGGAGTTTCAGTTTAATGAATAATTTTTTGACTGACTGCTGACTGATTGATTGAATAACTGTTCATTCAGCTGGTTTGGTAGTTGGTCTGTGTTGATTGAACTACAGAGAAATTGAACGATTAACTGATTAATTGATTGATTGAATGATCAACTGATTAATTGATTGATTGATTGATTGAATGATTAACTGATTGATTGATAAGCTAGCTAATGAGTTATATGGCTTATTTGTGATTGTGATTTGTGATTAACTGATTGATTGATAAACTAACTAATGAGTTATATGGCTTATTTGTAGTTAAATAAACTATAAATTAACATCATAAAACCAGATCAGAATGTGACCCATTCAACAACAACAACATCAACAGCAACAAACCATCATCATCATCATTGACAACACTGACTAGCAAATCTAATATTAACGTAGCAACAACTTCTTCACCACATCCACCATCATCATCATCGCTATTACTAGCCTCAGCATCATCATCATTACCGTCATCATCGTCATCATCATCATTATCTACAATCTTTATGACATCTGCATTATCCTTAATAACTTCAAACGATGAACTGTCTATTGATGTTAATAAGAATAGTAATAATAATAATAACACAAATAATAGTAATAATAATAAACTTGAAGGTGTCTATGGCGAAGTTTTAGGTAAAAAGCCATTCTGCATCCCTAGAGGAATCAACAGCAGTAGCGTCGGTTACTTTAAAAACGCCAGCTACATCAACAGTAACGACAGTTACGTCATCACTGTTAATAACTGTCACGACGACGACGACGATGATGACAGTAATAACATTATCAATAATAATAATAATAGTTGCATTAATAATAATAATGATGACAATAATGAAGCGTTTTCTATGGTCAGGTCACAATTTTTTCTGTACGCAAATCAAGAAGGAGGTAATAGCATGAATGATGTTAATAACATCGTCATAAGTAACAATAATGTAGGCAATAAAGTACCGCAATCGAACGTCAGCCATTCAACTGATGACGTAGTACTCATCAATAATAACAACAACAATAACAACAACAACAACTCAAGTTTCTTAGATCAGATTGGCAACATCTTATTGGAATGTCGTAGCGGTGATGCTAGTAGCCATTTAACATTGGCAGGTCGACAAATTTTTCATAATAGTTACAACCTCCCGAACGCCGACATCAATAACCATTTCATCTACATCCACAACAACAACACCAACAGCGGCAACGATGACGTCATCAGTAACAGCTTAGAGCAGCAACAACAGCAGCAACAGTATCTAAGCGCCGATACCCTGCAGCCCTTCATGATGACGTCATCAAACGAGACGTCATCGACAGCAGCAGGCCAAAAGTTTATCATCTTCTCGCAACAACTTCAACAGATTGACGTCACTAATAACATTAACAACAACAACAACGTCGTTATAAATGGCAGCAACATCATTAACAACAGCAGCCCCAATAACATTATCAGTAACAGTAACCTTATCAATAGCATCAACAACAACAATCTGACTGAATTTCGCCTTTGTGATACATCAACAGAGTTTGAACTCTGCGACCTTCCTGTAACCTTGAATGGGGATGTTTTGTCTTTGGAAACAACATAGAGCAAAAAATTGCCTAATCTTACCTCCTCTTTTTTTCATTGCCAAATGTTTAGAGACATTTTTTGTTTTCATTACTTAGTTTATTGAGAAGTTCGTTTTAATTTTATTTCATTTAAAACTGCGACGCTCTGATGAAGATTCAATTGTGTTCGGCTCATTTCATTCAGAATTGATTAGAAAAGTACTTCTCAATCATAATAATGATATAAATGTTACGAATATTAGATAAGCATGTTTGTTGTGTAATAAAATGATTTTTAATACATGTAAAATGAAAAATAATGATAGTAAGAAGAAATATAAAAAATGGTTTTGGCAGTTTAGCTCGATGTTAAATAGATTTTGAACTTTTTCGTTTAGAACTTTTCAAGAACTTCGCCAATCTATCACTAACAGTGATATCAAATTCGACCTTCGAGTTTCCGTAATTTATCAAATTCTTTTTCAAAATCTCATCCTGCCATCTTCTCTCTTTAGAGTCTAATTTACTTTTAAACGAATAGGCCCCAAGTACAGTTAGGACGGTCGGATGATTAGTGACGAGTTGCCAGGCGATATCGTCTGTCAGCTGTACGCTTGTCTGCTTGTAGGACATTGGCAGACGTATCTCCGCTATTTCTCTGTTGTTTACCTTGTGAATATTTATAATTATGGCTATAATTATGATTATAATAATTTTTGTAATATATTTGTTATACGTAAATAAATAATTCGGAAGTAAAGATTTTTTTTTCATAGATTTTCTTCCATAAAGACAGGAGTAAGAAAAATAGTGTTGTTGGCGAATAATGGATGATAACCTTAATGTGAGTGTGTTTGTAGTTCAATATTTCATTAATTGTTACTAGCTACATTGAATTTGTAGTAACAATAGTAGCAGATGTAGTAGTAGTAGCGATAATAGTAGTAAAGTTATTTATAAAAAACCGACCTTTACAGACATTGGAAGCCTAAAATCATCATTAACTTCCGGCCATTTTTGCTTCAGGACATTTGAATTCTAAAAATAAACAATTTCATCATCATCGTGTTACGTCATAACTCGCGTTACGTCATCGATGTCAGTGTTACCATCGTCAACGTCGTCAATTGCGCCAATTAAATCATGTTATAGTTCAAATCTCACCCAATCGTAATGCTCTTCCGTGTGATTAACACTTTTTAGGCCCTCCCACAATTCCAATGCGAACATAGGCGCGAACGGTGATAGGACGATAACTAGGTCACACAGGGTTCGCTCGAACATGGGGCTTGACCTTATTACTGACTCCGGATATTTCTAGGTCGGGTTAATTGAGGAAAAAATAATAATAATAATTATCCTGATGATAACGATATAATGATAAAATGATACTTATACAATAATAACGATAATGATATATGTGTTGATATCGTGAAGATGACACAGGCGTTAATATAACGATGATAAATGATACACGGAACGATGATGATAACAACATGATGACAGTGATAGCGATGATGGTATCAGCAAAATGATGACGAAAATGGTGTCATAAATAAGTATGATATATGGTATCAACAGAATGATGATGAAAATGATATAAATAAGTATGATAAATGGTATCAACAGAATGATGATGATATCATAAATAAGTATGATACATAAGGACCGATAGAATTGTAGACAGCATCTGCATCCTGGACAGTGACGTACTCAACAGGAATGTCCTCTCCAGATGGAAGCTTATCTAAAATTTCCGATACCATCATCATCATCATCAACAGCATAATAATAATAATAATGAGAAAACATCCTTTTATTTTCATTGTAAAACATGCATTGTTTGTAATTATAAAGTTAAAAGAATAAAACTTGTAATGTAAATTATATAGATATTCTACAATGCTCGCCATACATTTTAAATGGGCACAAAATAATAATAATAATAACAACAATAATAATAATCATAATAATAATCATAATAATGATACCTGTAGCAGGTGGCGGTTTCTTTGATCGCTGATTTCTACCTCGTAGACATAATCATCATCATCAGTGCTGACTTTTTTACGACGATCATCATCATCATCATTACCATCGTCGCCGTCATTTGCAAGATCATTATCAGGAGTAGAAGGTCTTCTAAGATTGTTGACGAGACTTGGGCTCCTTAAGCTGATGAACTTGTGGGCGAGTGCCCATAGTCTACGCTGCCACCTAAGAACGCCTACAAAAACTGGGTGAATAGAGAATGCATTGAATAACAATTGTATGTATGTGAATGTATGAATGAATGAGTGAGTGAATGATTAGGGAAGTGAATGAATGAATGGGTGAATGATTGAGTGAACGAATGAGTGAATGAATGAATGAATAAATGAATGGATGGATGAATGGATAGATGAATGAATAAATGAATGAATAAATGAATGAATGAATAAATGAATGAATGAATGGATCAGCAAACTTTCATTGGACCACTGTCTGTCAGACTTAGGGGAGACATTAGCAAGTATCGCTAGTCTGGTGCTATCACATCCGTATTCATCCATGATAGACTGATGGTAAAACGATGAAGAGGAAGTGAATGGTGATAGTTAGGATTATGATGATGATGATGAAAGGGAATGATGAAGTTGAAGCTAGAGATATCCTAATCGCGGTCATTGCAATCGTAATCACTACCAACACCATAATCGCCGTCATTTCCAACACCAATACAGTCATCATCATCATCATCGTCGTCGTCATCATCATCATCATCGTCGTCATCATCATCGTCGTCATCATAACCTGGGGGTCCACACCGTTGTGTTTAGATTTACTCATCTTCTCCCAACACGTTTTTAGCGGCTTGTTAGTAGCCTTCTCGATGTATGTTTTGTTGTCTGTTGGCGATGATGATGATGATGATGATGCTGGTGACGACGATGATGATGCTGGTGACGATGGTGGTCATGTTGGTGACAATGAAGATGATGATAACGATGATGATGATGTTGGTGACAATGAAGATGATGATAACGATGATGATAAAAAATGATAATGATACCTTGCGATAACGTAACCTCATCTGCCCTCAGATATCTATTCGTATCTGAGGTCTTGTGGCTCTGCCCCAGAACCATCCCTGATGACGATGATAGTGATGATGACGATGATGGATGGTAATGATGACGATGATGGTGATGATGACGATGATAGTGATGATGACGATGATAGTGATGACGATGATGACAATGATAGTGATGACGATGATGACGTAACTTAAAAAACATTATTAACCAACCAGCCAACCAATCAATCAGCCAGCCAGTTAACCAGCCAACCTACCTTGTGTCAAAAGGTTCCTAAATGGTTCTTTGCATGGAGTTAAGTTGAGATCGTGGAAGAAGTGATGTAGAAAGCGTGCGTAATACAAGTGCATGATAGCTGAATGGATGTGAATGATGAATGAATGGATTCGTGGATGAATAATTAGATAGATTGAGAGATGGATAAAATAAATGGATAAACAATGGCGGCATAGATGAAAAAAGAAATGGGTGAATTTGATTGATTGATATCAGGATTGATACGGATAAATTAACAATTGAATGAATGAATGTATGAATGAACAAACGAATGAATAAATGAATGAATGAACGAATAAATGAATGAATGAATGAATGAACGAATAAATGAATGAATGAATGAATGAATGAATGAATGAATGAATGAATGAATGAATGAATGAATGAACGAATAAATGAACGAATAAATGAATGAATGAACGAATGAACGAATAAATGAATGAATGAATGATTGAACGAATGATTGAACGAATAAATGAATGAATGATTGAACGAATGATTGAACGAATGATTGAACGAATAAATGAATGAATGAATGAATGAATGAATGAAATAATAGATCGATAAATTGATCGTTTGATAAACAAACGAATACATGGGTGACTTCTACTCAAGTAAATCAATCAATGAGATCACCATGTTCTTTCCCCCCAATGTACAGGTCCACAGGCAAGCAGCCCTCCAGACGACTTCTACGAAATGGCACATCCAGGTTTTTGGCATCTAGATACCTTATTATTATTATTGTACATTATGGTTATTTTGATTATTATTATCATTATTATTATTATAATTATTATTATTATCATTTTATTATTACGATGATAAAAATGTTATTGATGAAGAAGACGACGACGATGAAGATGATGACGAAAAATGGTGACGTCACGGACAACAAGGATGGTGATTACGATGAAGATGATAACGACGATGACGTGTCAAACCTGAGGAAGTACCAGGACGAATCAACGAACGTATCCATCGTGTCTGTCTCCCTCTCTCCATAGCCGTCACAATCGCATCTAAAAACAACAACAACAACAATAAGAACAACAACAATAATGATAATAACAACATTAATGATAATAAGAAGAAGAAGAAGGAAAAGAAGAAGAAGAAGAAGAAGGAGAAGAAGAAGAAGAAGAAGGATAAATAACTTTTCACAAACCTGGCACATTTAGCTCTCTTCCATTGCTTATTTCTTGCCAGTGGCGACATTATTTTAATCAACTCCCCATCATCATCACCATTATTATTATTATCACCATCATCATCATCATCGTTATTGGGTAGAGATGAGTATGGAGGAAGTTTTACTGGTAGATCGTTCAAAGACACTGGAACTGCCTGATGACGATTGCGTTAATAATAATAATAATAATAATAAGGATGATGATAATAATAATAATAATAATAATAATAATAATAATAATAGTTAACCCTGACCCCGTATTTTTTGCAGTGGACAATCGGTATGGGCGTGCCCCAGTACCTCTGCCTCGATATCAACCAATCGCGAGCTTTCTCGCTCGTCACGTGACTTCCGATTTTTAATTCCTATCACAATAATATTAATAACAATAATAATAATAATAATAATAATAATAATAATAACAATAATAATAATAATAAGATTTGAACGTTCTCGAAAAAAGAAGTGAAAACCTCGGTCCTCTTTAAAAGATTATTGAGACTTTCGAATGTTTCACCTAGAATGAAGCAGGATTAAATTGATAGATAAATAGAATATAAATGGATAAATAGATAAATAATAATAATAATATACATAGCACATACATACAAACAAATTTACACGCGCAGGCACACACACACACACACGCACGCACGCACGCACGCACGCAAATTAATGAAAAGTACTTCGACCTGGCTTAAATAGGATGCCCATTTCACTGGCGAACTGATTGTCTTGTTTATTTATCATGGGAAAAGCTGGTGATGATTATTATAATTATTGGTAATATTATTATTGTTAATATCACTACTACTACTACTGCTGCTGCTGCTGCTGCTACTACTACTACTACTACTACTACTACTACTACTACTACTACTACTACTTTTTTTATTAAAACAGTTATGATGACGAGGATGAAGATGATGACGGTAATGAAAGATTAGAGGTACAATTCATGACGCATCCATTCAATTGATCAATCGTTCATTCATTTATTCACTCACTCAATCATTCGTTCATGCATTCATTCATTAATTTCTGTCTTCAAATCTACCCAGGTGATGGTCAAGAAATTCTCCAAACGAGTGAGTGAATGAAACAAATAAAGGAATTAAACGGCCGGTGAATGGATTGACGGCTTGGATATTCAACTCAACATGTGACGATGATGATGACGAGGTAGGTGCAATCTAATTTGAAGTTTAACGTCTAAATACAGAAGGATATTTTATTTATCTGAGGCGCAATTATCAATGAATGACATGCACACCAATCAGTCATCTATAAAATCGAATAGCCAACCAATCAGAAAACATAATAAACCAATCAACCAATCAGACCACTCAACCAGCCAATCAACCAACCAGCCAAATAAACCAACCAATCAATCATTCAACCGATCAATATCAATCAACCAGCAAACAAACTCAAACAATCACTTGTAACAAATTTATTGAACCAATTTTTCAGCAAACTAATAAAACGCTCAACCAATTCAACCAATCAACCAACGCCTTACAATAAATAACCATCAATCAACTACACACACACACACGCACGCACACACACACACGTGCACGCACGCACACACACACACAAACACATATACAAACAAACTTTGTAAAATTTTTTCCTATTGAGAGTATGATTAGGAGATAGAAGTATATGTGATAGGTTGGCGATATGTAATGGATGTTTCGTAAATATTGATATATCCTCATCTCTATTCCTTGATTGATCACCAGAACAGGTCTGTACGTGTGTTTGCATGTTCGTTCGTTCGTTTGTTTGTTTGCATGTTCGTTCGTTCGTTTGTTTTTACGTTTGTATGTATGTGTGAGCGTTAGAATAAAAACAACAGCTGACCAACTAATCAATCAAACTGACCAACTAATCAAGCATTCAATAAACTGACCTTCACCTGGAACTGGAACCTCACCCCGTCACACTGACCAATCCAGTTTCTCTGCAGGCTTATGATATCCCTCCATAGTTCTTCATCCACTTCGTTCAATCCATCATACAGTGACTTGATGGTGAATGGATGGATTCGTTGGCAAATGAAAGAATGGATGAATAAATGAATGAAAGAATGGATGAATGAATGGATGGATGGATGAATGAATGAATGAATGAATCAATCAATCAATCGATCCAAAACTGCACCATTTTCAAAAAATTGAACTGACCAACTAACCTACCTTAGAATATGCAGTAGTCCGAACATACCACTGCTTACACAACACTTTCTGAACTTCAACCCCTGATCTCCAAGACCTTCCTTCCTCATCTATCTGCTCATCTGCCAATACCGTCTTGTCAACGGGGTCATAGTTCACAGGGGCCTTCGGTGAATGAAAGAATGGATAAATGAATGAACAGATGGATGAATAATAAATGAATAAACGGACGAATGAATGAAACAATATCTAACCATTTTTTGATAGACAAGACCAGCCTGATGTAACATGATGAATATATGCTGGGTCCATCTGTAATAATCTTCATTGCAAGTAGTAACTTCCTTAGATGTGTGTGTTTGCGTGTGCGTGTATGTGTTTGTGTGTGCGTGTATGTGTTTGTGTGTGCATGTTTGTGTTTGTGTGTGCATGTTTGTGTTTGTGTGCGCGCGCGCGTGCGTGCTTGTGTTTTTTAAAAACATTCAACTAAACAATCATATCATTTAATTACAAACCAATGATAAAATACATTTCATTTCCAACCAATTGCATCATTCCATTTCAACTAATCACATCATTTCATTGTTATTAACTCATCCAATCATACCATTCCATTAACAACCAACCAGCCAGTCAAACAGCAGCTTTGTTACCAACCAGCCAATCAAAATTCAAAAAAACCAACCCTGTCCCAATCAAAGGAGCAGCCAAGTTGTAACAATTGTTCTTTCATGGCTTTTATATTGCTTGAAATAGTAAAAAATAATTTGTTAATTTTAAATTATTAAAAAAAGTCCCCCCAAAAAACATACCTCAGGGTCCATTCAGATGGTTGGATGCCCCTCTCAATGGCGGCATTTTCAGCTGGCAGACCAAATGCATCCCACCCCATTGGATGAATGACCTGGTGACCTTTTAACCTTTTGTACCTGGTGGTGTAGTAGAAGAATATTATTGACTGGATTGATTGAAATGAAACTGTGATTGGTCATCTGGCTGATAATGGAAGGGGTGTGGTTAATCATTTTGCTTATCTTTAGTATGGCATGGGATTTTTGGGTTTCATTGTAATGAAATGATTTGATTAGTTAGATATTTGGTGAAAAAATTATGATTGGTTTGTTTGTGTGTTTGATAGAAATAAAGCAATATGATTGGTTAATTTAATTGGATGATAAAGAAAATAAGTGATCATTTATTTGGTTATAAATTGAATGATTTAATTGGTTTGCTAAAAAGTAAAGAAGCATGATTGGTTGGTAAAGAATAGATATGATTGGTCAGTAAAAAAGAAACATTGGTTGGTAACAAAAACCTTGCCATGACATCACTGATTGTATAAACCCTAACATGCCCCATATGTAACTTTCCACTGGGGTATGGAAACATGGAGAGTATATAAGATGATGGCTGAAGTTGTTTCTCTCTAGAAGATACCTTAATTATTTTTATTAATTATTTTAAAGAGAATTTGAAAAATAGATTCAAAATTAATATCCAATTTCAATTTTGACATATAATAATTAAGCCATATCTCATTCTGTCATTTTATATCAGCCGACCAAATAAATCTTAAAAAATGCACAGACTAACATGATCATTGGTGACAGTTCCTTTCCAAAATTCCTCAACCTCTTTACGTTGATTGACAGTGTATTGCTCCGCCCACACTCCAGTCTTACTGAAAATAAACCTCACATGTCTACTCAAAAAATAGGAATATGTTAATGTGGCTATCTTTGAGTTTTTGAGTCCTAAAAATTTTGTCTTCATGAATTTTTTTGGAATTTCTTTAGTGCAGTGATACATGCTGTATTTATTTTATTTTGTCCTCTGAAAGGATTAATATGGCATGAGAAAGAAAAAGTTGTTTAAAAAAAAATTTATTTAAATTATTTCGTTTGATGTTTGTTGTAGTTTTATTAATTTATGATTTTGCTTTGTTTTATGAGGTTTTTTTTTGTGTATTTTATTTAATTTAGAATTTTTTAGACCAGAGTGATTTTCAGGAAAAATATTTTGAATTAAGTTAAATTACATTTTCAAAAAAAATTTTGAATTATTTTCGGCGGTGTCGATTTTATTTAAAAATAAATTTAATAATCTTCTTAATTTTTCACATGCCCGGTTGCACATGTCCTTTTAAATACTCTATTATCGACTAATAAATGTTTACATAGACAATTAAGTTAAATTATAAATAAAAAAAATTAAAGCGTTGAAAACCATAGACGCATTACTGTTCATTTATCTACACACATATAAATAGAATATAACATATATAACAAAAACTATATATTCTATATTTATGTATCTACATAAATCCCCACCATCCAACTGAATTGTAGAAAAATTAAAAAAAAACAGTTTAGTCACGTTTTATTATTAGATAAAAAATCATTTATTTTGTTCTTCAAGGAATCAATAGTATCTGCATTGTCAAATATGAGCAATGTATAATTCGTACATGCTAGCATTATAAATATATATTTCATAAAGATGTATATATATATTATATATATATATCATAGAGATATACAATCATGTTTTCATACGCGTATATAGTTAGATATGAATTTTAGAAAGTTAAGATGAAAAAATTGACTAAATCAGTTAAGCAAGACATCAATGAATATGAATACGTAAGTATGTATGTTATGTATGTGTTCGTATGTATGTGTGCGTGAGTACGTGTGCGTGAGTATGGTGTATGTGTGCGTGTGTGTGGTGCGTATCAAAATTTCAAAAGTGTAGCTAGTGTCCAACTATGAAATGCTATATTAACCATATCATATATTGCATATAAATATATATATATATATATGTATATATATATACAAATCTATACATATACATATGTAAAAATATATATATACATATGTATATATATCCCTACACACACATGAATACTTCTATATAAATCCATGCTTTCAACAGTTTATATTATGATTTGAAAACTAAAACAAGATACACGTATCAACGACAATTATGATAACAATTTAACATTGATTGATCGATCGATCGATTGATTGATCGATTGATTGAATGGTGGATTGATTGATTGATTGATTGATTGATTGATTGATTGATTGATTGATTGATTGATTGATTGATTGATTGATTGATTGATTGATTGATTGATGGATTGATTGACTGATTGATTGATTGATTGATAATGACAATAACAACATTAACAAAACAACGACAATAACATGAATAAAATAATGCGAAATCTTAACATCAGCAATGGAACAACTCAACAAAATTAACGACAATATTAGTAATAGTAACAAAAATAATAATGATAACAATAATTATAGTAGTAATCATAATAATATCATAATGAAATAGGTCAATGCCTCATAATGGAAAAAACCGATGAACTTCAACTGGCTAAAAAATATGAGAAAAACGGAAAAACGGAAAAAAAAATTTTCAGAAAAACGGATTTTATTACATAAAAAAAGAAAAAAAGAAACACAAAAGGATCATGATTCAGTCATCTTTTTGACTAAAAACCTTCACAAAATTGAAAACCAAGAAACCAAATTAATTGAATTCCATTTATACGTCAAATTTCTTCACAAACATAAAGATATAAAATCCTGAAATTAAAAAAGGCAGAAAACACAATTTTTAAAAATAACGACTGACTGAATTTCTAAAAGAAAAATCGGTGAAATACAATGAATGATAACGACGTCACAAACAAAACAGAAAAAAAAATTTGTTTAAAAAATCGTTCCTAGATATCAAAAAAAGAAATTCCTTTTGATAAAAAAAATTTGTCTCACGAAAAAAACAACAAAATATGCAACACTCTCTCTTTTTTTACTCTGTCCCATTAATTTTTTTCAAATTTATCTCTATTTTTTACTCATAATCTTCTAGTTTATAGCGGTAAAACTCATTTAACAGACGTACATCAATCTTACCACCCATCAATCCATCAGCACATTTATCCATCTATCCACCATCCATTTATCCATCTATCCTACAATTTATCCATCTATCCAATCAACTAGCCATCCAACTATCCATCCATCCATTCACTTCTTTCCTTTCTTAGGATGGCAGATGTTAATAGGAGAGGTGGAACATGGCGTCGAATCGCCACTGGTGTCCGGTGTCCTAAGCATCGCTTGCTGGCCCAAAAAGTAGGGCGGAGACTCCGAGTTATTGACAGGTTGACGCTGATGTTGGTTATAGAGGAGGGGATGACGTAGGGCCGAAGTTGAAGAAGATGCTGAAGTTGCTGCAGCTGCGTTCGCTGCCGAGTTTGTCGTAAACGTTGTCGTCATCATTGGAGATGTATAGAGGGAGGGGAGCTGCTTGCTTTTCATCCTACTGTGACACACTGTTTTGTTTTGTTTGTATGTGTTTGTTTGTATGTGTTTGTTTGTTTGTATGTGTTTGTTTGTATGTGTTTGTTTGTATGTTTGCAAATGGGAAATTAGTTAGTACTCGTTCATGCTCAAATGAAGCTTGTAAATGTTAATCTGCTACCGCCTGCTCTTACAAATATTTTAGCTGCTTACATTGATGTTTTGGCCGTCGGTGTAACTTTAATGTTGATGTTACATTTGATAATTTTATTTTTTGAAGTTGCATTTTCACTAAAAGTGTTTCTAACACATCATTTCAAAGTAGAGAAGAGAGCCACAAGACGAGCAGTAGCAGCAGCAATACAGTCACGCCGACAGACGACAAAACAACGCAGCACACACAAACACACACACACACACACACAACGACCAACTAGTCTTATTATAAATAATCCAGATTCCAATCATAGTAAGCACGCCAAGCATGAAAGCAACCATTGATGTAGCGACGACAACTTCCTTCGAGACCCCAAACTCCTCCCCACTACATGACCTTGACCCTACACCATCTTCACTCAAGTCATTGTTTTCGTTGACATACTCGAAAGCAGTGGCCACAAGGGAGTGATCGTCTTCGTCGTCTTTGATGTACTGGGAGATGATTTTCGATTGGGTCCAGGCTAAAAAGTCGCTCAACGGTAAGTTGGAGCTCTGGTCGCGTGTCCCAAAGTAGGGTCTGCCGTATGGGGCTGTCGGTGGGTGGTCGTTTGGGCGGGTAAATTGTTTGGGCGGGTGGTTTGTTTTTTTGGTGGGTGGGTGGATTGTTTAAAGGAATAGATTGTTTGGGTAGGTGGGTTTGGACGAGATTTTTTTGATGGAGGTGAACAATATTTAGGGGTACGTTGGTACGAATAACTCAACTTTATAATTATAGACGTCATCATCACCATCATCCATAATATTATCATCATCATCATCCATAATATTATCATCACCATCATCGTCGTCGTCATCATTTTCATCATACAAAAGTGGATAAAGAGAATAAAAATTTTAATATGAGTAGCGCCGTTAGAGACATACATATATTTGGATCCCGTTTGAAAATAATTTCAATATGATTGGTTGGAGGGACTAGCCAATAGGAGGTGACCCTGTATTCCGGATAATTCTGATTGGTCCAGTTGTAAACCTCTATATCTTGCATGTCGTTAAAATCCTCATAGACGACATCCAATGAAAACTCAGATTCGGTAGAGCTATAATTAACTAGCGAATTTGTCTGTACCCAAAATGTAAATTAAAATATAAAAATTAAATAAATTATTTAAATAAATATATATATATATGACTACTAACAACCAATAGCAGCCGGCCAGTGTAATTGTGCGCTACGACATTTAAAGAATAATTTGCCGGCATCTTAATGATGATAAGCTTGTTGCGATAGATGACGTCATCGTTGTCGTTGCTATTGTCGTTAGAAATGCCGTTGTTGCTGCTTTGGTAGCTGCCATTAGTTTTGCTAGTTTGGTCAAGCTTGTTTTGATATTTGATGTTATTGCTGTTGTTGTGGGTGATGTTGTTGATTCGAATGTACTTGCTGTAACTGTTTGTGATACTGTTGTTATTGGTGTCGTCAACTTTATAATCTACAATGCTTTCCAGATCCGGCAAGTTATTTATAAAGGTGAGTGTGGGCTGTGACTTGCCAGGGTAGCCCAGATTCTCCAGGTTCAACTGCAAAGTGATGCAACGTTGTTTTTGTTGGTCTTCCATAGATGATGATGGTGGTGATAGTAGCGAAGATAATGATGAAATTTGCGGTGATGACGACAAAGATGATGATGATGGTGGTGAGGATGGAGAAGGAAGAAGTGATGGTGATAAAACATGGATGATATGTAATCCCTTTGTTTCATTTTTATTATTATTATTACTTTTACGATTATTATCCTCAAAATCATCATCATTTTCAATATTTTCGCCGGCTTCATCATCGTCTTTATCATCACCATCATCATCATCCTCTTTATTATCATCATCATCATCGTCGTCGTCATTCTCATCTTCACTTCCTAAACATCTTTTCGCATGGGGCTGAACATCACTAATCCAGTCAGGGAAGTAGAAACTGGATGTGGATTTGGGTAAAGTAGGGATGTGCTGAATTAACTTATCAAGTGATTGAATGCATTTTTCTATGGTTGGGTCAGACGTACCTGTTATGAAGAAAAAATATATGACAGATGAGATAAGAAAGATATTTATACACTATAATATCACATTTCATAGTGAACATTTAATATTTAACTATAATACTATCTATAACAACAACTCCAAAATTAGGTAAGTATTAATTTAAAGCATGAAAAACAAAAAAACTGAATATAAAAACCTGCCAAGATGGTACCACAAAAGTATAAAACGGTAGATGCCAGAATATATTGAAACATTTTTCTCATAACTTTAAAGTTACAAGGGTGAATATGACACTAATTTCACAGTGAATTCTTCAAGTTATCTATGGTTTTTATAGAAACTGTTTCATTCATAATCTGGAACAAAAAATTATTTTGTCATAGTTTTTCAAAATTTAAATTAACAAATCTGTACTATGATCTGTCTGGCCAGCCTATAGCGCTAAAAAATTAAGCATTAATTTGATTTTTTTTTAAATTTTGAAAATTCTCTCAAAATAATAAAATAAAAAATGTTTATTAAAGTTCACAAAAACCAGTAAAAATTGTTTTCATATAAATAAATTAAATGAAAAAAAAATGAGACAAAAATTCGAAAGAACATTCTAGAATGGTGTGGCTTATTTTAGAATAATAATATGAATTCTTAGAATTTTCAACTAATTTGATCATACTAAATATACACACATATGCACATGCACACACATACACATAATTATATATATATATATTGGATAAAGATAGTATATAATATACATACATTTATATATATTATACAAAGATTTATATTTCCATCTTATGCTTTTTTCATTAAGTTCTCAATTAAATAAGTTTGTACATGTGTGTGTGTGTGTGTGTGTGTGTGTGTGTGTGTGTGTGTGTCTGTGTGTGTGTGTGTGTGTGTGTGTGTGTGTGTGTGTGTGTGTGTGTGTGTGTGTGTGTGTGTGTGTGTGTGTGTGTGTAACATGACAAAATAGTAAAAATTATAAAATTAATAATCATTAATTTGGAACCACACAAAACAAATTAAAAATACATATTAAAATAAATATTAGAGTAGAATGGTAATTGTTATCTGGGCAGACTACACTAAAAAAGGCAATGCAAAGCATCTTGGACTAAAAAAATCTTTCAGAGCATTTAGCATTTGGCTTTTGTGTGCTTTAAAAAGTAATGAGGAAAATGGATTTGCCCAACTTGGGTAATAATTTTTGTTACAAATAAGTGTGCACGCCAAAAAGTAAAACTGTTATTTGAAAGTGCGCTCTAACTGAACTGTCTCGGTAACTGCTGATAAATGCTTGGCATTTTTTGACTGAAAAAGAAAAATTTAAAGCTGGTTTCTCATAAAAAAACTTGGTTTAGTTTTATTGATACATGTAAGAAACATAAAAACAAATAAGTAATGAATGAAAAAACTAATAATTTAATGAATAAATAAGCCAAAATAACAATGAAATTCAGTACTAACTACTGCAAGACAGGC
The DNA here is from genome assembly GCF_000326865.2 of Helobdella robusta. Taxonomy (NCBI): domain Eukaryota; kingdom Metazoa; phylum Annelida; class Clitellata; order Rhynchobdellida; family Glossiphoniidae; genus Helobdella; species Helobdella robusta. The sequence continues at coordinate 1,979,877 of NW_008704349.1, read as the reverse complement.
TGATCAGCCGGCCATTTAAATAAAAATTTCATTTAAAAATTGTTTCACATTAACATTTACTTTTAAAAATACCTTCAATATTTAAAATTATTAAATTTGATGTTCGATTAGTTGAAACAAATGTTATTTTTAAGTTATATCTTAATTATAAATTAGGAAAACAATATAACTTCTACAACAACAGCTGATCAACCATTGAATGTTTTGTTGCGGCCATTAGTTATACTCGCAGATGTTTTAGTTTTAATTGGTGCATTTAATAATTAAATTTTCCTAATCTATGATTCGATCGTTTCATTTAAAAAAGAATGTTTTCACTAGTTTTGAAATAACTTTATGCCTAATTTGCGATTGACATTTTGATCGATTCATTCCTGTAATTTGCCACGTTTTCTTTTGGGAGTTGTTTAGCTACCTTCCATTCCATTCCAAAATTTTGCAAGGAAATACCAGATAGCAGGTTATGATTATTTTTTTTACTTTCATCGTGAATAAAGTCAGATCCGGCATTAATTAGGAATTATTCGAGTGTAGCATATGTAAAAATAAAAGAACTATTAATTCAACAATTAAAATTTAAAATTTCACAACTAAGAACTTGTTAAGTTAATTAAGCTAAGCAAAAAAGCAGAATAGAAAGATAAAGATTGAAACATTTTTGATTTTTAATGCTCTTCTTAATTTCTTAATTTAATTTAATTTATTCTTTTATGCATAAAATAAAGCACTATTTCTATTTTTTTAAACTACTAAAAATAATCTAGCTAGACAAGTATTATAGTGTTGATTAAAAGTTAAAACTAGTTCACTAATGAAATCACAGGATGATGAAAATTGTACTCATTACACTATTACAGAAAATAAATTTTTATTTATTCAGATTTCTACTACTAACTACTACAATAAAACTGATTAATCGCCCATCATGGACAACTTGAAGATCATGGTCTTCAGACCAACAATGAGCGAATTCAAAGATTTCTCGAAGTACATAGCCAAGATTGAAAAGCAGGGGGCCCATTTGGCTGGTTTGGCTAAGGTTGTAAATAAAATAAACTCTTTTTATTGATGTTATCTATTTCAATTATTAATTTTCTAAAATAATTCTTATACGAAATAACCTCTCATTTATATTATATATATAATATATTGAATAGTTGGTTAGTTAAGTTGTTGCATTATTTGTGGTATATTTTTTTCTTGATATTTGCAGATAATACCCCCAAAAGAGTGGGTAGTTAGGAAGAATGGTTACCATGATATTGGTCACCTGGTTATTCCCTGTCCAATCACACAAGAGATTTCAGGTTGGCAGCAGCCAATTAATTCAAATTGTTTTGTTTTTCAATTAAACGTGTTTATATTATTTTTATAAATGTATATTGTATGTGTTTATGTATGTATGTGAAAGTGTTTGTCTATTTATTTCGTGTAATCACACACACACACATGCATACACGCGCACACACATATACGCACATATAATTGTTTAACATAATTTTTAAATATTTTTTTGTAATACAGGTCGTGAAGGAGTGTATGAAGTGTTCAACATAGAGCCACGTAAGCTGAAGAAGGGAGGAATGACTGTGGATGAGTTTAAAGCTAAGGCACATAATAAAGAGTTAGTCTGTGTATGTTTGTTTGTTTTTTTGTGTGTCTGTATGTGTGTATGCGTTGCTTATTATGTCGTCATAACTAACGGTCTTAACAAGTAATGATTGCTACATAGACACAGCACGCCCTACCACACTGATGCTGACGATTTGGAACGCCGCTATTGGACAAACGTTTCGTATAACCCCGCCCTGTACGGGGCTGACGTGTCTGGGTCTCTCTTTGATGAAGATCAGCACGTCTGGAATATAGGTTTGTTTGTCCGTTTCCTATGTGTTACCATTATCATTACAACATGATGATCGTTTCACTCGCAAGCATCTCATTCACAGGCCACTTGAACACCATATTGGATTCGGTGTTTGCCACCTTGGGGGACGAGGGCAAGGGTGGTCTTAAGATAGAGGGTGTCAACACGGCTTATCTCTACTTTGGCATGTGGAAGTCTGCATTTGCTTGGCACACTGAAGACATGGATCTTTATAGGTGGGTTGAGTGGGATGTACTTGAGATGTCAAGGATTTTTTGAAGGCTTGAATGTTGTTTTTTGTTTTTTCCCATATTATCTACAGCATCAACTATTTACACTTTGGAGCGCCAAAGTTTTGGTATGCAGTCCCGCCGAAATTCGGACGCCGGCTTGAAAGAGTAGCTCAAAGTTTGTTCAATTTCTGTCTTTAATAATAATTACTTTATAGTTTTTGACACGTCATCAACGTCATAGTTTCAATCAACGTCATCGCTATCTTTATCTTTATCATTGCCATCACCAATCTTACCATCATCATCGTCATCGTCATAATTTTCCTCAACATCTTCATCGTCATCACCAGTGTTTTTCAAGAACAAGGCAGACAAGTGTCCTGCTTATTTGAGGCACAAGTCCTGTCTGTTATCTCCACTCATTCTTAAAAAGTTCAACGTACCATTCAATAAGGTTTGACATTTTCATTTCTTAATCTCTCTTTTAGGAAAATTGTTGAAAAAAATTTAACTTTATCAGTCTCTTAATTCGTCTATCCATTTATTCATTTATCCATACATCCATTCATCCATCCATTTATTCGTCCATCCATCAACAGATGGTCCAAGAAGAAGGGGAGATAATGATAACCTTTCCTTACTCCTACCATGCCGGTTTCAACCACGGATTCAACTGCGCCGAATCAACAAACTTTGCTACTGAGAGGTGGATTGAGTACGGGAAGAGATGCAAAAGAGTTGGTTTTGTGTACATACAAACATGCAACATACAAACATACAACCTACAAACGTTCAACCTACAAACATACAACATACAAACATACAACATACAAACATACAACATATAAACGTACAACATACAAACATACAAACATACAACATACAGACGTTCAACAAACAAACATAAAAACAACCACATACAAGCAACAAACATATGAACAAACATACATGTACAATCAACAAACATACAAACAACCTCATATAAGGAACAAACAAACATATAAACAACTTAATGCAAGCAGTCAACAAACATACAAACGAACAAGATGCAAGCATACAACATTTAAATGTACACCAGCAAACATACAAACAATATGGCAGCATACAAATAGTATACAAACAAACAGCTTACAAACAATACAACAGAATGCACACATGCAACATGCAAACAACATACAAACACCATACAAACCGCATACACACATAAAAACTACAAATATACAAACAACATACAAAAACAGTGCTACTGCATCAAAGAGATGGTCCAGATCAACATGGATTGCTTTGTTGAAAGGTACCAGCCTCACCTCTATGATGATTGGCTCAACGATAGGGATGTCGCACCACACCCTGAAGATGACGAAAAGAAAAAGGTCAACCGTAGTATGACCTTGGCGGGGTAAAAGTTTAAGAATATTTTAAAATAGTAGTAATATAGGGCGAATAATCATGAACAAATGAAAAATACAAGATGAACTAAAAAAATGTCTTCAAAAGTTATCTTTTTCTTTCTACAGGTACAGGACAGGCAGCCAACCGAGCAAGAGACATCCACTGCATAGGCAATTTGAAACCTCGTCGCAAAGAAACAAAAAATCTCAAGTCATGACGTCATCTACTGTTGTTGTTGATGACGATGTTGACGAGGACGATGATGACGTTGACTATGGTGAAATAAATAAGCGTTTAAAAGTTAGCTTTGGTCAATCTTCCAAGAAATCTTACAAGAGAATGGTGACGAGTAATTCATTGAAGCAGCAGTTGAAACGGAGCGACGATTTAGCTGACGATGGCGTTTATAAAATGTCAAGTTCTAAAAATAAATTAAACGCCAGATCAAGACCAAAAGTAATCGACACGTCAAAATCAGTTAATTTAGCGGAAAATAACGCACAAAACCTGGCTAACAACGAGAGTCAATCTAAGAACATTGAAATTACTACAAGAGATACGAACATGTCATTACGCCTGACTCCTGCTAGACTATCCCAGTTCTACGCTAAGCAGCATTCGAGCCAACATTTAAAGACATCGCAGTTCTTAAAAAAATATTCTCGAAATAATAATCTCAAATCTACGAAAACCCATTCAAATGTCGCCGATATCCAAGTGAAAATTCCTCGATTAGGGAAGTACGGCAATAGTTTTTCTGATGGACCGTCGCAGACAACTTCAGTAAGAGGTTTCGAAAAACAGGTAACGTCCATGTCTAACACAACCGATATTATCCCCGAGATGGTTTCGCAACGAAATTACCACTTGAAGCATCATATCGATAATGATGAATCCTCTAGCAGCTCGGATCATAGAGACACCGCATACAAATCCATGCCACCAATTCTCAATGCTGCTTGTCCCTTAACGAAATCAACTGATCCTGAATTTGTTCAGTTAGGAGTTAAATCTCAGACGTTTACGAAAAAATCTCGCGTCTCGAAACAGAAATTGAGGAGTCGTTTTATACGTAGTAAGTCGTACGATTGTGCAGGGGTTGGTTGTTTGAGGAACGTTAATGAAGAGCCAATGGAAGGTGAGAAATTAATATCATCCGAATTTAAAGAACATTTGGGATGTCTTGACGATTTCGGCAAAAAAAAAATAACTGAATCCATCAACGATAATGACGATAACAATAATAGAGATAATACCGATACGAAAACCGATAATAACGATACTAATACAGATACCGGTAATAATAAACAAGATGACGACGACAAGGCATTAACAACCAAAATCACCGACGTACAATCCAGTATAACTGATCCACAAATGCCTTGCCTAATTCCGGCAGAGTCCGTCGAATATTACTACCAGTCAGAAACGGTCGGCAGAACAATCGGTTACTCAGCCGAATATAATAAAGTACATCAGACGGGCACATCCCTGAATGATGATGAATGTAATAAAAGTAACGATGGTAAGGATGATGGTGATACTGGTAGAAATCAAAGCGGTGAGGTTTTACATGGTAATGACGCACCGACTATAGATCATTACATTGTTGACTGATATTACATTAAATGATGGAGACAATAACAACAATAATAATAATAATATTATTATTATTATTAATACTATTACTACTACTAATTATTATTATTATTATTTGGTTTTTATTATTCGTATTATTATTATCAATTCGTTACTTATATATGTAGATACATTTTCATTAGCGTTGTTGCTGTGTTTATTGATTTATTTTTGATACCAAAGAATAATAATTAGTGATAGTTTGTTTCTTTGTTTGTTTGGTTAGGTAGTCGTTTATTTGTTAATTATTATTTTATTATAAACTTATAAAATTATAACTAATTATACTTTTATTATTTATACAGAACGACAGTTTCTTCATAATAAATAGCTATCGTCGATATTTTTTATAGTTAATCGTTTACCCTGTGTGTATCTGTTTGAGTGTGCGTCTGTATGTGTGCATGTGTGTGTGTGTGTCTGTATGCGTGTGTGTGTGTTTGTGTGAAGATGAAAATTATTTTTTCGTTGCATACAGCATCAATACGTATTGATAAATAAATTTATAAAGCATGTATTAATATAATTTTATGAAATCTTTATCTCTCTCTCTCTCTCTATCTCTTTCTCTCTTTCTCTTCTATATATATATATATATATATATATAATATATTTATATATATATGTGTGTGTGTGTGACTTAAAGAAGCATATATTAATAAATAAATTTTACATGATTTCTGTGACAGTTTACCTGACAATTCTCATCATGCATGCGTGCGTGCGTGAGTGTGTTTTTGTGTGCGTGTGTTAAGTGTGTGAGTGAGGATTTTATAAAATTGATACATATATGGACAATTGTTTTAAACATCTTGTGCATTGATTTAAGGACAATTATTTTTCGTGTGCGTGACTTAATGAGAAAATTTTTTTTTGTTTTTGATAGTTTGTTTGTCCGTTCGGTCGTTCGTTCGTTCGTTCGGTCGTTCGGTCGTTCGTTCGGTCGTTCGTTCGTTCGTTTGTTTATAAGTTTTATTTGATTCTGTTGGGAATTTTTTTATTTTTCGATAAAATTTTTCAATAATAATATATCGTTTGATCTTGTTTTTTACTAATTATGCTTGTTTAGAATGAACAAAAAGCTTTTTGAAACATTATTTTTGGCTATTTTTGTAACTAAATTAATTGATCAATCAATCCAACCAATCACTCAATTAATCGATCAATCTATCCAATCAATCAATTACTCAATAGATCAATCAATCAATCAATTAATTTGAAATAATCAGTCAATCAATCAATCAATTAATTTGAAATAATCAATCAGTCTAATTTGAAATAATTTAATAACTTCTTCTTCTACTTTTACTACTTACTACTACAACTACTACTACCTCATCTTTTCTACGCATTTATGCTGAAACATTCACCACACATCGATTCATTTTTTACCTGAAAAATTTTCATACAATCAGGCAAAGAGACAGACAGACCGGCAGCCAGACAAGCAGACAGACAGACAAACAGTTAAACAGACATATATAGAATCGACATCACTACAAACTCAAACGACGATGTTGTTCCTTTATTTGTATTGTTATTGATACGGTGAGTCATCTCATCTTTCTTTCCTTCTAGATATACGCAACTTCAACAAAACAAGCCGAGCGCTCTCTTTGAAAATTTTATAGGTCACCGACGTTGTTGGCAGGCGTGTCATCTTATTATAAATTAAAATTTGTTAACTAAAGCCTAGAATTAATTCTATTGTTATAAGCGCATATTTTGTTGAATACAAATTTTGTTTGTAATTTCGGATTAAAGACGTTGTTATTATATATATTAGGTTATATATCTATAAATATACAAACCATGTTTTGATAAATAATAGTTTTATTTCATTGTAAATTACTTTTTTTTGCCATAGCTTGGAGTTAAAAGACGTACAGTTGATATCATTGAAGGCTGAAAAAAAAATTTGGTTGATTTGATAGAGACATTAAAGTCAGCGTTTTCATGATTATGACTATTTGAATAATTCCATTAAAAAATTGAAAATGAAACATATATAAAATCTTCTCGTTTAGTTATTTAATTTTATTTAATTAGTTACTTTAATCTTTTCGAGAATGTTTGAATCAGTCGCGTTGTTATTGTTGGCGTTGGTCTCATGTGCTTCTTACAAAGGTTGGCCAAGAAATGTAGGCGTGAAATAGTTTAGTATTGCTGATGATAATTTGGAAAATGATTAATAATAAACTAATAAATGGAAAAATTCACAAACAGAGGCTGATCTAGTCTGGAAACTTTTTCACAACTACAATTCGGTAGCCCGGCCCGTAATCAACAGACGCGGTCCAGTCGTCGTATCATTAGATTACCAACTGTTCTCAATGGCCTCAATTGTTAGTCATGATTCCGTTATGGTGAAATGGTTAAGGTGTCTGGCACTTCTGTCGCTGTGACTGACTTCGAATGCAAACAGATATGCCCCTGTCAAATGTGACGCCTGTGTGTGATGAATTAATACACGTGTATTCGTATGCACTGTGTGCTTGTTGCTGATATATCTGATGAAAGGAGTTAATTGGGTGAGAGAAAATTATCGTTACCGGTTTAATATGCAAATTATTAATTGTTATTACTTTTATTATCAATTGTTTTTAATTTTCTATTTCAGCTGGAGAAAGAAAACGCGATGAATGCATTTGGCATCATAAAAATTGTTAGTTCATTCGCTGCATGAACGCATTTTAAATAAACAAACCCACAAACAAACATACACACACACATACACACGCACACCATAACAAACACACGCACATACACGCACGCACACACACTCACAAACAAACAATAGCACTGGAATGACGAGAACTTGGCCTGGAACGAGAGTGAATTCGACAACATCTCAAGAATTTCTGTCCCGGCCGTGAATGTCTGGATGCCTGATGTTTCAATAAAAAATGGGTGGGTTACATCAATATCTAATTAATACAACACATACCTACACGTACACATACACACCACATTTAAACACACCACCACACATATACAGAGCAAACACACACTTCCTTTCTTTCTTTCTCCCTTTGTCTCTCTTTAGCCTTACAAATCCAAATAAAAAACAATAACTTAAACAAAGGCCGATAAATCAGACACACACACACACACACACACATTCACACAAAGGCCTACACACACAAGCATACATACAAACATACTCTCTCTCTCTCTCTCTCTTCTTCTCTCCCTTTCTCTTTCACCTAACCAAGCAAACAAAAAGCACTACCCCACGGCCATATTCCATCTCGCTGGTCGCCAACTCAAACAGACCGGAACGAATCATCCACGTGTTGGACAACACCTCAAATGATATGGTGACCATAACATCAGATGGCGAAGTCTACTTCAACCTCCTGCGAGAAACAACCACCATGTGTAATCTCTCCATGGCTTATTTTCCATTCGATAAGCAGACGTGTGAAATTAACATGGATAGCTTCACTTACACAACGAAACAGGTTTTTTGAATGTTTTTTTTCCGGGCGTTGGGTTGTTACGGTGTATCTTGAGAGTGATTTTCGTTTTATCAGGCCCAAATGTTGAATTGTTATGTAGTATTTGTGTCTGTTTGTGAGTGTGTGTGTGAGTGAGTAAGAGAAAAAGAGAGAGAAAAAGAGAGAGAGAGAGAGAGAGTGTGTGTGTGTGTTTGTAGTATGTGTGTTAAATTGAAGTTTTTAGGTTTCATTTTTAACTTGACTGATGTGCGGTGACCAGGTTTAATGTTGCTAGTCGAAGTTAATGGAGTTGTTTTTTTCTAGGCCGTTCTGGCACTGTTAGTTACGTTGTTGTTGTTTGAATTTTTGAAATGAAGCAAGCATGAAAGCAGCAAAAATTTGTAAAAATGAAACAAAAAAGAATCTAGAAAACTGAAAAATATATACCATGTTGTCATTAATAGTTGCTACGTGTTGCAACATAAAGGTGGCAGGATGAAAAATTTTTCACAAATTTCAAGTTCCATTCAAATTACTCCACTATATGTAGCTATTTTTTACTATTTGATACACTTTGAGCAAAATTTTTAAAAATGACAGGTAGAACTGAAATCGAATGCGACGAAGATAACTTTGAGCAACAGCAAACAGCACGGCCAGTGGCACATTATCGATACGGAAGTCGAGACAAACATTTTTTTTCAAGTTTTATTTTCAATAGTTTACATCCAGTTTTATATTTATATAATTCTATTTCACAATACAAATTTTTAAATTTTTTAAAATCAGATTTAATTTCTCACCTCAAAAATCAGATAAAAGAATCCATGCGAATATTCAGAAGATCGCAGAGAAACTACTCCGAAGTTTCGTTTATACTTTACCTGAAAAGAGATCCTCAATTTTATTTTACCTACCTCATCTACCCATGCATAGTTTCATCTCTGTCCGCTCTCATGGTCTTTCTCAATCCATTTGACTCCAAGGAGAGCATCAACTTCAGCATCACCGTCTTGTTGTCTTTCCATTTTTTCCTCACTACTATTTTCAACGTCCTCCCCAAGTCTGAGACTCCGTATCTCAGTTAGATAAATTTGTTTACGTAATCAAAGATTTGAGATACCATAATGGTTAAAATCATTTAGAATATATGTTTTGCATGTAGTTAACTCGAAGTTTATTTCGTTTAACATTGTTAAGTCGGTTTATTGATGAACATACAATCATGAAATTTAAAACTCGTGAATAAACAATATTCAGACATACGCAAAAAACAACACACTCACACACACACTCACACACACATACACACACTCACATACACAACAGCCCTCTACGTAATTTTCGTCATGTTCCTGGCATCTTTCTCCCTAATCTCGACGATACTCATCTTAACGATGCACTATCACGACGAAGACAGACCACCGCCAGATCTGCTCCAAACAATCGTTCTCAAGAAGTTGGGAAAAATTATCGGAATGAAAAGGAAAACAACGTGGACTCTGGAAAACAGTCTTCAAAACAAATCCGTCAGCCGGACTATTGATCATCTGCAGTTTTTGTTTGAAAATATCGAAAGGTACGTCAACTACATTCAGAAGAAGGTAAATCAGGGTTATTTAGAGTTCCACAATAACCAAATGAAATATGATGATGAGAGTCCAGATGGTATAAATTTGATATGCCAGCTGATTGAAAAGACAAAGTTTATAAAACGTTTCAAAAGTGTGAGAGAAAGTATGGAGAATGTGGATCTTCATAGCAACGTTTTTCAAACTGCCAATGAATCAGTTCCCAATACTAAACTGAAATCCTTAAAAATCTTAACTTGTGGATCAAAAACTGAAAAAAATACTGCTACAACATTAGGAGGAATTAAAAAAAACTATCAAAACATTAACCTTCTTGATGATTTTCAAACTTTAATAGCTGACATCGAGATTCTGGTCAAGCTGAAACCGCTGCTGAATAAGGTGCACGAAACTTTAAACCACGAATCAAGCGTCATAGCGAACAAGAAACTATGGATGGAGATGGCTAGCGTGATGAACAGAATCATCTTTTATATTTTTATCGTCAGTTCAGTTTTTGGCGGTTGTTGGTTGCTGTGGTTTCTGCCTGAGTCCGGTCCGTGAGATGTCGTTTCGATCAAGTTGCTCTTAAGTGGAATAAAATTTTTTTAATGAGTTTTTTTAAGAAATGAAAATAAATTTGAACTTTAATCGAGTGGTTTAGCAATGAAACGACGTTTATTTATGTCATATATTTCATTTGTTACATTTCAATCGGACATTTTTTATTCATTTATTAATCTATTTATATAAATATATTTTTTTCGTATTTTTCATATTAACATTTTATTTATATATTTCCATTTTGTGTTAAAAATAACAATTGTTACAACTGATTCCAATGCGATTTATTAACAGAAGATATCTACATGTCAGATTTTACATGTTATATTTATCTATTATCTATATTTATCGATTTTAAAATGTGATTATTGCCTGATTTAGGTGCTACCATTTTAAAAAAATCCGCGAAAATCGAAATAAAATTGATAAATGCCATTTCTATTCATTTAGTTACTGTATTTTTTATTAAAACTAAAACAAGGTCAAGCCCAAAAGAGAATCAATAAAAATTTTAAAAATAAAATCGGATTCTCACACCAAGATATTATTTCTCAGAAACAATACCGACATGAGAAAAAAGGAAACTCTTTAAACTCTAAAAAAAATTCAAAAAAAGAAAAATTTTCTTTTCGATAAGTTTTTACCTGAAAATTTCAATCAAAATCGATATTTAGGACAAGGTTGTATTGTTTGTCCGTCTTATTTTTAGTACCTTTGTTACTTTTCTTCAGTTTTTTTTGACAGAAATCAAATTTTTTTTATACTTTTGTTTCACGGTCGTTTTGGTTTTTTTTATCTTGTGTGAAAATATCTAAGAAATACCCGCACTGAAGATTTGGATGCATGTGCACGCGTTAAACTATATTTTTTATAAACTTTTTGTGGGTTCGCCAAAAAATTCGGCCATTGTTTTACATATCATGAAAGTTTAACACGTGCAAGTGACTCATTAATCGTATGTCTATTAAAATTGTTAGAATATTGTTTAAACTATAATGATAATCATAATAATGTTTAACAATAAAATTGTCATAATAATATTAGTGTTATTATTATTAAGTGCGTCTGAATGTACTTGCCAAGGTTAGCTTTATAATATTATTAATACTTCGTTTGCATAAATTTTTTATAACAAGGCTAATATATAGGTACAGGCACAATAATACATAATAGATGAATAAATTAATAAATAAAGATTAGATCTCCATTTTATAAATATTCATTACGAATACAATACAATACATTATGAATAAGTTATGATAATCCCATCAGAAGAATAAATTATGATAATCACGTCAGAGGCCAAACTATTTTGGGCACTGTTTCATGGCTACAACTCTGCCATACGACCTACGCCTGACATCAGCAACAACGCTCCACTTGTCACCATCGATTACGACCTGCATACGCTAAAATTCGGGGTTCCTTTTTGTTATTTCTGAAAATCTAAATAAAAAATGATTGTTTTCTGGTCTCTAATTAGAAATTTTTTGATACTGGCTTTTGTAAATCTATAAATACCCACCAATATATACGCATAAATAACTGTATTCATTCGTGCTATTTAAATTCATTTAATACTCGAAGATTATTATTATTATTTCTATTTATTATATATTTATAATTTATATTTATTTACTTACTTGTTTTTTTCAAATTTAGAATGAAAGAAGACAAACGATGAGCTGTTTGGGAATTATAAAATTAGTTAGTAGATCGCTTTTTATTGTAAATTTTATGAACTACAATGACTGACAATGTTTAGCCATAACAATCCTGATTTCAATTCAAGATTTTATTAATAAAAATTTTGATGTGCAATATATTTTGACGATTTTACAACTTTATACCTTTACAACTTTTAACTCTATACCAAAACCAAGTGTGCAGATATGGGCCACGTATTTTCGGGCGAAAATCTTAAAAGGATCAACAAATATTTTGTATTTATTCAATTTTTCTCTTATTAGCAAACCGAAATTGCTGGTTTGCCACTCTTTAAAAAATATTTACGTCTAATGGCTCTGTAATAAAAACATCATCAACAAATATTAACAAACCGGTGAGATTTTGTGGTCTTCTTCGTCGTGCCTGTTCCTTTCAGTGCATTGGCGACCATCGACCTCCANAAAACCCGATCTTTAGCACTTTGTAGTAGTTGAAATAGGGTGATATTTNNGTGGTAGGAACATCAAAACAAATGTTAACAAACAAACATACAACAATAACAAATGTTAACAAACAAACATACAACAATAACAAATGTTAACAAACAAACATACAACAATAACAAATGTTAACAAACAAACATACAACAATACAAATGTTAACAAACAAACATACAACAATAACAAATGTTAACAAACAAACATACAACAATAACAAATGTTAACAAACAAACATACAACAATAACAAATGTTAACAAACAAACATACAACAATAACAAATGTTAACAAACAAACATACAACAATAACAAATGTTAACAAACAAACATACAACAATAACAAATGTTAACAAACAAACATACAACAATAACAAATGTTAACAAACAAACATACAACAATAACAAATGTTAACAAACAAACATACAACAATAACAAATGTTAACAAACAAACATACAACAATAACAAATGTTAACAAACAAACATACAACAATAACAAATGTTAACAAACAAACATACAACAATAACAAATGTTAACAAACAAACATACAACAATAACAAATGTTAACAAACAAACATACAACAATAACAAATGTTAACAAACAAACATACAACAATAACAAATGTTAACAAACAAACATACAACAATAACAAATATTAACAAACCGTTGAATTTTTAAAATTTTCCAAAAGAGGTGGAGTGATGCGAATCTGGCCTGGAATGAAAGTGAATACAATAACATTCCCTCCATCGTAGTTATGGCCTCTGACGTTTGGATTCCTGACGTTTCAGTGAAAAATGGGTGCGTGTGTGTATGCGTGTTTTTCCTCTCTCCCTTTCTCTCTCTCTTTCTCTTTCTAAACCAAAAGCACCTCAGACGTTTATAGTGTTATTTTGTATGAACTACTCAATTGTTTTACTAGGAACCATTTCTTGGCGTATATGGTGCCAAAATAATCTACAAAATGTCAATTTATTTTACAAAAACTGTAAAATTAAAATTCCAAAACCATCAAGTTAGTTACTAACAAAACGCCAAATGAATCCACAGAAACGAAAGATTTTTCGACGGCTTGACGGAAAACTCACTCCAAGAAGTCATCATATCGTCAAAGGGAGAAATGTCATTGGACCTTTTGAAGGAGACGACGACTTTTTGTAAATTAGATTTGACTTATTTTCCATTTGACGTGCAGACTTGCTACATAGGTTTCGACATCTGGGCTTATACTAAAGAACAGGTAGGTGGCTGGTGTTTACGTGACGTTCTTTATGTATTTTTTTTTCAAATTTTTATATTTAATAATAAAATCTGATCTTCAAAATAAATTTCTGAGATGTTTGAATAGATAAGATCATTTTTTCACAGTTTTTTAGTGATTTTATTTAAAAAATTGAAAAATTTGAGAATTATTCTCAGGTAAAACTGCGTGCTAAATTTAACAAAATCGAAGTTGACTACATGGCACCATTTGGACAATGGCATATTGTTGACACCAAGGTATTTTGTTAATTATCATTTGTGTTATTATAAATTATACTATTATACTATTTTATACTCAATTATTTCATAACGTAATTGTGTTTAGTAACTTCATATAAATGTATTTAAAATTTGTCTCATTTTACAATTTACGTTCAACACACACACGTCACACATACAAACGCTCTCTCTCTCTCTCTCTTCCTCTCTCTCTCTCTCTCTCTCTTTCTCTCTCTCTCTCTCTTTCTCTCTCTCTCTCTTCTCTCTCTCACACACGTACACACATACGTGGCTAGGTGAAAAGAATAGTTCACACGTATGAACTGACACACATGAGTTACTCGGAGGTGATTTTTATATTTTACCTAAAAAGGGACCCTCTATAATACTTCACCTACTTCGTGTTTCCATGCGTTCTGTCGTTTCTTGTGGTGATGTTCGTCTTTCTTACTCCACCTTCTTCCAATCGGAAAATTAGTTTCAGCATTACTGTCCTCTTATCATTTAACTTCTTCCTCAACTCGATGTTTTTTGTCCTGCCAGAGTCCGGCGATTACATACCTTGTTTGAGTGAGGTTTTTAACAAATTCATCTGTTGTCGATTATATTTATTACATTTGATTTACAATATGCTGATTATTGCTAATTAATCATATTTTTTGTAAAATTTTCATAAAATTTGATCGGAGAAGTTCTAAAAAATAATAATTTTCTCACAACTGAAACAGCGGTTTACGTCATTTTCGTGATGTTCATGGCTACACTGGCTCTTTTCTCGTCAATAGTCATTTTAATTTTGCACTACCATAGCGAAACCAAGCCGCCTCCAATCTGGCTTCAAACATTGGTGCTAAAAAAATTAAGAACTCTGATTGGCATGAAGAAAAAGACAATATGGACGCCAAAAAATTCAATTTTTACGAATTTTAAGAATGGTTCGATTGAACATTTACATCTTCTCTACGCAAATATTCAAAAATCAATCGAAATTATTCAAGATGAAATCAGACAAGACCGTATAAATGCATGCCTAGGCTGTCAAGTAGTTGAGCATTCAGGCGAGAACGATGAATCTATGAAAGTCGTCGCGAAATTAATTGAAGAAATGAAATTTTTGAAAGGTTTCAAGAATCGTAAAACATTTTTGTCTGCCTGTTACAGTTCTACTCATTCGTCAACCAAGTTTGAGAATTCTAATTTTGAAGATGAACTAAAATCTTCAAAAACATTTAAAAATAACTCCCAATTAAAAGTATTTCAATCGGAGAATGATAAATCCAAACCTAGCAACCTAAATCTGCGTGCAAAATTTTACAATATGATGGACGAAATAAGGACGTTAATGAAACTGAAACCCCTCCTTCTAGAAACGAACGAAACTTTAACCTCAGAATTCCAAACTACTGCTAACAGGAAGCTGTGGATAGAAATAGGAAATGTTATAAATAGATTTCTCTGCTATGTATTTGTTGTAGTTTCAATTCTTGGTAGTTTGTGGCTGCTATGGTTTTGGCCAGAGGGGGAGCCAAATATCGTCGATGCCCAACAGAATGACGCCTTCTATAATGATGGCACCGTTTGATTTAAAATGATACTATATCTTTATCCTGTCTGATTCAAAGAGATATATCTTTGCTCTGTCTGATTCAAGAGGATATTATATCTTCGGCCAGTCTGGCTGATTCAAAAAGATATTCTATCTTTGCCAAGTTCAATTCAAAATTATTTTTACAAAATTATTTCAACATAAAAGTTAAACTTCTATTTATTTATCCTCGTTTTAGTAACATTTTCGTGAGAATGAATAAGCAAAAAACAAAAAGCTGATCGATATATACACGGTGCTCGCTACCTGGTGTTTTAATACGGGAAATTATTGACGATTTTCATATGACATCACATTGCATTACGTATTATTACATAACATTACATCAAGTTACATTACATTAAATCGCATCAAATTACATTGCACTATGTAGCATTACATTTGTTTGGTGATTTTAAACGTAATTTACCTGAATAAAAGATAACTCGTGTGTATGTGTGTGTGTTGTTTATTTGTATGCAATATTTGATGGATTGGGGTTCGTGTCATTTTTGTACTCGTTATATCTGAAAATTCATATGCTTTTCTTTGGGTTATAACTCGATTATTTTAAAATAAATGAATGGATCACAGCTTTTAAAAGGTTTAACTAAAATCTTTTCATTGAATTTAAAGAATAAAATTGTTTAAATAAAATTTAGAAGAAATTAAATGAATATGAAAATGATTGAAATATGCATCGCGTATTTTTGATTTTGTCTCTGGCGACTTTTTCAAGAAATCTATGCCAAGGTTTGCTTTTTTCTATCATTTTTTATTTAATTGATGAAAGTTATAAATTGAAACTCAAAAAAATATTTTTAATTTTATAAGAAAATACATATAATAATATTTATATAATATCAACGGTCGAGCGATGGTATAATGGTAAAGATGTCTGGCACTGCCGTAGCAAAAATCCCCGCCCATCACATGCAATGGGTTGGATGTGTTTCTTTGCCTGCTTTTACATAAGCAATTTTGCTTTTAAACTGTTGAATTGAAATAAAATAAATTAATCGGATGACTAATGTTACTGTTTGTAACGTTGAGTGTCGAGTCTAGAGTAAAATTACTTTTCCCTGAAATTACTATAAACTCAATTTAGTATTAAACTATAGTTATAGGAATATATATTATATATATAATACAATTATTGATGAAAATCACAGCATTTTCGGCGTTAGTTAACTTCCTGGAAGTCTTAATCCTATGTATATAATACTAAATTTCAAACAAATATTTTTGTATAAATTTCAGAATCCAAACTTTTTCAAACTCTGCTCAATGACTACAACAAAAACGTGAGGCCAGCTGTTCATTCCAACTCCACAATCAACGTCATGTTGGACTACGACCTCCATCTGCTCATCTCTATCGTAAGTACTGTCAGCGTCCAATCTGTGGGGGGTAGATAGAAGGGGGGCATCTGTCCCGCGGCCTCAACAAAAATTGGTTTCCCAGCAATTTAAAAAAAAATCTGAAAATATTCATCGTAAAATAAATAAGAAATAAGAATAATTTTCAACTTATTTAGAAAAATTTTTCACGAAAAATTTCAGAATGAAAAAGAAAAACGAATGAACGCTCTTGGGTTTATAAAAATAGTAAGTTAATCTGAAATAAAAATTCTACTGCAACCGTTACTACTACTGCTACTACCACAACTACTATATAACTACTACTACTACTACTATTACTGCAGCTGTTGCTATTACTAATACAATTACAACTACAACTCTCATTAATATTATTATTTCTCTCTTAATTTTTCCAGCTACAATTACTACTACTATTACAAAATTTTAAATGATATCCAATATCGCACACACACAACAGAAATGGACTGATCATAATCTGCAATGGATCGCAAGCGAGTACAACAACGTTTCTACGATTGTCACACGAGCTTATGACATCTGGACACCTGACATCTCTATAAAAAACGGGTATATATGAGTGATGTCTGTGTGTTTGTAGCAGTAGAAGTAGCAGTTGTAACAGCAGTAGCAACGACTGTAGTAGTGGTAGTAGCAGTAGCAGCAGCAGTGATAGCACTACAACCAGTAGAAAAATTTTATATTGAACTATAGAGACGAGCGAGTTTTCGAAGTTTTGAAGGACGATTCTCCGGAAAAAGTGAAAATAACATCATTTGGGGAGGTCAGTCTGAACCTCATGAAGAAAACTACAACCTTTTGCGATTTGGACTTGAAGTTTTTTCCATTCGACAGGCAGACCTGCTATGTAACTTTCGACAGCTGGACCTATGAAACCGATCAAGTAATTTTTTTTACTGCTCTTTCATACTTTAGAAAAATTACTTTGTGAATTGAGAAAAAGTAAATTTTATGTAATTTTACATAATAGTTTTCTTCTAATACTTTATTTTTGCTAAAAAACTGCTATATATTTATTAAAAACTATAGATAATGATTATTTTTGTAGATGTAGATATAATTAATTTATGATTTTGAAAAAAATTTTTGCACAATAGTTACTCTTTGATATAAACCCGATGAAAGTCACTTTGAATCGCTACTCGCGAGACAAACAATGGATCGTTTTGGACAAAAAGGTGATTAAAACACGCTAAAATGAAAAAATTAGTTTTTTCATATTATATCCAATTATCAATAATAATTAACTCTTTATGCATTACGAATGATGGAATGATTGAATGAACAAACGAACGAACGAATATACAAATGAACAAACAAACGCTAAAGTTAGTACTTCCAATTCACAATTTCACAATCCGATCACAAGGCAGAAAAGATAATCCACGCATATAACGACAATGAAATGAAATACGCCGAGATCAACTTCATCTTCCGTCTCGAAAGACACCCCATATCCTACCTAACTTACTTCATCTATCCGTGTATCACGTCATCAGTTGTGGCTTTGTTCGTCTTCATTATGCCCTTGGACTCTCAGCAGACTATCAATTTCAGTGTCACCGTCCTATTGTCATTCCTTTTTTTCCTCAGCTACATGTTCTTCGCACTTCCAGAGCTAGGAGACTATATTCCATGTTTAAGTTAGATACTTTTTACTTATTCTGGTTTTAGTTTTAAAATTATGTTGTTATATGGTAGTAATTATTACAATATGGCTATTTATATAGAGCCAATTTTTATTCATTTATTCATTGATTTATTTATTCATTCATTCATTCACTTATTAATTCATTTTAATTCAGAATTACAATTATATTTAAGATATAATTATTAAATTATTAAATACAAAAATTTTCTTGCAGCCGTCTACGTACTATTCGTAATGTTCGTGGCCTTTCTGTCTCTCTTCTTCACAATAATAACCCTGACCCTGCACTACCACGGACAAGACAAACCACCTCCCAAATGGCTGCAACAGCTGGTGCTGAACAAATTAGCCGGTACAATTAGGATGAAGAGTAGGAAACCATATAGTGCACCTGTCAGGAGAAATTTTATCAAATCGAAGAGCGGAACAATCGAGCATCTTAAGTTTCTCTTTAAAAATATTCAAAAATCAGTGAATTATATTCAGGATCAAATCAGAGAGGAGCGTTTGCAAGTTGGCTACGAGGGACATGTTGATGAGCAAGAGCGAGAGAGTTACGAAACTATCGAATCTGTCAACCGTCTGATTGAGAAAATTAAACATCTTAAAGGATTCGGCGATGAGAATGCGAAGCCTGACACCTCAAAACCAAATATTACCCAGAACCCAAAACAAAAAACCACCACAACTAGCAAGATTACAAGAAAATTTCAGCAAACCGTCAAAAGATTAAACCCACAACTCAATAAAAGCAACCCAAAGACCTCAGACATATTTTCACGTTTGAGGTTGTACAACTTGATGAATGAAGTTCAGTTGTTGATCAGACTAGAGCCCTTACTGGTGCAAGTTAATGAGACGTTGGTTAACGAGTCGACTGTTATATCCAACAAACTCTTGTGGATTGAACTGGCGAACGTGATAAACAGATTGTTGTTTTGCATATTTGTAGTTGTATCTTTATTCGGAGGGCTGGGGTTGTTGTTGTTTTGGCCAATGAGTGAGCCGCACGATATGGATTCGCAAAAAAATATTGCTTTCTATAATTAATTTTAAATATTTTATAATTAATTTTACATATTTTACCTTAATAAATTTACGAGAAATAAAGTTCATCTTTACCTCATTTCTTCATTGCGAAACTAATTGCATACTAATTCAAAATCCCAACCTCCCAAAAAACTTTAAAAATTTAAAATTGAAATCACTTCAAAAATGTATTTTATTAAACCTGCTTTAAGAAGAAAAATATCAGTCAAAGAGAAGGAGAGAGAGAAAGAGAGAGAGAGAGACAGAGAGAGAGAGAGAAAGTAAAAATAAATAATTTTTTTTTCAAAAAAAAACCAACACAAACGATCAATTGTTCTTCACCCCTGTAGATCCAAGAACAAACAAATCCAATCCATCTTCTGTCCTTCTTTGCTCCTTAAATTCCGCTGGTGAAAAAAAGTTCAAATTCAATTTTTAATATTCCTCTAGAAGAGTAAACTATTTTCGATAGCATAGTTTCTATTTTATGAATTTTTTAGCAAGAAGTTTAGAAAGTTTTTTTATTTAAGAGATTTAACTTTTGATTTTTGTTCAACATTTGTCAAATAGTCTTTATTTCACAGTTTTTACCATTATATTCATGAAAATTTCTCATTTAAATTTTTAGATTGTTGATTTATTTACGTAAAATTTGTGAATTGTTATATACTGCGTGTTGAAATGAACCTTTTGGATAGTTTTTTTATGTAGCTGATATGTGTTGTTTGTTTTTCATTGTATTTCTATCTCAGATATCGAATCAGATTTGCCATGGTTAGATATTTTCCTTATTTTTAATGTGACATCTATCTAAAACCGTATGATGTGCTATCCTAATTTTCAATAACTTTTTATCAAAATTCGCTAAATTGGATGAAAATTTCAAAGATGAAGTTGCAAAAAACAAACATCTCATTATATATTTAACAAAACGTAATGAAGTTTTATAACCATTTTGCAACAACGTTATCAAATTTCGTTAACAACTTATCAAAATTTATTCAATTTCACAAAAATTTGATAAAATTCTGATTTAAATAATGATGCTTCAACTCTAGAGGCCCAACTATTTTGGAATCTCTTCCACGATTACAACCCAGCAATTCGTCCAGTTACTGATTTAAACTTTCCTGTTAATGTTACAGTTGACTATGTCCTCTTTTCCATCACTTCTATTGTTAGTTAATTTTACTTTCACAAATTAGCTAGTAACAGATGTAAGTTTTATTTTATTTTACTGTAGTAAGTTAATTAAGTTTATTATTTTCTTTTGTTTATTTAATTTAGTTACTTACATCATTTATTCATTTATTTGTTCATTCATTCATCCTTTCCTTCATTCATTCCTTCATTCATTCATTCAACGATGTAAGGACGAAAGGAACCACAGAATGTCCACAGTCGGAGTGTATAAAGCGGTTGGTTAGATAATAAAATTATTATTATTATTAAAAATAATAATAAAAATAAATATAAAATAATAATGATAATGATGAAATTTCCAGAAGTGGTTGGATCCAAACTTATCATGGAACTCTAGTGACCACGGAAACATAACGAACATCGTTGCAAGGGCCTGTGACGTCTGGATTCCCGATCTCTCCATCAAAAATGGGTATTGCGTATTCCTTTCTTTCTCTCTCTTACTCTTTTTTTCTCTCTTTCTCTCTCTTTTTTTCTCTCTCTCTCTAACAAGGGCTTTGATGTCTTAACTCAAAGTGGACAGGTAAACCTTCAATTCTTTTTCTTGTTTTCTTCTTTCTTCCTCTCCCTCTCTCTCTTTCTCTCTCTCTCTCTCTCTCTCTCTCTCTCTCTCTTTCCATAAATTAATAATTTTAAATAATAATAACAAATTCAATTGTGAAATTTGAAAAAAAAAATAGTGACCGGCAAACTTTTCCAGTTTTGACCGAAGAATCCCCGCAGCGGGTATACATTTCTTCGGAAGGTTTTGCCTTTTTAATTGTTAATTTAATTAATTAGTATTTAATATTTATTATGTATTTATTATTTTATTAATTTTATTTATTAAAGAGATTATTTTAACTGTTGGAGGTATAGTATGTTTGTAATTGTGAACAGATTAGATGACAAGGATATCCCAACCTTTCATATTCAACGCATGTGCGATAAGTGGTTTAACGCTTATTCATATATGCTTGTGTGTTTGTGTGAGTGTGTGTTTGTGCGTGTTGATAACTATACCTAAGATTGAGAAATAATTAAGAAGGAATGACCTTTAACCTTTAACCTTTGACCTTCATCGAAAGGCGAGGTCTCCATGGATACGATGATCGAAACCACGATATTCTGCACGCTGAATATGGCTTACTTCCCGCTAGACGTACAAGCCTGCTACATATTTATGGACAGCTGGTCTTATACCAATACGCAAGTAATTCGAGGAGTTTTTTACTTGTATGTGTGAGTGTGTGTGTTTGTGCGTTAATACGTGTGTGTGTGTTAATTAGTGTGTGTGTGTGTTAATTAGTGTGTGTGTGTGTGTGTTAATTAGTGTGTATGTGTTTGTTTGTGTGTGTGTTTGTAATTTAGACAGCTGAATCTTTAGTGCTCCGTAAAAGCATTTATTTTTTTTATAGCAGTATAATTACTCAATCATTTATACATCCATCTATTCGTTCGCCCATCTCTCAATTAATCAATTCATTCATTCCTTCATTTATTCATTCATTCATTCGTTCATTTATTTATTCATTCATTCATTAATTCATTCATTCAGGTTAAGTTATTTTTCAAAACCGAGAGACTGGACATAACGAACATGATACCCCAAGGACTCTGGGATGTAGTCGATACAGAAGTACGGCTCTTAACAGTTTTTTCATTATTTAAAATATAATAATTTGAAAATAAATAGGTGAATTTCCCAAATTAAACCTTATTTATAGGTAAGAGAAGTTATCAATGAGTTTGACGAGAGGGATATGACGTACTCAGAGGTTAACTTCGTCATCCATCTCAAGAGAAACCCGCTGTTTCACGTAACCTATTTCATTTATCCATGCCTCATCTCTTCTGTAGCGACAACCTTCGTCTTCCTGGTACCCTCTGACACCAATCAAAAAATTGAATTCAGCACTACTATTCTTATATCCTTCTCCGTCTTCTTGAATACCATGTACTTCAGTTTGCCGAAATCTGGAGATTATATCCCGTTTTTGGGTGGGTTTATTTCCATCTTTGGAATCCAAATTTGAAATTTTTTCAATTTTAAGCTGTTTTTTTTCAAATTATCATAGTCCTTTATCATCTTTGAGTCGTTTTTTTTAATATTTGGATACTAAAATGACTTTTTAAAAATTTTAAACTAATTTTTTTAACATTCGCACAGCTTTCTACGTGGTCTTCGTAATATTCATATCATCCCTGTCCGTGTTTTTTACGGTGTTCGTTCTAATCCTTCACTACCACGCCGAGTATAACGCACCGCCTCTTTGGTTTCAGAATTTTATTTTTAATAAACTAGCAAGGATCATAGGAATGACGAGAAAAATAAACTGGATCCCTGATGATAATTTGCTCCTGAAACCTAGAAATGGGAGTATGGAGTATTTGCAGTTTCTGTTTAGAAATATTGAAAGACTCGTCAGTGTGTTAAGAGATGCGGTAAGCCGCGAGCGTTTGCACGTTTGCAAGGAAGAACTCGAAAACAGTGAAACTGAAATTTTGTTAGGAGAGTTGATGGGAAAGTTTGAACATTTGAAAGGGTTTGGTGGTTGCAAAAAGTATTCATCCTCTCATCGAAAATCATCCTATTTGGCGCGCAAAGCTTTGAATCCAAGTTTATTAAACGAGGAATTTTGTGAAAATTTACAACCTGAAGAAATTTTTTTACTCGATTCTTTTTTCAAATCACAAAACGCACGGGAGAGGTTGTACAACTTGATTGAAGACATCGAAGCATTAATTCAAATTAAACCACTTCTAATACAAGTCCACGAAACGTTGAAAGAAGAATCGATCGTCATTTCAAACAAACAATCATGGATACAAATCGCGAACGTAGTAGACAGACTTTTATTTTTAATATTTTTCATCGTTTCAATTTTCGGAGGCTTCAGTTTATTGTGGTTTCTACCGACTTCCGGGCCAAAATCTGTCGACCCACTCGTTAGGCCATCAACTGAATGACGTCACCTAGAAAAGAATGATGACCTCGGTGATATCTTTATCTTATTTAGCATTTATCGGGTACAGACAATATTTCAATCAATCAATCAATCATTCAGTCAATCAATCAACCAATCAATCAGCCAATTAAGTAGCTTATAAAGCGCCATTTCAATGATTTTAACAAACAGATGAGTGTGGAGATACATTCTGAACTTTATAGTTGATGGAGAAGTAGTCAGAGAAGGAGGTAGGTAGAGAGTTTCAGAGATAAGGACCAGAATTGACAAACGCAGATTTAGCATAAGAGTGTTCAAACATGCGGCTGAACCTGGAAAATACAGAATTAAATTTGGAAATATTGGCGTAGTTGTGGTTGGAGATTCTTTTTATTATATATGTTATTTTATTTTCAAATAAATTGTCAACTGCGTGATCTCTTATGTTTCTTTCAATAAACTCAAATTGAAGTATTTTTTCAAATGAAGTAATAAAACTGTCAAAATTTTCAAACGTGTTTAACAATCACTCTAGTTACAAAAATACTAAGCTTTTCTAATAATTTTCTAATTAGTATCAACCATCAACATAAAGATTATAAATTTTTTTCTCGTGGCAAAACTCAAACTAATTGAATGGAGATAAAAAAAACTCGAAATTTGTAAAAAAAAAAAATAAATTATATTGATTTTGTTTCCTACCTGAACATTTTTTCTTCATCTGCAAACAACTCAAACAATAAAAAAACTAAACACGCACTTATCTGTTCATTCTATAAGTTCTTAATACTTTAATTGATTAATTTATTTTCTTATTTTTTCATACACAGGAGATGCATTCTATAAATTATTATGGTTTTTTTGTTATATTTTGAGTAAACAATTAAATTGATTAAATTTAAATCATTTCAGTTCTTCTGTTTTTTATATAAACATTCTCGTTCTTCAGTTCTCAAACTTAATAATGGTTCCAATTATAATGTTTCAATTGGCTTCATCGGTTGTCGTAGCATGTATATTTCAATTCTCAGCACTACATTGTCAAGGTTATATATTTTTGTATTGTATTGTGCTCTGTTATTTTACGTACACTTTTTTGTGACAAAATTTTGAAAAAAGAACTGTATGTTTTGTTTTTGTGTTTATTCATTTACAAATTTTTATTATTTTTGCGAATAAAATTATATAAATTAATTCAAAGCATAAAAATTTGACATGCATGTGAAAACACCAACATTTCATTACATTTTAATCTATTTAATATGAATCATTCAAAATATTTATCACTTGAGTTAATTATTAAGCTATATTTATTTAATTATAAAATGCACTGCTCTAATGTATCAACGTATCACACACAGTGAATGTAATAAGACAGGGATTTTTAACATTTGAACCAGGTCCATTCGAGACCTTCGTCAAAGTACAGCCAAGTGCTTTAACCGTTGCACTAACAGTTTATTTTGTGTTTATTTTGACAGAAGCCCAACTTTTAAAGAATCTTTTCAAGAAATACAATTCAAAAATGAGACCTGTCTTTAACGAAAACACTCCAGTCTATGTCACTGTGGACTATATTCTCTACTCTATCAAGTCCATCGTTTGTGCATTAGTTTTAAATAATTTCAATTGTTAATTGTATTTTTATTTAATTAATTTGTTAAATATTTATTCATTTAAATTAAAACTTCATCAAATTTAGTTAATAAAGCGCTTCTTGGCGAATTTTTAAAAAATTTTCATTTCAGAATGAAAAAAGTACGAGGTGAATACTTTAGGAATAATGATCGTTGTAGGCAAATTTTACAAAACACAAAACTTTAAAAACTATTTTGACTTATTTATTTCTATTTTAAATTCAAAATAAATAGGAATACTTTCATTTAAATTCGGATAAAAATAACTTTTTTGAAATTTCAGAAATGGGTTGATGAATTTTTGACATGGAATAAGAGTGACTACGGTAACAAGACGTCAATTGTGTTAAAAGCTGGTGACGTCTGGAAGCCTGAGATCTCTGTCAGGAATGGGTATGTATGTATCCAGAGTCAAATTTAAGAGTGGGCAGGCTATCAGAGAAGAACGTTTTAGAGTTCGTTACAATGATTTTGTAGAGTAGTATGAACGTGAAAAGTGTGAAACTGCCGAGTTGTTGAATGAGCTGATTGAGAAGATGAAACATTTGAAATATTTCAGTAGCTGCAAAAAAAATTTGGCGTTATGTTTTCAATCTATCTACTCATACACTGAGCTAAAAAATTATTTAGACTGCCACAAATCTCAACACCTGGAAACTTTAAACAAAAACTTAAGACCAGCTACTCAGCAACGGAATGAAATTCAAAAAAGTTTTTTACCAAAACTCAATCCAAGCGAACGATTGTACAATTTGATGAATGATGTTGAGATACTGGTAAAATTGAAACAACTACTCCAAGAGATGAATGACGTTATCCATAAGGAAACCAACCTAATACCAAACAAAAGTCTCTGGATTGAAATGGTGAACGTGGTGAACAGATTTTTCTTTTGTGTAACTGTCGTCGTCTCATCGGCTGTCGGCATGTGGCTGTTGTGTCACTCCCAAAAATCAGACATTGACGATTCTGTCTAAATTATAATATTTGTTTATATGAAACTGCACTTTCACATATTTTACTTTGTTATACATACGCATTTGTACATTGTTGTTATTTATGTTTTATAACCGCCGGATTGTTGGAATTACGATATATAATTAATTTCAATTAATCATCATTATCTTGAGCATTTATTATCTTTGTAATGTTTGGATTGTCGGAATTTCCTGTATAAAAGGGACAGAATTAGCGAAGTCATATAGCGAGGTTTGATGCGAAGTTGAAATTGTGATTTATGTAGTTACTTGGATTAATTTGGTGTTTCTATTACTGATGGCATTCGAATAAACGTTCAACAAAGTTTGCGTTTAAAGCAGCTGTCTTCATCTATTGGAAATCTTGAACCTATGAAATCACGAATACTTGATCGTTGGAAGCTACAACACTGGTGTTGGAAATATAAAGATCATTGAAGTTATAACATTGGTGTTGGTAGTTACGAGCGTTAAAGTTTACAACAATATGATTCTCTCTTAGATATTCCCAAGAGCGGGTATAACAGCAGTAAAACAATTGAATACAAAGTGCAAATAATAAGACATACAAAGAAAAAACAAAAAATGCAGAAGTAGAAGATCTAATATATGGACCAAAAAATGTTAAGCTTTGAACGAACGCCTTCAAACAAAATATAATTGCTTTGTGTTGTGTTCGGTTTTTTGGACGTCAATTAGATAAAAATAGACCAGATTTTAAGGTTTTTGACTAAGGACTTGTAGGTACACATTAGGTAATTAACTTTTAGTATTAATTCTTGAATCAAAATTTTCAAACTAAATATTTAGTTTGCAAATTAAAGATAGTTTGTAAACAGACATTGACGATTGGAAAAACAACTCTAACACTTGGCTTAGTGCACCAATCAAGAAAGCTTCTAAATAAACAATTCTTTATATGCGAAAAATGTTTACACCAATTTTTCCCCTTAGCACTTACAATTTTTAACGAACTAAAACAAATAAATGAAAAACACACAAAACTATCAAATATGATGAATCGATTTTTGCTTCTACCTGCTACACTCACGTCCTCATCATCAGTAAACACAATCTTCCTCCTTCGCACAAACTAACGTAAACTTATTTAAATATTCTAAAAACCATCTGAATGTGGGCAGCGGCGTAGCCAATTTTTTTGGGGAATCAGAAATTATTTTTAATTGCCGAATTTTTTATGCTTACTGTTCAACGTTCTTTACATTTTGCTATTTAAATCATTTTTACAATTTTTTAGACATTCTTGTCCAATTTAGCCCTTCTGCTAGCAATATTTTCTATTTTACGGAGTATTTAGCCCTATAGTCCCTTAAGGCTACGTCACTGTATGTGTCTTTTTTGTTTTTTAGTTTACATTCAAGAAAATTTATTCTGTATGCATGCGCGTTTTGATGTTGGATGGAATGAATCGATCGGCGTTTTTGCATTTTAAAATGTTTTTCTCATGTACTAAATGAATAAATTTCGTATTATATTTGTATAAAAAATTTAAGTTTTTTAATCATTTTGTGTAAATAATTTATAAATGGATAAGAAGTTTTTAAATTTGACTGTATAAATAGTTAATAAATTGAAATTTGGTGGTAGTAAGATTTGAAAAATTGATCAAACTCTGGAAATAATTTAAGAGTTTTTGCCGTACGATGTTTAGCCTGATAGTTATATTGCTGGTTGTTCATTTCTCCAAACATAATTGCCAAGGTTTTTAACAAGTGGCGTTATGTCAATTCACGATTTTTTTTATAAATAATATAAAATTTAAGTTGTATAAATAATGAAGCAAGATTTCAATTTATAATTACAACTTTGTTTATGTTATTAACATTATAAGATAAATTAATATAAAGTATCGAGAATATAAAAACAATTGAACAATGAAACATTTGAAATTTCAAAAGGCAAAAATTATTTCAGAGGCCCAACTTTTTTGGACTTTATTTCACGATTACAACCCGAACGTTCGTCCGGTCAGCAATAAAAGTTCACCAATCACAGTTTGGGTCGAGTACTACCTGTTCACCATCGTCTTTATAGTTAGTTGTCTCAAATTTATTTCAATTTTTTGTAAATTAATTTGGATAATTTGTGAATTAGTCTGGATAGTTTGTGAAATTGTTTGAGAAATGTATGATTTATACCAATAATTTTTAAATTTATTTGAAAAATTTTCGATTTTGATTTTATTTCAATTTCAGAATGAAAGAGAACACACAATGAGTATAGTAGGAGTAATTAAAATGGTAAATGATACATTCATCCTTAATTAAGATTCATGACATCATGGCATTATTATTATTCAGAAAATGGCACTTTTAACATTTAAAATCATAGCTGTCCTAGCAACAAAAACACTTCAGCATATCTAAACAACTCTATGTTTCGACTTGTATGTCACGTTTTTACTCTCTTCTCTCTCTTTCTCTCTCTCTCTTTTTGTTTCTCTTCTCACACACACAGACAGACACACACGCACACACACACATTATTAGATCTTAAGATATTGAAAAAATTCATCAGAAATGGATAGATTCTTTTCTGAAATGGAACATGAGCGAGCACCACAACATATCTTCAATCGTGACTAACGCCAAAGACGTCTGGGTTCCTGATATCTCCGTCAGAAATGGGTAAAACGTTATTTAAATCAGTGAATTTTCATCAAATAGACAAAACTCACTAAATAAAACATAGACAAAAGATACTAAATAAAATATGGACGTAAGATGCAAAATAAAATATAAACGTTAGATACTAATTTAAATATAGACGAAAGATACTAAATAAAATATAGAAAGACACTAAAAAATAAAAAAGACACTAAAAAATATATAGAAAGATACTAAAAAAATATAAATAACACTGAAGTTGACATTAAATTTTTTGCTTCAAACATTTTCCACAGAGTTGAAAGTTTGTCTGTTGTTGACCACAAATCACCTCAAAAGCTGATCATCAAGTCCAATGGTGAGATATCGTTCGATTTCGTCAGGGAGACCAGAGTTTTTTGTCACCTAGACTTCACGTATTTTCCATTCGACCAGCAAAAGTGCCAAATCTATATTGATAGCTGGACCTATAACACCGAATGGGTTCGTGATGTGTCTGCTTTTGGCAAATTATTATAAATTTCTTGAAAATTTTCAGACAATCTTTGTAAATTTTCTGAATATTTCTGAATATTTTTAAAATTTCAGGTAAGGTTATAAGACTAAATTATTTAAATTTCATTAAAATAAGACCTTGTCGATGAACAAGTAAAAAGAAGAGACAATAGCAACGTTAGATTCGCACAAATTTTTGAAATTTAAATTCTCAAACTTCCAATGTAAGAGTACCTAAGTAGCGATATTTTCCAAAAACATAACAAACAGGTCGTATTCAAGGCATCCGTCAATAAAATCAATCTGAAACATCATTCAGCCCACGAACAATGGCACGTTCTCGATACCAGAGTACAAATCTGTTTCCTATATTTTTATTTTTTTTTCCCTATATTTTCACTTCTATTTTTAAAAAATACAAATCGCCATTTGAACATTTTATTTATTTTATTTATTTTTCACCGTTAGATAAATTAAATAATTTTAATAAACATTTATGCTGCCTGCTTAAGTTAAAAATATATTTATCGATATCTTAAACTAAAAATGCAAACCAGGTAAAACTCAATGAAAGGGTCTACCCAGAAATAAAATCAAACTTTTCTGAAATAATTTTCATCATGCACCTGAAACGCTACCCCCTCTTCCACTTCACGTATTTCATATATCCGTGTGTGGTGACGTTTGTCTTTGCACAGCTAGTTTTCCTGGTCCCGACTGGCACTAGAAAAAAAATTGGCTTCAGTATAACCGTTCTGCTCTCATTTACTGTTTTTCTTGATACGATGTTCTACGTACTGCCCGAGATCGGCGATTATGTTCCTTATTTAAGTAGGGTAGATTTTATTTTTGTCACAAAATTTTTTTTATGAATGAATGGTAGGAATGAATGAATTGGAGGAATGAATAAATGAAATGAATGAATGAATTGAATGGATGAATAACCTACACACAGCCGTCTACGTCGTCTTCGTCATGTTCATGTCCTCTCTCTTCCTCTTCACCACAATAATTATCCTCATCTTGCACCATCATAGCGAAGATGAACCGCCACCAAACTGGCTCCAGTACATCATTTTAAATAAATTAGCAACCATCATCGGTATGAGTAACAAAACGACGTGGATACCTCAAAAAATTCACTCCCTCAAGTTTAAAAATGTAAATTTCGAACACCTGCGATTCCTCTACATAAATATTCAGAAATCTATAAAGGTCATTCAAGACAGGATTGCGCGCGAACGCCTGATTTGTAGTTGGGATAGTGATCTGGCAAAAGAAGAGCATAATGCAAACAGCAGAACAATGAATCGACTTCTCGAAACTTTGAAATATTTAAACAGTTTCAGCGTTGATAGTGAAAATCCAGTCATCTACCCAGATAGTCACAGTCCTAAATTTGGAAATTACTTTTGCAGACGTAAATCACAGATGACAATCTTAAATGAAAATTTTAATCAACAATATTCACAGACTAAACCTAAAATCTTGAAATCTGAAAAAACTTATCCTAGCGAAGATTTAGAAATCATAATGAACGATCTAGCTGCGTTGGTCAGATTGGTACCTCTCTTAGCTCAGATAAACGAAACTCTAAATACTGAATTGGATCTATTGATTAATAAAAGCTTATGGATTGAGATTTCGAATGTGATTAACAGATTTCTGTTGTATATTTTTTTCATTATCTCGACTTTCGGAGGGCTATGGTTGTTGTGGTTTCTGCCAGATTCCAAGCAAGATGAATTGGTCGATCCAGTACGATTTTGAGAATGGAATTTTTTAATTTTTTTATTAACAGTTTTATAGTATGTGACGTGATACATGTCAACAAATACACATTCTAGATATGAGTTTATAAACAAATTAAATTTTATCTAAAAAGAAATATTTCATTTTCAATTATAATATATTTTCGTATAAAAATGAGTTTTTAAAAATGTTCATAAGAGTGTTACATGAATCAAATAAGTTACCGAAAACAGTGTTTGTCATAATAATTGAATGTTGTATAGTATGTTTTATTTCTTTCAATATATAAACTTTTTTATGTATCGAGAACAAGACGATTCAATGTTTGAAGTTGTAAACAACACGGAGAGTCAAATTTTAAACAGCAGTAGAAACCATTCTTATTCCTCCGTACCCACAATTTTATCAGAGCCAGAATCACATAATCTATTTACAAAAGCAAATTCGCAGGTAATAACACTCACTAATTCAACGAGCTTCAGGCAGATCCATTTAAATTGATCTACCATCATCATTCCTACAACCACATGTACATGATGAAAAGTAAAACATTCGAACTTGATATGACGGATGTACCTAGTTCGACCAACAATGGCAAAACTGATGAAGAAGCGGAAGAGGATGGCAAAGAAGAAGAAGAAGATGAGTTTGACAAATCTTGTCCCATCCACAAATCCACAATTTTTCGCTAGAGCAACAGAGATGAGGAACAGATATGAGGAGTTAAAAAATAGTAGTGTCACAAATTTTTTATATTGGCAAAAATAAATGTCTAATTAAAGTTAACAACTTTTATAATAATAATAATTATTATTTTTATTATGATTATATCATCATCAATATTAATGTTGTCGTTATTGTTGTTTGAATTCTTCGACTTTTATACTTGCCTCATCACGTTTCTTCACAGAAGATAAAAAATCCCAAAGAATTTTCTGAAAATAGAAATAAAAATAACAATCAGGTAAATTAAAATCCAAATAAATCTTATAAAGACACAATAATTAGATAAGAAGCAACATAAAAATTAATAATTAACCAAAAACAATAAATAATTAAGCACTTATTAAAATAATGAGAAAAAACTATGACCTCAATAAATCGTAAAGGAGCACCACTATGTCAAATCATCGTGCTGATTACCCCACATACATACACCACACATACATAAATACATACACACAGATGCATATACATATTTAGCAAATTAGCCCAATAATCTACCAAGTTAATATTAAAACCCAATTCAATATTAAAAACTAGAACTTTCTGAACTTGAAATAAAAATACAAATTTAGGCTTTCTTCGAAATTGCACCAGGTGCAAGCGACAAAACACAACACCACACAGTAGTTACTTACTCTGGTTAAAGCCTCTTCATGTACTAACTGTTCACACCAGTGTTCACAATGTTTTCAAGCTGTTTGAAATTGTTTGTTCATCCATTGTTCAAAGTTTAAAGTGTTTAAAAACCTTTCATTTGCACTTGTTGTGTTGTTGAAACAGGTTTCTATGTTGCTAGCGTTTGTTTTGGGGTTACATTGCCCATAGAGGTGCTTTTTTATGATGTGAGAGAAAACTTTTAATAGAGCACTCGACATTTTAATTTTGTAAACATCTTTTAAGCATTCTGTTTGAAAAATAATAGTTACATTTTTAAAAATTAGAATAAATAAGTACTGAATAAAAGCTCCTTCTCTAATCCAATCAAACTTATCTCATTGCGTTTTGTTTGGTTATCGTTATTGGTATATATAAGTTGCCATGAAATGAAAATGAATGAAGCTTTTTAAATAATTTTTTATTAATTAAAAAAGAATGAGGTAACAAACACTAATTAAGCTCCTACAAATTAGCGATAAACTCCAAAATTAAGTTTGCATTCCTTTTATCATTGATGATCAAGTTGGTCAGCTTCGTTAAAGTTTTCGACACATCATCTTCCACCACTTTGATAAGAAATTTTAAAAACATTTTCACGCCGAAGTTACAATGGTTGTTGTACATAGGCAAAACAATTAGCAGTCTTTATAGCACAGATAACAATTTCATTTATTGTGGTTTATTGTAAATTATTTAAAACCAGATTAAATATACATATATACATATATATAAATGGATTGAATGAATGAACAAAAATAAAATATATTTGTGAAAAATTGTATCTTTATATATCATAAACCATATTCATTTGAAGACAAATTAATATGTGAAACGTTTAGTTGGTTAGTTGCACCAATGCGGCAGACGAACATTTCAGATATTAAAAAAACAAATTTGCCCATTCACCGCTCATTTGTTTGTGTGTGTTTCTTTCTGTATGTTTGTGTTTTGTGTCTTTGTATGTGTATTTGCAAGTTTGTATCTGTATATGCGTTAATCTACCAATATAGATATGATATGTTAGTGCTACAATACAGCAATACAAACAATTAAGCAAGACTTGAGCGAGCGTACATACGAACGAACAAAAAACAAGACACACACACATACAAACCAACCAATTAACAAATGTGTCTGTATGTGTGTGTATGTGTATTTATGCGTGTATTTCTATTTCACACAAAATTTTCAAGAGAATATAAGAATGGGTCGGAAACTCTGAAGTAAAATAGAATTCAATAAAGAAAATTGACCGAACCACGCTTATACGAAACAATGAAACAATGTTTGTTACAAAACATATTCTTACAAAAACAAATATACGTAGCGAAAGTGAATTATACATAAGAAAAAGTAGGCCTAAAAGACAAAATTTTGTATGCCTATATATGGTTATAACAAAAAAGCTGCCGTCAACCAATTAGCCAATCAGAAATTTCGGTAAATAATTTTTAAGTGCATTGAGTTCATTGAGTGCGTTGAGTGCATTGAGTGCATTGAGTTTGAACTTGCATATAGGACAGACAACTGTCGCAAACTGACTAGCCAATCAGGAAGTTGCAATCTTGTTATTCCAAAAATACTAGCTAATTAGAAAAATGTGGAAAGTTTTCGACGAGCGAATTATGAATAGTTCGTATATTGATAATAAGAATATATATAAGTGTTTTGTATACATTAAATAAAGCTTGTATAGAAGTGAATGATTTGAAATATTAAGAATGTATAAATGGAGCCAGTATAAATAAGTAGCAGACGATATGTAGAGGTCAGATCAAGAATTTTTGGCGTTGGGGTTTGGGTTCTTGATGTCCGTTTGTTAGTTTTATCTAATTAACATAGCTAACTCTAGTTTAATCTGCAAATTTTGTAGATTCGTGTTAACTTTAACATAATTTCGATCTGATTTGCATCATAAAAGGTTAGGTGTGCCGGTGTTCGCGTTCGTTCGTCGTTCGCTCGTTAGTTCGTTCGTCATCCGTCATTAATTCGTCATTAGTTCACCATTAGTTCATTATTCGTCATTCGATGTTTTTGTGGTAACTGGTTTTACTCTCCATCTTACTGAGAATTTATTTTAGTTAGATTAAATTAAACATTAAAGATTAAATTTGTTAACTAATCAGACATAGATTGGTGAGGTGTGAGTTAATTTCCAATAGGTAAGCTAAGTCATGGGGTTTGAGATTGAGAGATTTATAATTAGTCATTACACGTCATAAGCTAGGGTGTCTGAGGTAGTTTATTACGTAGGTAAGCAGGGGCTTCTATTCTAATACTACTTTAAAAACTTTATGGTGTGTTTTTTTTGTTTTGTGTTATCAATTGCGTCATAATCATGCGTTTGCGCGGTAACCGCTC
Source organism: Helobdella robusta (assembly GCF_000326865.2). Lineage (NCBI taxonomy): Eukaryota > Metazoa > Annelida > Clitellata > Rhynchobdellida > Glossiphoniidae > Helobdella > Helobdella robusta. The sequence goes on along the minus strand of NW_008704349.1, from coordinate 1,944,496 downwards.
TTCCGTCCTTCAATCGTTAGTTGGTCATTCAATGTTTTGTGGCGGCGGGTTTCACTCTTTCTTTGTCTTCTTCATGAGATTTTATTTTATTATAGATTAATTAATCAGACATTGGTAGGCGAGATATAGTTAATAACTTCCAATAAACAAGCTAAGTCATTGAATTTGAGATTGAGAAGTTTGCTAGTCATTACAAGTGTCATAACTCATAACCTAGGGTGTCTAAGGAAATTTATTACGTAGGTAGGCAGGGTCTACTGTTCTACCGCTCAACTTTTTGGTGTGTTTTTTTTGTTTTATGTTACCATTTGTTTCATCACCATACGTTTGCGCGCCAACCGCTCGCCCGCGTCCGTCATTCGTTTGTTGGTCATTCAATGTTTTGTGGTGGCAGGTTTCACTCTTTCTCTATATTCTACCTGAAATTGTATTATTAGATTAACTAATCAGATATAGGTAGGTGAGATATGACTTAATAATTTTCAATAAGTAAGCTAAGTCATGGGGTTTGAGATTGAGAGGTTTATTAGTTATCACAAGTGTCATAAGGTGATTTATTATGTAGGTAGGCAGGGTCTACTACTTTACCACAACTTTTTGGTGTGTTTTTTTGTTTTATGTAACCATTTGTTTCATAATCATACGTTCGCGCGCCAACCGCTCACCCGCGTCCGTCATTCGTTTGTTGGTCATTCAATGTTTTGTGGTGGCAGGTTTCACTCTTTCTCTATATCCTACCTGAGATTGTATTAATAGATTAACTAATCAGACATGGGTATGTTAGATATGAGATAATAATTTTCAATAAGTAAGCTAAGTCATGGGGTTTGAGATTGAGAGGTTTATTAGTCATTACTACTGTCATAAGCTAAGGTTTCTAATGTAATTTATTACGTAGGTAGGCTGGGTCTACTATCCTACCACTCAACTTTTTGGTGTGTTTTTTTGTTTTATGTAACCATTTGTTTCATAATCATACGTTTGCGCGCCAACCGCTCGCCCGCGACCGTCATTCGTTTGTTGGTCATTCGTGGTTTTGTTGTGGCAGGTTTCAGTTTTTCTCTATATCCTACCTGAGATTGTAGATTAACTCATCAGAGATACAAATGTGAGATGTGAGTTAATAATTTACAATAAGTAAGCTAATTCATGCGGTTTGAGATTGAGAGGTTTATTAGACATTACAAGTGTCATAAGCTAGGGTGTTTAAAGTAATTTATTACGTACGTAAGCAGGGACTACTATTCTACCCCTTAACTCCTTGGTGTTATTTTTTTTGTTTCATATTACCATTCGTAATCTTTAGCTCGTTCTGTTTGTTAATTAATCATTCGTTCATTTAATCATTCGTTCATTTAATCATTCGTTCATTTAATCATTCGTTCATTTAATCATTCGTTCATTTAATCATTCGTTCATTTAATCATTCGTTCATTTAATCATTCGTTCATTTAATCATTCGTTCATTTAATCATTCGTTCATTACTTCATTCTCATCTGTCTGTAAAGCGCGCTCATTTTGGCGCTTTCATGGCACGTGCGCTCTCTTCGGCACTTGCTAGGCACACGGAGGATGAAGGGCAGCATTCATCATTGATTCGTCAACGTACGGGTTTTCTTGTGGACAATCCGTCGATGGATGTCGCGCCTATTGTTGACGTAGCGCGGTGGCAACGCTGACATCTCGGACTTTCTTTCAATAGGAAGTTTACGCGTCAGCCTCGCCATACATTCGTTCACCACACCACGACATCTCTCGTTTCATGTGGCTGCTGATGACCCTTATGATGATTGTGATGATGGTTTTTATGATGGTAGTTATGATGATAGTTGTGATGG
>NW_008704349.1:1926307-1927751 GCF_000326865.2 Helobdella robusta | reverse complement strand
TTTTTTTGTGTTAAGATATTAACGTTGGCATTTTAAATTCGTTGTTTGTGTAGATTGGCTGATCATTTGAGACTCATGCTAGAAACGCCACATTACAATATTTTTACAATTTAGGTGTCAGTTCAGTCAATGAATTCTTCCTATAATTTCGCATGTCAATCATTTCATCTATCCATCCATTCATCCAACCATCAATCAATCCATCCATGGCTTTGTTAATGAAATAAACTTTATAAAAAATTAAAAATTGTAAATAGTATTCTAATAAAATCTAATATCGCCCACACACTAATTACACGTACACACACGTACGCACACAAATTACACACACATTCACAAACCACACTTACAAATTACATACACACACAAATTTTACATACACACGCAAATCACACAAACACACACACACAGACAGACACACATTTAACTTCTCAACGCAACAATCACTCCCCAATCGACAAACAACTCTACATACAAAAATCTCGTCAAACGTTGGCGGCATTGCAGATCAGAAGAGCGCCATTGCGAACGCATTTTGTGCCTAACTTCTTTCAGATAACCTTCCAGACGGAGGCCGGCGACGCTTCGAAAGCCCTCAACTCCCTCTGCCACTCGTGTCGAATAGTGAAGCCGCAGAGGTCGAAACACTGCAGGTACTGTAACAGGTGTGTCGAGGTCATGGACCACCACTGTTACTACGTTAACAACTGCGTCGGCTTGAAAAATAGGTCGGTCGCTTGGTTTTTTTTTTACTAAATTTTTTTTTTTTTTGAAAGTTTTTCGGATGAAGTTCTAAACGGTCTTCGACTTTTTATTTTACCGTTTTGTGCGATCTTAATAAGGTTAAATATATGGAATCATTTTTTGCCTGTAACAGTTTTCCAATTTATAATAATATCTTTTACTAATCTATTACTTTTTCAAAATTGATTGAGAAATTAAAAAATTTTGAAACATTTTTTGAACCAACAAAAAAAAAACATCCGAATACATACAGGGCTTGGTTTTTCTTCTTCACACTAACAACATTGTTGCTCGGCTTCGTATCACTGACTTTCTGCGGTTACCTCTTCTTAATTGGACATGCTGATTATTTCATCTGGTTTGGGACATTCATGCTAACCTTACTTACGTCTGTCTCGGCGTTGGCCTTCGTTTGCACCGTTAGTGAAGTTGTCTCTGTTCTCGTCTGTGTGTTTGTGTGTCTATATATGTCTCACTACTGAAGACCATTCATTCATTCATTCATTCATTCATTCATTCATTCATTCATTCATTCATTCATTCATTCATTCATTCGCTCATTCATTCATTCATTCATTCATTCATTCATCGATATTTAAATACTGTTTGACTGTAACTACCCACAGATAATTAGTCCATATATCATTTTCACTAAAGATACTAGTCGTAGATAATTAATTCATCTATCTTTTTCCCTCAA
>NW_008704349.1:1909916-1925821 GCF_000326865.2 Helobdella robusta | reverse complement strand
ATTAATTTTTTCTAAACTAATTTTTAAAATTTTTTCAAAAACTTTATCACTTATAATGTGTTTATTATATCACTCAATGAAATATTATTTTCAACAATGATAAAACTCTAACACACACGCGCACACTTATGTACACAGATGTATAGGCCTTTGTTCGTTTTTTCATTAATCTACAATATCACCTTGCTTTTAATTTTGTAAAATTAATTTTTAAATAGTTCTTGTTGTTGCTGTTAAATACGTTGATTAATGTTTTGCTGTTACAATTGTGTTTCATATTTCTGTATGTTATCTAGCTTGTATAGAAGTATATTTATGAATAGTGTATGTGTGTATATGTCTGTGTGGTGTGTTTATGTGTGTGTATGTGTATTTACGTGCGCGCGTTACATATATCATAAATCTTTGCCTTTTTAAATAATAATACAATTGAACTGATTATTTATATTGTGGTCTGCTTGGTGGACTGTATCATTATTTTAAACTTGAATATGTGTAGCTATGTCTGTTTATTTTTACTCTTAAATTATTCTTATTCGGCTATTTGTTTGAATTATTAGTTTCTATTTTGGTGATGCTCTTTTTTGTTCGTAGCCTAAACTCTGTTTGTTCATATCTATACGTATGCAATGCAAAACTTACAGACCGACATGAATTTTTTTATTCTTATAAGTTTGCGATTTAATTAATCATTAACTAATGCAAATGTTTTTAAATTTGGTATTTCAAAAATTTAAACTTTCTAAATGATGCTGCTGGTTATACGTGTGCTTATATATATTGAATTATGAAAAAATTAAAAGAAAATTTTAAAAATATATTAAAAAAAATATTTGCGAGGTTTTCTTGGAGCGCCAACAAACATTCAATCGAACATACCTACCAACAGTTTCGGAGTTTAATGAAGCAAGAAAGACACATGGCTGCTTTGCTTTTATTAGATATCATTTAAAAATAAAAAAATGTGAATTTTTTAAAATTTCGGATTTTAAACAAACGAATATAACGAAATATCGACCGTTAAAAAAATATTTATTATTATTATTTATTGTTATATAGTGATGATGTTTTAGTCCTATGTTATAAAATCAATTCCCTTTCGGTTTCGATTATTTTCAGGTATAAAATTTAGAACGAAATTCAACTCAACAATTTTTTGTTTTTAAATTTTATTGAAAAAAGTCAACAATTAAAATATTAAAAACAAATTATAAGTCTTAAAATGTATGTCAGAACTCAGAGTAAACATTTATCTGATTATATCGTCCAGCCGCCTTCAACGTTCAATCAACTTTTTGTTTCTATCATCAAATGCACTCCTTAGAAGTTCTCGAAGGATAATCACCCACGTAACATGAACATTTAGTAAGAACAGTTCACAGCATATCATAATGGCTAAATCAACATACCAAAAAGAAATTATTTATACATGCATATATGCAAAGTAAATCAAGAAATACCAAAAATTATGTAACCAAATTAAAAAAAAACTTGAAACCAGTCAACATTTAATAAATAAATAGAAAGACATTATTAAAAAAACTGTTTATAAAAAAGTAAAATTTAAGACGACGACGAAAAAAAATTTAGTATGTTTTGTTTTGTTGGTGTGATGGTATGAAGCAAAAACAAACACATAAAAAATAGCTAAAAGTCGAAATATAGTAGTCAGTCACCTACCTACAATTAAATTACTCTCAGGGCCCTAGCTTACCTATAATGATTAACTCATCTCGCCTACCTACTTACAAATTTGTATTTTCACGTTCTAGAAATTTTACATGTTTAGAGTAATTTATTTTACATATTTTAACGTTTTTATTTTATTTACGATTGTTCGACTCATCTCAACCCCTAACTTACCTACGAATTAAATTAAAGTCCGGTAAAGAGAATAGAAAGTTAAAGAGAAACATAACAACAACGACACCGAATGAATGGATGTTGCGTATGTGTGTGTTGTATTGATGTGTGTGTGTAAATGTGCGCGCATGTAATCTCCAGAAACTTCTTCTCTCACTACGGACAAACATCCATTGCACCGACCATCATCTGAGACGAACCGAATAGCCTTTATTGTTATTGTTGTTATCTTGATATATTGTTGAATCATCATGAGACCACCGTCTGAAACGTGCTGACGCCCACCACAACCCACCTCTGATCATTCTGTAGACAAATTTTTTTATTGGCTTAGTAGTAAATGAATGTTAGAACGAAAGAACAAACGAATGAATGATTGGTTGATAGATAAAATGAATGAATGAATTAATTAATTAATCAATCAATGAATCAACGAATGAATAGAATGAATCAATTAGTCAATTAAATAATTTGAAATATTGAGTGAGAAAATGAATGAATGGGGAAAAATAAAAAAACGAAACTAAACCTTACTTCAAAAATTTTCGTTACTGTACTCCATTGCACCGACCATCACCATCTGGTCGGCACACAAGATGTCATCCGAACTGCAAAGTGTCAGTCGAACAGCCAACGAGCTGATTCTTCCTACACCACCATCATCATATGTAAATCATCAAGAGAGACCACAATCTGAAACGTGCTGACGCCCACCACTGCCCACCTCTCATCATTCTGTAGACAAAATTTTTTATTATATTTTTTTTTATTATTTATTAGTAGTAAATGAATGTTAAAATCTTAAAAGCAAAAAATTATAAAATGAAAATAATGGCAAATAGATAATATTTTAAAATAATAAAGAGTGAAATGTAAAAAAATTCACCGTCGTCCATTTGAAAAAGACAGAATGTTAAATGCTTTTTGGTTCCTACGTTGTCCTCCAAAGCTGATGCCAGTCCTCCTCGAGATTGTTGTTGAAACACAGCCCGTATTGAAGAAGAAAGATAAAGAAGATTCTCATCAGAAAGCTTAGCAGTGCCTGCATCTCAAATTGCTTAATAAAAATAATCCTATCTACCTATTCAATTACCTTAACTAATATATATTATTAATGGTACGATAGTCGAAAGTCCCCCTTCCTTCTCCCTCCTTGCACAGAGGCTCACCGACAGCCAGGGCACCGGATAGTAAACCATTGCCGTGCGGATAGTAGACTATTGCCGTGCGGATAGTAAACCATTTGCCGTCCGGAAGCCGTGCGGGTAGTAGACTATGGCCATGCCGCATGGTAAATCATTACCGTGCAGATAGTAAACCATTGCCGTCCGGATAGTAAACCATTGCCGGTTCACCACTGGCAACCAAGGCTTACCTCTGACAAGAGACTTTGAAATCCAGAGTCAATCGGCTATCGTACCCTCAACTTACCTGTTCATTACAATTAAGCCCTAGCTTACCTAAAATTACAAAACTCAAGAGCCCAATTCATTTAGCCAATCGGCACCCACCCCACCACCTACGTAATGCCTTGGGCTCCAACTTAGTAATAATAATATAAAACTTAAACCCTAAATCTATTAATGAGTATGTGTTACAACGTAGCCTTAACTTACCTATTCATTACATTACGGTCCTAGCTTACCTAAAATTACAAAACTCAAGAGCCCAATTCATTTAGCCAATCGGCGCCCACCCCACCACCTACGTAATGCCTTGGGCTCCAACATAATAATAATAATGTAAAACTTATATTAGCCTACCTATCGATACACTTACAGCGTTTTAATTTATATTACATCATTGCCCTTAATTACCTATAAAATTAAATTACTCTCAACCTTAGTAATAATAAATTAGAATGTGTAATGAAAATAAAATTACGCTCAAATACTAACATATGTGTTTATGTATGTATTTGTGTGTGCGTGTGTGTAATACGCTGATGCATGTAATGTTGGTGCAAGAAAAAAAGAAGCGATAAACTTACGCGCCTACCTATTCAACTACATTAGTGTTGGATGCTGTTTATCTATCCTACCTACAATTAAAATTATGCCTATCTAACCTACCTATATAGCTACTTAATGTATTTGTGTATGTAAGCGTGTGCGTGTGAGCATTCTTACTTAATGTTAAATTACAGAGAAAAACAGTGAAAAAAGAATAAAACGTATCCCGGCCAGGCGTGTGTTCTTTGCCACTGAATGAATGAACGCAGCCTGACATCCTCCATGATGAACTCCTCTGGAAGCTTCAACCTGAATGAAATGGAAAAATGTTATTTAATTAATTTAAATGAAAATAGAGAAACGAGCCGCGGTGAAACCCGCCAGCCGGAAAAGCCAGCCAACTGGCAAAAAGAACCGCAAAGAAACCGTAAAACGAACCCCAGCCAGGCGTGCATTTTTTGCCCCTGAATGAATGAACGTAGCGTAACATCACAACCATTCTGATCTTCCCCGATGAACTCCTATGGAAGCTTCAACCTGAATGAATGAACCTGAATGAACCTAAATGAATGGAAAAATCTTATTTATTTAATTTAAATGAAAATAGAGAAACGCAAAGAAGCCGACCGGTCGGCAAAGAAAAGAACCTCAAAGAAAGGTATCTATATAGGATTTATGCTCTATATAACTCTATATAACTCTATATAACTCTATATAACTCTATATAACTCTATATAACTCTATATAACTCTATATAACTCTATATAACTCTATATAACTCTATATAACTCTATATAACTCTATATAACTCTATATAACTCTATATAACTCTATATAACTCTATATAACTCTATATAACTCTATATAACTCTATATAACTCTATATAACTCTATATAACTCTATATAACTCTATATAACTCTATATAACTCTATATAACTCTATATAACTCTATATAACTCTATATAACTCTATATAACTCTATATAACTCTATATAACTCTATATAACTCTATATAACTCTATATAACTCTATATAACTCTATATAACTCTATATAACTCTATATAACTCTATATAACTCTATATAACTCTATATAACTCTATATAACTCTATATAACTCTATATAACCGCGCAAACTCTATATAACCGCGCAAACTCTATATAACCGCGCAAACTCTATATAACTCTATATAACCGCGCAAACTCTATATAACCATGCAAACTACCACATTCAATCAATAAAAATCCCACTAAAACCAGGATCCACCGCGTACCTGTTATGTGTATGGTGTGAAACAAAACAAAAAAAAACACAAAACGAAAAACACACCGCCAAGTAAGAGTAAAAGAATAGAAGTCTCTAACCTACCTATGTAACTAAATTACCTTATGCCCTAGCCTACCTATATAATAAATTAATCTCAATCTCACCTACCTATGTTTCATTAACTTAACTCAAGACTCATGAAGAAAGAGAAAAAGGAGTAAAACAGAACATAAAATACTACCACACAAACAAACATGATGTATGTATGTAATTATGAGCAACCGCTAAAGAACCCACCTAAAGTTAAAAAAATACAAAATACAAACATACAAACCACAGGCAGACATATATAGCCAGCGCAACTCTATATAACTCTATATAATAAAATAAATAAAAAAATAAATAAAATAAACGAGATCAGGCAGACCGCTTCAAGCCTTAAGCGAGGCAGAATGCCTGATCTGATTTTCATGCTATCTCAGCTCCTATTTATACTCGTTTCAGCCATACATTCTCATCATTTCAATTATTCACATCTGTAAAAAACTTATTTAATGTATGTACTACACTATTATACAGTCTTAACCACAATGCTAACCGTACTAAATTGACGTCAACGATCGAACGCCTTTGAAACATTCTGGTTGGCTGGTTGAATCTGCTATATTGCTATTTATATAAACATATAGTTTTATTAATTATTTGTATACATGGATTCTAGTTACTTTATATATATATATATATATATATATCGGGGATAATATATATATATATATATATATATATATATATATATATATATATATATATATCGGGGATAATTGCAAATAGTTTGAGACCACACCTTGCTTAACATCCAATTTCAAGCCGAGCCAAGCCAAGCTGAGCCAATATGCGTAGATTTATAAGCGCTTTTATATTAAAATTTTGCTCGCTTTGTTTATATATATATATAGTATATAAATTCCAGTGATGACGAGTACTTAAGTACATTTGTACTTAAGTACGTACTTAAGTACAAATGCAGCACTTAGATACTTATACTTAAGTACATGTGGAAGCCTGCACTTAAATACTTATACTTAAGTACATTTTTCAGTACTTGTACTTATAAGTAATAAATTTTTCCTGTAAGTACCAGAAAAATTTTAAGCAAAAATAAGATAATGTCAACATACATGATACAGAAATGACTCCAGTTGAGATTGGTGATAAGTTTTTGGAAAGTAATATAGATGAAAGCTCCGGAATTTATCTTCCTTCTCATGTATCTTGCTTTTCACACACTCTAAACTTGCTTGCTACAACTGATGCAAGTAAAGCTTTGAATAATGATTCAAACTACAAAAGAATATATAGATCAGTATCCAGTAAGTGTGTCTCTCTCAGCACCGCATCACACCTGAGTTCAAAAGCTGCTGAAATTGTGCATGAAATCTTAGGCAGAACAATACCCAAACCGAATGGGACACGCTGGAATTCTGAATTTGACTGTTATAGCATTATATATAGTCTTCGCGATAAAGTAAATGTTGTGATGGAACGTTTGCAGCTGCCGAAGTTCAGCAATATAGATTTGAGTTTTCTTAATGAGTGGTTGGAACTGATGAGACCAATTTCACTAGCATTGGACAAGCTCCAAGGTGAGGTTTCAATGGAGTCTTATTTTGGTGCTGTCTTACCAACTATATTTGTTATACAGCGAAAACTGCAATCTTTTACTCCATCGTACACTTCAGCTCTTGTTTCTGCTCTTCAATGTGGCATGGATAAACGCTTTGGCGATATAATTGACTTTAAAGATATTTCAAGCAACAGCAAGATGAGAGCATTTGTTGTGGCTTCGATCAGCCATCCGTTTTTTAAAATCAGGTGGATAGAATCATCAGTTCGTGAGCAAGTTGAAGACTTGTTTCTAGCAGAAGTGGTCAGAATGAGCAATTCTTCAACAGTTTATGAAGACAGAAATACTAGAGGTTGTACTAGTGCAGATTTTTATGGATTCCACGAACCAAGTTCCGAATCACGATCGAATGAAAAAGTTGAAGGACTGCAATATCTTAGTGATCCTTCATATGATATGGAACAACTCAAAAGGTAATCAATATTTTTCTGTAATATATTATATATGTATAATATGTATATGCTTGATTTTCTAATACATTTTTATTCTCAAGTATTAATAACAAATTAATAATTTGCTATTTCGGTTAACAACTATATTATTGTTCCTTAGGTATCCTGCTGTCGCACAAGTGTTTTTGAAGTACAATACCACTGTGCCATCATCAGCACCTGTGGAACGTATATTTAGCCAGGCTGGAATGATTCTCACTCCTAAAAGAAATCGTTTAAGTGATGAATCATTTGAAACTTTACTTTTACTCAAAAAGAACAAACTCTTTTATTGATGTAAATAAATTACTGTAAATAATGAGTTGATTTCTGAGTTTAATAAATTTATAAATACTTCAAATTAACCATGGTATGTACTTAGGTACTTATGCACTTAGTACTTATACTTAGTACTTATAAGTATCAAGTACACAATTTGTTTTGGCACCTAGTACTTATACTTAAGTACTTTTATTACTGAATACTTAGTACTTATACTTAAGTACATTTTTTGAGTACTTACGTCATCACTGATAAATTCATTATAAAGCAACAGTAATCAGTGCTACATATGTTCGCACACTGTTCAAATTTTTCTTGGAGAATTACAAATAGTTTGAGACCACACCTAGCTTAACATCCAATTTCAAGCCGAGCCAAGCCAAGCTGACCCAATATGCGTAGATTTATAAGCACTTTTGTATTTAAATTTTGCTCGCTTTATATACGAATATTCCCAATATCGTTATCAGAGAAACAACGCGAGCGAGTTTTAAAATATTTTATTCAAAATTTAATTAAATTAAAACATATACACAAGTTTTATTCATTGAATTATATATATTATATAAGTTATGTAATTCCATGGTTTTATTTGCTAAGTAATTCCATTCATTCGTTATATAAACAAGCTACCCTTCAATTGAACTATCTCGTAACCTATTTCTTTTTATGCCTACCAGTTTTCTAGATTATGAAAAAGCTTGTTTCCTTGGTGTGGAAGTTGAAGGGATACATTACACTAAGTATTGAATAACGCTAGCATGACGTCATTTCCTCCAACGATTCTGTAACAAATTCTCCATCCTATTTAAAAAAATTTCTTTGATGCTTTTTAATCAGTCAGGCCAAAATCATCATCATCGATATCGCGATGAAATCAAATTGAATTTTTTTTTAAATTGTTGATAATGGTAACTAGTATATAGTAAAAAGCTTTAATTTTTCTGAGAGAATTCAAAATAATTGAGACTACACCATAACACAATTGTACAATTTGAATGTGCACATATAACATTATAAATGGATATTATTTGGCCATTAAATACGCATACATTCTCACACACGTACATATAAGCAAACAAACGTAAAAATTGGTTATTCAATTTAGCGGGCGGTTTTCTAAATAACGCACTTGAATCTGTATTGCGGTTATCCGCTTGGGGCTCTGTTACTCATTCAAATATGTTTAAACTAAATTTACATTTTTTCAAATTTTAAAGTTTTTACCTCGGTTTACTTTTAAATTGTTTGCCATGATTTACTTTTACACTTTTATTTAATTTTATTTTAATCTGCAATCCAATGTGTTGATGTATTTTCATTTGTAAATAAAATTCTACTACTTTATGTACGTATTTGTAAAACTAGAGCACTAGTTAAGTAATTTTGATGTCGGGTTAATTAATAATATATCTTGCCGATTTTGAAAGTAAAGTGATAAAGAGTTAAAAGTTAAGTTAAGGAGTCTTATTAAAAATAAATTATAAAACTCTTAACTTCTTTTCAAGTCTTTTTACAACACTTAATTAACTTAACATTAATTTTTAAAAAGTCTTAAAACTTAAGAAGACTCATTTCTAAACCTAAGGACTCAGGGAAAATCTAGCAAACGTTCATTAGCGAACGTTCAGTTTTAAGCCATAAAAGTATAGTTAATTAAATCAATGTTTTTGTTTTTTGGAAATAATGAATAATTAAAAATTTATTTTATTTTTAAGTCATGATATTTAGAAATAATTTTGAATTGGTTAGGATCAGCAGGGTGAGGAGTTAAGGAAACGTTTGTTGTAGGAACATTAGCTGACTTTAGTTTAGACAAGCACCCTAGATTTGCAGGGTGAGGAGTTAAGGAAACGTTTGTTGTAGGAACATTAGCTGACTTTAGTTTAGACAAGCACCCTAGATTTAATTTATTAAAATTTGTTTATTGGAATCATTAATCAACAATGGAATCAAAAAACTCTAAAAAATTCAAATGATAAAGTTACGAATTCGAGACATCAATCCCCACATCGTCTGTTCGCTGTGTGCTGGTTACTTCATTGAGGCTACAACAATCACAGAATGCTTGCACACCTGTCAGTTCATTTCCTTTCTTCCATTTTTTTATATTATATTATTTATTTAAATTTAATTTATTCAATTTGAATTTTATTTTGTAATAGTAATCAAGCAACTAATTATGTTAGTTTAGTTAGATTATTTAGGCTAGGCTAGACTTATACAAATAACTAACTCTAGCAACTAATTTTACTATTCATTTATTATTATTTAATTGAATCAAGAGTTAATTAACTTTTATTTTATTTTCATTCATTTTGCAATCATCTGCCATTAATAACACTAAAAAAATCATCACTTCAAATTCTGTCCATAATTAATATTTCATTTCAAAATTATTTTCTCTAATTTATGTACATACAGTCTGCAAAAGTTGTATAGTGAGATTCCTACAGACGAGTAAATGTTGTCCCCAGTGTGGCCTAAAAGTACATGAAACTCAGCCACTCTTGAATTTGAAACCGGATAGAGTGCTTCAGGACATTATATTCAAGCTGGTACCTGGCCTCTATGAAAGTAGATTCAAATAATTAATTATTACCTTTTGTTATAATTGACTTCATATTTTTATTAGATATATATATATTTTTTATTTTTTAATTTATTCTTTTTATATATCATTTATTGTTTATTTAATTTAATTTTCCTTATCAGATGAATCTAAAAGGATGGATGAGTATTATGGAGATCATGCAGTTAATGATGGAGGAGTGGGTTCATCAATGATCACCACTAACAACTATAATAACTGTATGCTTGTATGTATGTATGTATGTATGTGTATGTATATGTGTGTGTGTATGTATGTGTGTGTATGTGCGTGTGTGTCTGTCTGTCTGTGTGCGTGTGTGTGGGTGTGTTGAAAATGAATGAGAACTGAACTATAGCAACCTTAAATGCCTACATTATTACTAATTACCCTTCATTCAACACAAAGGTTTCAGCAATGTGAATAACATGGATCCATTGAATCCGAAGGCTCACTACTATTATAATGATAAGATTATATGTTTTTCACTAAATTTTTGCAGGTTTGTGTGTATGTGTATGTGTGTGTGCTTGTGTACGTGTAGATTTGTGCGTAAATGCTTGTTTGTTTGGTTATATCATTGCATGTTTTGACTGTTTTGTGTTTTTTGTGCTTATGTCTGTTTGCATACATGATTGTATGTGTATGTAGGTATGTGTGTGTGTGTGTGTGTAGGTGTGTGTGTGTGTGTGTGTGTGTAGGTGTGTGTGTTTATGTAGTTTGACGTCATTCATTCAATCATCCTTATAAACATAGAGCTTTATTTTCTTTCTTCCATATAAGGAATTTAGAAGACTTGAACTGGAGTCTTGATGTAGAGCAGAGGTTAAATAAAACGGTCTGTTGTAGATTTTTTTTCCTCATTTTATTATTGAATTATAAAAATAAATAAACATAAATAATAATAATTATTAATAATTATTACTATTTTTCCCGTCCGAAAGCAGCTAAAGAGTAAATTCCTCAGATGTTCAGAGAGAGCATGTGTCATTCACGTAAAGAGACTCATCTTGAAAGTTTTGCACCCCAACAACAGTAGTGAGGATGGCAACGAAAATATGATATCTATCATGATAATGATGAATAATAATAATAATAATAATAATAAGGATGAAGATGATGATGATGGTGATCGCTTTTATAACCCGGACGATGATTGGACGACGTTGAAACAGCTGATGTACATGAGAGGTCCACCATTTGATGTGCGTTATTATTATTGTTATTATTATTATTGTTATTATATTATTATTTGATGATTATACTATAATTAATAATAATGTGATAAGATAATAGTAATAATAGAAATAATAATAAAATAATAATGATAATTAATTATATTTTCAGTCACTGCCAATTCCATTGTACTTCAAGATCGATGGCAAGTTAAATAATGTAAAGAGCTGATAGGGTTCTGCTTTGCTTCGTTTGTTTTTCGTGCATATGGGTTTAACAAGATGTAATAATATAAGATATAATTATATAATATAGGTTTAACAAGATGTAATAATATAAGATATAATTATATAATATAGGTTTAACAAGATGTAATAATATAAGATATAATTATATAATATGGGTTTATAAGATATAATTATATATATTCATGGTTGTACATATTTAGTTTGAATTTAAATATTTTCAAATTTTTTTGAATAAAACGAAACTTCAGAATGAAGCAAAAAACGGTTTTATACTATGCTATTCTTGTCACGATTCCATTTTTACATACCCTATTTAAAGTATTTTGCTGACAACCGAAGAAAAACGTAAAAATTTCTTAAAAATAATAATAATTATTCACAATTAATTACATTAAAAATATAATCGTAATAATTTCTTTCAATCATTCTAATTGAGTGATTAGATTTGACTAATTGGTTGAAGTTACAATTAATTGATCAGTTAATTAATGTGGCAGTCAATTTAACGACCGACATTTTTGACGTAACATTAAACAACAATTATAAGAATAATTATGAAACTAATAATAATCATTAATAATAATTATAATTACACAGACGCTTAGCTGATTACTTAAGCTTCTTCATTCTTCTTAGTTGCACGTATGCCAGGATAAGAAATGCAATAATCATGATGGTTAGAGCCATAATGTTCTGCCAAAAATCCCAATCCGTTTCGTATTTGATTCCTTGGTTTTGCAAAAACTCCTCCCCGATTCCACGGATACTGTTATATTATATATATATATATATATATATATATATATATATATATATATATATATCAATCAATAGGAAACTTATATAGCGCCAATTAAATGTTCTCAAAGGCGCTATCGTAATTATATAAACATTGAAATCTACAATACTATTAAAAAGAAAAAAAACGATTGAAAAAGAAAAAAAAACAACATATATAATATATATAATAACAGTGTGTGTTTGTGTGTGTGTTTTGACTGCAATTCTCATAAAGTTTAAGTTAGAGTTAACATTACTAACGTAATTTCTGTCCCATTGATGGTCTTCTTGAGAACGAGTCCTTTCAATTCGTTTATCGATAGAGCCTTGATTTATGGGTTTAATTTGTTGAGTTAATTTATCTATTCAAATTTATTTATTCATTCATTCGTTCGTTCATTCAATCATTCGTTTGTTCTTTTGTTCATTCATTTATTCAATCTTTTTATTGGTCATAAAGCGACTTTTTCTCCGTCTGTCTCTCTCATTTTCTTTCTTTCTTTCGTTTTCTCTCTTTTTGTCTCTGTTTCGTTCATTCATTCATTTGTTCATTCATTCATTTGTTCATTCTTTCATTCACTGAAAGACGGAAACCAGCATAACTAACGTTCATAGAAAACCTGACAATGCTAAGGTACTGCAGCCAACTCAGCCAGTCCGCCATCGTCTCAAGATTCACCAACAGCCCACCAAACAACTGAACCATTTTATTATTATTATTTAATTATTTATGTTTGTAATTATTATGAATTGTAATAATAATAATATATCTTTATTTAATCATTCGTTCATTTATTCGTTTATCCATGAGTTCATTTAAAAATTCATTTAATCATCCGTTTACCAGTTCATCAGTCGTCAATTCATTTGTTTACCCATTTGTTCATAACTCATTTGTTCATTAATTCATTCTCTCAGTCACTCGTTCATTCATTCGTTCGTTCACTAATTCATTCGCAATCTAACCATCATGAGAACGTAAATGAGAACGATAATTAAGTTAGCAACGGTGAGGACGGACACGGATGAACTTATCATGATGCCCACACTGGCCCCGGCCATCGAGGTCAAGAATAAGGTCAAGTAGAAGATGAAGAACTTATCAGCTGATGGTTGAAGACCTGTTTGTTTGTTTGTGTGTGCGTGCGTTTGTGTGTGTGTACGTGAAGTTTTCGATCTATTTATACTGACCAATCATGAAATAGCATATGGGGGAAAATATGGTAACGGGCAAGACACGCATGGGAATGATGTCACAGAGAACTTTCGAGAAGAAATATGACGAAACTCTGTAGTAACCTGAAGCACTTTCGTGTCTGTGTGTATTTGTATGTGTATATGTTTGTATGTGCGTGTGTATATGTTTGTATGTGTAAGTATATGTTTGTATGTAGGTTAAAACCAAAATAATAGACCGTATGTGCGTATGTGTTTGTAAGCATATAAATATATGTGCGTGTGTATGCATATAAATGTATATGTGTGTATGCATATAAATGTATATGTGTGTATGTTTGTATGTGTGTGTGTGCGTGCGTGCGTGTTCGAGTCTACCACACAAATACCGACATGAAGATATGTCTCTCTCTGATGAAGAGCTCGACGACGGACATGTTGCTGAATACCTGGTTCATTACTATGAACAGAAATGCTCCCATCCTGTTGTTTCAAGAGATTAACTTTTGTAATTATTTTAATCTAATTAAACCAGGAAATTGTGATTCTAATTGATTAATTAATTAATTAATTAGTTGTAGTATGAATGAAAGATGTTAAATTACATTTATGAATATATGGAGAACTGCCACTGGACACAATACAAGTGCAATACAATAAAATACAATATAGCATAATACAACACATTACAATACAATACACTACATCACAACACAATATACTACAATACAACACAATACAACACAAACAATACACTAGACTACACGACAACAAAAAACAACACAAACAATACAATACAAGTATTTTTACCTATTTTGAATAGCAGAGTCAAACTTATCACCAAGTTGTAGGTAGATAACACCAACTATGACAGCAAAAAATATGCTGATCATAATCTGTAAGGCGAACGTTTGGGGGTTCCTTATGAGGTTTTTGAGCGTTCTAGCGCAGACGTACATTGTCTGTATGTTAACAATTAATAATAAAAATAATTATTCTTTGTTTATCATTAAATAATTAATGATAATAATAATAATATTATTATTATCATTATTTTGTTATGTTATCATCAGCCATCATTTTCTGTCTTCATCATCATTTTCTGTCTTCATCCTCATTTTCATCATCATCTTCTCACCATTAATATTTTTATTATTTTTATTCCTTTTTTATCGTATAATAATAATAATGATAATTTTTTTTATAATTATAATTATTATAATTATTATATAATCATATTGTTATACCAAACCTGGACCAAAGGTGACGTAGGGTAAACCAGTTTAAGTTGTTTCTGTTGGCTGTTTGGATCGAGTCCAGGGTCTTTGAAGCGCTGCAAACCCTGGTCCCTCTCTATATTGTCTAGTTCTTCAGCTATTCTGTGTGCGTGCGTGTATATATTTACGTACGTACGTGTGTGTGTGTGTGTGTGTTTTATGTAAAAGAAGGTGGGAGTACGTGTGCGATGTGTGTGTGTGAGTATGTGTGAGTTTGTGTAAAAGTATGTGTGTGTGTTCATGTGTATGTGAGTGATAGTTTAATATGACGTCACGGTGACATCATTTGTAGTTTATAGCATTGCATACTTTTGTTTGATTTGCGATCGGGAATATAAATCGGAGAGGGATGCATTCACGTCCCCAATGGTTTCCTCGTCCAACTCATTCGAATCTATTCCGTCATCTATTCCGTGGTGATGATGATGAGACGATGATGGTGGTATGGAAATGATGATGACGATGATATAAAATGATGATGAAACTCATTCGAATGTGTTCCTTCATCTGTGGTGATGCTGATGAGAGGATGACGATGATGATATGAAAATGGTGATGATATGAAAATGATGATGATGAAGATGAAGATGTCGTAATGATAACGGTAACATGAGGGGGAAGATGACGGTGACGACGATGACGATGATGGTTACGTAAGAATTGAGACGATGACGTCATACCAATGATTTTCATAATTAGGATGATAATGATAATAATAATAACGATGATGATGACTATGATGATGACGCTGATAATGATGATGCCTTACCGATTACGACCACATGACTATTTTTGTTATTATTTTGTTGTTTTTGTTTTTCAGCTTTCAACAGCAAGGAGGTTCCTTCCGTTATGACGTCCATGAAGAAATCCGGAGGGTTGTTGTGGTCCTCGCATCTGAACCCTGCTCATTTGCATAATTTATGTTAATTTAAGTCATTATTATGCTCAAATTGACATAAATTATGTAAACTTACATAGAAACTTATACGCATAAGTGTCTGTATACAATATTATATATAAAACATGCGATAAAGCAAACACAGAACTTTTCATTTGCCTATATAAAGAATTAACTACGATCCACATCAGTGCGTATCTCATTAACATAATTTATTTTTGTTTATAATCTATTGAGAGCCACACTGTAGTTCACTAATTTATTCAAAACCCCGCCC
>NW_008704349.1:1896799-1907366 GCF_000326865.2 Helobdella robusta | reverse complement strand
CAACATCAAGTAACAATGGATTAACACTTTGATTTGTCGTTAATTGCACATGTCGGCATTCAGTTGGATATTTTCAAGCACACAGACACGCAGGAACCGCTGCAACAAGCACGAAATGTGGTTGGTTGCAAAAAACAGTTCCCTGCTGTCACCTGATCTGACACTGATCCTTTTGCCTATTTCCTTAAGAAATTTAAGGGTGTTGGGGTCCATCGGGCCGAGAACCTCGATGCATATTGGCAAGAATTCCATCGAGGGGAGGGCATTCCCATATTTTTTCATTTTCTCGTCCGCTGCCCTGGCCGCGGCCAAACCGCATTCTTTACTTGTCAGGTTTACGTATCGTTCGGCGAGGGTGCAAGGGACCGTAACATCCCACGCCAAACATCTGCCGGCTCTCCAAGGTATTAGTGTGCATCCGTCCGGTCGCCTACCATCATGCGCAGAAATGCCGGATGGTTCCTTGAGAACCGGGATTGAAGCCTTGGAGAAGAGCCGACAAATGTAGTCGTTTAGCGCTGAGTGACGTAGTTGACGGCCCCCACCCAGGCGACAAACCAAACCGTGGTGCCCAAACTCGTCCGCCTCAGCGCCGCATCGGCACGTGTATTTATTTTGAATGACCAGGCCAAGTCTGAAGCCAATGGCAAATCTTACAGACTCGTCGTCAAGCCTGGTGCCCACAGAGGTGTTAGGCCACGATCTCAACCACCCACAGCTGGCAACGCTGGACATGGCCAACAAACGAGCGGTGGAAAAGTCGTCGCCGCATGAAGACAACAAATTTTGAAAGATTTTTTTATATTCTTCGTTCAAAATTTGGACGTGCGTACGGTCCCCAGGGGCGGACGCTGGGGGAAGAATATCGCGGCAACGAAAAGATGGTCGAAACATAGACAGTACGTATGTATGTATGTATGTATGCATGTATGCATGTATGCATGTATGTATGTATGTATGTATGTATGTATGTATGTATGTATGTATGTATGTATGTATGTATGTATGTATGTATGTATGTATGTATGTATGTATGTATGTATGTATGTATGTATGTATGTATTTACATTGTATTTTCATTACATTTACAGAACGCCAATTTAGAAAACAATCGTCACAGGCGCTTCTATATATTAAATGCCATTAAGAGCTGAACAGATAGGTTCATAAACTGTCTCATAAACTGACTCAGAGTAAAATCACCAATGCGCAAAGTGTTTGGAAAGCCATTCCACAACCATGGCCCAACGACAACAAAGCTTCGAGATCCAATCTTGAGGTTTGTCTTTCGCCCACAGAAAAAATTTGAATCAACAGACTTCAGTTCATATTTTGACAACTTTCTTTTATTTATAGTAAGCATATCGATCATATTTTATGTACGTAAGTATTTGTGTACCAATGTACCAACAAAAATTAAAAAAAACTAAATCAAAAACAATAACCAACAGACCAAAGATAAAAAAAAACCATAAAAAAACAAATAGATAAATACGTTGTCTTTCCACTTCCGGTTGGTCCCAAGATAGCGTTCATTCCTGGTCGGAATATCCCACTAACGTCGCTAAGGATCGGCTTGCTGATGACCTCTCCACAACATTTTTTGGACCCCTTCCTATCTCTCATCTTGACGTAGAAGCCAACTTTGTGGAAACTGATCGTTGACATTTTTGTCGTTGTTGTTGTAGTTGTTGATGGTGTTGTTGTTGTTGTTGTTGCTGTTTTTGGTGTTGTATTTGTTGATAGTGTTGTTGTTTTTGTTGTCGTTGGTGTTGTTGTAGTTGTTGATGGTGTTGTTGTTGTTGCTGCTGTTTTTTGTGTTGTATTTGTTGATAGTGTTGTTGTTGTTGTCGTTGGTGTTGTTGTGTTAGTGAAAGTGTTGTTGTTGTTGTTTTAGTTGATGTTTTTAATTATAGTCAATTGATGATCGGATCAAAATTAATGTCATAATGTTATATCCTCTCAAATGAAGACGACCATCAACTTTTTACATTGCCTTCAGAGTTATGTTCAACAATGAAAAATTTATTAATTATTGATATCATTTATTACTATTATTATTATTTAATTTATTAATTTTTTATTTATTAATTTTTAAATAAAAGTAAATTCGGCGAGTTCGCTAATACAACTTGACTTATTCTATGATGATATGCTTATATAAGTTTGTGTGTGTGTATGTGTGTGTTTGAAGAGTTATATAACTATTGTTAGTTATGTGTGTGTGTGTGTGTGTGTGTGTTGTGTACGTATGAGTGTATGTTGTGTACGTATGAGTGTATGGGTGTGTGTGTGTGAATGTATGTGGTTGTGAATGTATCAAAACTTCGTTAAATTTTTAAGATATTTTTCAAAAGTCTACAAAAACTACTTATGTAGTCTTCTAGAAATTGACTAACTGATAACTGATTAAACTGTAGGTACGTGAGTTTTTGTTGTATATTTGTGCGTATCTGTGTGTGTATGTGTGTGCGTATATATCTTTCTCTCTTTCTCTTTCTCTCTCTCTCTCTCTCTCTCTCTCTCTCTTTCTTTCTGTGTGTTGTGTGTGTGTTTAAAGAATGTGTTCGAGGTTAAAATTATTGCATATAAAAATAGTTAACTGTTGAAACCACTTGTCGATAGAAGCGTAGCTTGATAAAAAAAAAAATAATAATAATAATAATAATAATTAAATAACAACAATAATAATTAAAAAACAACATTAACAATAATAAAAATAATAAAACAATAATTAAAAGGATTGATCTAGTGCTACTCTATATTTGTTATCGTCAATCTTATGAGTTATATAACACATCTTCAGATATAAATACAATAAACATCTTACAGGTAAATTATGTAAGTACATATAGTTTGTATAACAATGTTTGTGTGTGTGTGTGTGTGTGTGTGTGTGTGTGGTGTGTGTGTAACTGTGTGTCTACAGACATCTATAATTCAAGATGGTTTTATGTAAGCAGGTATGGATGTTTGTATACGTATTTGTATGTGTGTATGGATATGTATGTACAATCATATATTATTCAGAGGTCTGTATGTATGTGTGTGTGTACTTACTATATTATCATCATCGTCGTCATCAACATTATCATCGTCGTCGTCATATTTCAACAAGCTTATCACTATCACTCAAGCTTTCAATGATATATTTTGTTTTTGAAACGAAGGAATGATAAAAAACAAACTGAATAAAATTGATACTATCTAGAAAAAGTTCTATCTCTAAAGTTATCACTGTTTTCACAAGCATTGTACGATTACCACTATCATCATCATCATCATCATCATCATCATCATCATCATCAGGATCATTATAACCACCATTAATCACCATCATCATTATCATCCTCACCATCATTACCATCATTATCATCATCACCACCATTATCTTCATCAACATAATCATCAACATCATCACCTTCATCATTATCATCATCGTCATCATCATCGCCGTCATTGTTATCATCACCGTTACTCTCACTCACTCAAATCTCGTGCCTATAAAAGTTATTAAAATTTGCAACCACAACTGGAACGGGCAGGGCTATAGTCAGCACCCCGGCTATCACGCAGAAGGTGCCCACCAATTTACCCCACACTCCCACGGGCGTGACGTCACCGTAGCCCACGGTCGTCATGGTGACGACGGCCCACCAGAAAGCTTCGGGTATGGAGTTAAGCTGGGTGTTTTGCTCCCCTGCTTCAGCGTAGTAGACCGCCGAGCTGAATATCACCATGGCAACGATTAGGAAGAAGAAGAACATTCCTGGTTTATTATTATTATTGTTATTATTATTATTATTATTATATTATGCATAATCATTAGCGTAGGGGTTTTATTGTTATACCATATGTTATTGCCGCTGTTATTGTTACATTTAATTTGTGATTTTCTTTAATGTAGAATATTGAGAGTTGTTAATCATTGGTTTGTCTATGCATTCATCATCAATATAAGCAACAGTAACAATAAAAACATCAGTAACACGAAAAATAACAATAATAACGACTACGTCACAAACAACAACAACAACAACTTACAAACGAACATAAAAGATGACATTAACTACATTAATAAAACGAGCCAGCCAGACATACTCTCCTATAAAAACATCGATTGATCCCATAAAAAGTTGGTCTTTAGAAAAAGTTTATTTGTGTAATTAAATAATTTGTTTGTCTATGCAATCTTCATTCATTCACTTCTTTCGTTTATTCGTTCATAGACCGTTCATTTATCTATTCATTCAATCATTCGTTGATTCACCAATCCATTCATTCATGTACTAAGCAAAACAACCACCAACCAATCAACCAACCAACCAACCAACCAACCAATCAACCAACCAACCAACCAACCAACCATCCAACCAGCACTAACCCAACTCATGCATGCTAGTCTTTATGGTCAGCCCTAAAATCCTTAGACCTTGCGAATGTTTCGACAACTTGAAAATCCTGACAACTCGTAAAATCCTGACGATAACGATGGACTCTCCGGCGCTCCGGTCGTCATTACAAGAATCATCGTTCAGTTGCATTGCTAGGACCACAAAGTAAGGTAATATGGCTAGGAGGTCAAAGATGTTCATTATGCTGCGAGCGAAAGCCTTTTTTGACGGGCTTGATATGAGACTGTTTGTTGATTGGTTAGTTTGATGGCTGGTTGGTTGGTTGGTTGGTTGGTTTGCTGATTGCTTGATTAGTTGGTTGATTGGTTGGTTAAATGAGTGGTCGGTTTGTTAAATTTCAACTAATAAAAACAAAAGTACTAAAAAAAGATTTTTTTAAAGTCCTAACCGCAGTAAAAACTCAAATGTGAACCATATAACGCAGATGGTTTCAACGACGTAAAATGGATTGGCATAGTTGTGACGCAACTGAATCTCACCTAGTGGTTGTGGTAGCGGTAGCAGCAGCAGTAGTAATAAAAGCAGTGTTAATTGTAGTATTAGTAGTAGTAGTAGCAGTGGCATTATTACGGCCATAGTCATTCATGAAAATTGCTAGTAAAAAAATTCACAACACGTATTTGTTCAAACAAGTAAGTAGAAACAAAAAAACTACAAGAAAAAAAAGAGAGAGATAATGAGAAATAAAAGAAAAGAGAGAGAGAAAAAGACAAAAAGACAAAAACACACAAACAAACCAGGCTTCAAGGTAGAGGCAGTCAAAGGCGTCGACAACAGCATCATCCGACTATCATTATTGTACATCACTGCATCGCTGCCAATGTTGTCGCCACCATTATCACCATCAACATTACTACTACCATTAATACTACTACTACTACTACTACTTCTGCCGCCGCCGCTGCTGCTACTACTACTTCTTATTTTTCTAATAATACTACTACCATTACTGTTACTAACAGTAGAGCTACTACTAAAAATTTCACCGTGGTTTCTGCTGTTATTACCACTATTATTATTATTATTATTATTTGTAGTAGTAGTAGTAGTAGCAGCAGTAGTAATAGTAGTAGTGGCAAAATCGTCAGAAGCAGCTGGTAGCGTAACATTAACGCATTGTGGGTTAGGTATGCTGGGAATTGTTTCCAGACAGAACGTGGTGACGCTGACCACAATGCAAATGATGCTTATGATGGCGAAGATTTTGGCGTAGATGGAGCTGTCTGGCTCCTCACAGAATAACCAGACCTAGTGGAAGCGAATTTTGAATAAATAACATTTAACGAATGTAATAGTAAAATGTTGGAAAATGTATGTATGTATGTATGTATCAATCAATCAATCAATATATTATATGTATTCATATTATATATATTTATATTTATATTATAATAATTAAATAGTGTATTTATAGACGGGAGTGTTTTCTGGGTCACTACCTCTGAGGATGAACATCTTGATAGACTTGATGTAAACAGCAGCTACAACAATGACACCAACAACGACGTCATTAATAGACATTCGCCGAAACGCCAACAAAATCCATAGCATCAACAATGTCATTTACAACTGCAACAACAACAACCTCAGCAAAGCTGGTAAATCACATTAATAGAAATAACATCAACAAAGACAAGATTTCTGACTCGACAACCTTTTTCTGAACGCTATCGTCGTCTAGGAGGTACAGGCAGTCGTCGTCAACTACGTCACCGAGTATGCCCTCCTTCTGCCGGAAGGAGTTAATGACGTCATCGCCGAGCTGGTAAAAATTTAGTTCATCCAAAAACACATCTTCCGGTACTTCAACTGGGCGCCTTAGCCGACCTAGTGTTGAGTAAATTCACCTTTTTTAAAATTATATAAAATATTTCTGTTTTCATCTTCGGGCTAGCGCTGCTGCTACTACCATCGCCACTGCTACTACTACTACTTCACTACTTCTTCTACTACTACTACTACTACTACTACTACTACTATTTCTACTTTTACTACTACTAGTAATAATAATACTACTGCTGCTGCTGTCGTTACTGAACAAAAGTAAAAAAAATAAAATAGATAATAATTTACCTCCGCTTTGGTAGAAATACAAAATGGCCTGGAAAGTAGGTCTATGTCTATCAAAGAAATATTCCCCCCTCACTTTATCCCAATATCTCTCTCGTTTCTCACTATCTCCCAGCAGTGTTTTGGGGAATCTTCATTATAGCCATCAGACGGATGGGAAAAATTTGGTGAACGAATGAAAAATAAAAAGGATTGAATGAAGATTTGAATCTCGAAATTTTTGGTTTAAAAGAGACAAATGAATTGTTGAATGAATGAATAAATGAATGAATGAATGAATGAATGAACGAATAAACGAATGAACGAATGAACGAATGAATGAATGAATGAATGAATGAATGAATGAATGAATGAATGAATGAATGAATGAATGAATGAATGAATGAATGAATGAATGAATGAATGAATGAATGAATGAATGAATGAATGAATGAATGAATGAATGAATGAATGAATGAATGAATGAATGAATGAATGAATGAATAAATGAATGAATGAATGAATGAATGAATGAATAAATGAATGAATGAATGAATGAATGAACAAATAAAAATATTAAAGACTAAATAAGTGCTTTTACATTATAACCAAAAGTACCTGTTTAAAGTCCTCAGCTGGGTTTCGAACCTTTGTCCGCTGACATTAATTGTCACTCTTCCACAACCAGCCTATCAGAAAAAGTTTAAAGAAAAAATGAAAAATAATAATTAATTAATAAAAATATTATAAATAATAAAGTTTTATACAACTTGAAGAAGCTGTTATTTAAACTATTCATATACACGCGAAAATTAGAATAGCAGAAAAGGATACACAAATAGCAGCAGATAAATAAATACAACACAACATGCATTCAACAAACGCATTGGGCAAGCGTACAACCAACCATCCAACCAACCAACCAACCAACTAACCAACCAACCAACCAACCAACCAGCCAATCAACCAACCAGCTAACTTCAACTCAAACTTACCTTTGCACAATCATGTTCTTCACCAGCCACGAACACATCATCATTAACTGTCGGTAAAGTTCTACTTATCGACTGTCTGTAGCCAAATAAAACCGGATAGATGGAATTTTCCAGAACGGATGTTGAGGAACCGGACAAGGAGGATGAATGTAGGGGTGAAGTGGCGAAGGCAGTACTTCTCCTACCCCTGAAATTTGATGGGTTCTCGATCAGTAACCAATCAAATTTTAATTTTATTAATCTTTAATTAACAATTAGCAAATTTTTTGAAAATTTTTGCTAGAAAACAAAAAAAAATTATTCTCGACCCTTTTGAGATTTTCGAATGCGATTGGTTGTCATTGGACGTATTAACATTCCAATGGACAGGACCTTCGGTGCCATAGCCCTGCAAGAGCCAAGGTGGGAGGTGTCTGCATAAATTATGTTAATTGGATTAGCCTAAATACATAAAAACTGTTACTATATATCTGGAAACTATTGATGAACTAACCTTATTCTGGCTTTTATCGACATTGTGCATGTAGTTGTCAGTGAACTAACTTTATTAATTTAACATACTAAACAGATTGTATTCAAGTCATTTTCAAACTTTTCAAGAAACTTAAATACGGTTATAGAAGTTTTTAAAAATTGATAATAAAAAATATAACTGTTTAAATAATTTACGTGATAAACTTGTGAGTTAGAACACATCCAAAACAATATGCTCTAACAAAATTGATTTAAACGTGTTAACTTCAATATTGATACATCGTATACATACACAACATATATATATATATATATATATATATATATATATATACATATATATAACAATAAACACACATACATACATATACATGCATATATAGGCGCACATACATACATAAATACAAACACATATACATACACGCATACACATGTATGCGTGTGTGTTTTTATTTTTATAAGATAGATGGGAAATAAAACAGATATTTAAAAAAAAAAGAAATAAAATAGATATATCTCGAAAACAACCAAACTAAACTAACATAACATAAACAAAGATAGAAAAAAGTTATTCACGAAGCAAGAAAACTGCTCGTATTATTGTTTAATGTCTGTGTTTCAAATGCGTTTGTTCGTGCAAACAAACGAACGTACGAACGAACAAACAAACAAAAGAACAACATTGGTGTAAAAATACAACAAAAGTATCAAATTGTTACATTTATACATACATACATACATACATACATACATGCATACATACATACATACATACATACAACAAAAGTATCAGTAAAGTAGGTTTTAACATACATACATACATACATACATACATACATACATACATACATACATACATACATACATACATACATACATACATACATACATACATACATACATACCGTTATAAATCCCTGTGTTCTGCAAAACATACAAGTAAAACAACAAAGCAATTGTTTTGATATACAGTAATGAACGATGATGAAGATGATGAAGATGATGATTGTGGGACGATGATGATGAAGAAGAAGATGACGACAAAGATGATGATAATGATTATGATAAAAAAAAATAATAATAATAATAATAATAATGATAATAATAATGATAATAATAATGATAATAACCCATAGCAACATCACAATGAGGATCATCTTTATGCTGATGACGACGACGATGATGATGATGGCGGTAATGATGATGAAAATGATGGTGATGATTACGATGGCGGGGACGACGACGATGATGATGATGAGGAGGATGATGATGATACTGATGACGTAGGTTTGGCTTTTATTTATTTATTTTCGTATTCGTGTTCTCAAACGCCTTATTACATTGCAAAACTATGATCTATTTATAAGACCTATTATTATCTTCTTAGTATATATATATATATATATATATATATATATAGGTTATGTATTAATATAAAAATCATTTATAAAGATAAAGGTAAACGAATGGTTGAATGAATGGATGGATGGATGGATGGATGGATAGATGGATGGATGGATGGATGGATGGATGGATCGATGGATGGATGGATGGATCGATGGATAGATGGATGGATGGATGGATGGATGGATGGATGGATGGATGGATGGATGGATGGAAAAAAAATGGTAGAATGATGGATGGATAGAACAAGCGATAGATGGATGAATAGGTGAAAGAATGAATGAGCAAATAAACAAACTCTATTCATTGATCATGTAAATAAAGCGAGTGTGAACTAAACAATGAAAGATCGAACAAACGAATGAACAAAAAAATAAACATATAAATGAAAGAACGAAAAAACGAACGAACGAACGAACAAACGAACGAACGAACGAACGAAAGAACGAACGAATGAATAAATTTTTGATCTGTTAATATCAGAAACAAACGAGTTTCGGTGTTATAACATCGGTTTCGTCGTTAACTGTTAGGCACCATTTTTCAATAAAGGAGAAGATTTCATCGAATTTTATGAAGAAAAATAACAAAAACCGTCGATTTTTCAAATTTATTCCAGATCATCATCAACATCTTCAGTTTTTTTATCATTACATTGGCGATTATTGTAGTGGGGTAATATTATCATTATCGGCAGTAGTATATTTGTAGTAGTAGCAGCAGCGGCTGCAGCAGCAGCAGTAGTAGTACTAGTAGTAGTCAAAATAACGATAGTAAGAGCAAAAGAAGTAATTGAATCAGCAGAAGCAGTAGCAGCAGCGGATGTAGAAGTAGTTGTAGTTAGAGCAGCTGAAGCATAATTAGTAGTTGTAGTTGTAGCGATATATTTTTCTTTTTCTCATCACTGTACCAATTTTATTATCATATTAAGAATAATAAAAATATGCATTATCGTAATCTCCTAATAACAATAAGAAGTGAAAAAATTTTTCCTACAAAAAATATTCAGAAATACTAAAATATTAGTTTGTATGTACGTATGTATGTATGTATGTGTGTATGTATGTATGTGTGTATATATGTATGCATGTATGCATGTATGTTTGTATGTATGTATGTATGTATGTATGTGTGTATGTATGTATGTGTGTATATATGTATGCATGTATGCATGTATGTTTGTATGTATGTATGTATGTATGTATGTATGTATGTATGTGTGTATGTANG
>NW_008704349.1:1891810-1896181 GCF_000326865.2 Helobdella robusta | reverse complement strand
ATATAATATTGTTAATATGCTAACTACGATCCCCAATAGTTAATATACGATGATGCAAAAATAACAAAATTTATTTTGTTATAATAAAGGTATATATATATATATATATATATATATATATACATTATTATTATTAACCATAACAGCACTAACAATTACATTTATAATAATAATAATAATAATAATAATAATAATAATAATATTAACAATTTAGTGAAAGTACGATCAAGCTTATTACACATTGAAAAAATTTGCAGATCAAATAGCGCTAACAAACAAACGAATGAATGAACGAATGAGTGAATGAATGAGTGAATGAATGAGTGAATAAATTTATAAATAAATGAAGGAATGAATGACTGAATGAATGATTGAACAAATAAATGAGTGAATGAGTGAATAAATGATGGCCTGGTTAAATGGTTGATTGAATGAATGAATTAATGAACGATTGATTGATTGAAGGAATGAATAAATTAATGAATAAACGAACATACAAATGAATGTGTGGTTGAATGAACGAATAAATGAATGAACGAACAAATGAATGAAAGAATAAAAGATTGAAGTTTAATCTTGAAAAAAAATCACCAAGACATATTAAATATCTACTCCATTGGACAATAGTACAAACGGACTATGAACAAAGTGGAACAATTTATTTTTTTTATGTTTATACAATATCAGATATTTTTTTTTTTAAATTAATAATTTTTCATTTGTCTACAATTTTCAAAAAAATATTTTCACCAAACATTATTATCATCTAAAATTATTGCTAATCAATCGCTAAAGCTTAAGTAGGTCATTAAAGCGTCTTATTGTTATCGAGATTAGTAGCATCATTACCATCATCACCTCTTCCGTAGTCAGAATCATTATCAACATCATCTGCAACATTATTGTCATCATTGTGATGTCTTGGTTGTTGTTGTTGTTGTCGATTGGAGTCCTGTTGTCTGGCAGATTGTTGTTGTTGTTGTTGTTGTTTCATGATTTGTTGAGAGAGATAGGATTGTTGATTGGTTGGTTTCGGTGCTTGGGTCTTAAATGGGTTCTTTGGCCCTCCATTGATAATGACATCATCTAAACTGTTGTTCATTGGCTGCTGAACTGTTTCTATATTGGTCTTGTAACATGCGTTCGACCAATCAGGTGGACTCTTTTCCTTCATCACGATATCATTGGCTGCCTTCAAAGTCCTGGCAGCTACCTCTTCCGGGTTTTCTTCTTCTGGTGGGTCTGCCCAGGGTTGTTTCTCCCCTGAAGCAAATATGGCGTAGAAGATGACCCCCAAGATGTGGATGACTCCGGCTATGATGTACACTGTGTCCCATTCGTCTGCCGTCTGTTCCAAAGTTGTTTCATATCTCAACAATTACACTAATAATAATATCATGTGGAAGTTATTGTTTTGTCCTATCAAGTTGAAATGTTTGTGAAGTTTTTTTTAAATTTCTGTTTAGATTTTATTTTCAAATTTAATATGTCATGTTTTGAAAAATGTTATCGTTTTGGTAATTTTATTCGTCAGAGTGCTTCAAATTTTATAACTTACCGCTGATAAAAATTTTATGAATGAATGAATAAATGAATGAATAAATGAATGAATGAATAAATAAATAAATAAATGAAAGAAAGAATAAACGAATGAACGGATGGTCGATTGGAGCGAACGTACTCCATCCTTGGTTATCATTTCAGTGACGATGGGACAAAACATCCCGGCCAACGTTCCAACACCATTAGACATTCCCATCAAAATGCTGGCATACCGCGGTGCTATGTCCAAATGATTCACGTTAAACCCTGGGCGAGGGGGTTAATAATTTATCGGTGTGATTGTTTCCTTAGCTTGGTATGTTGTTGTGAGTTGTGGTGTTTTGCTTGGTTGTTTTGTTTCACAGTTAGCCATCATTTGATCGGTAGTCGATATAATTGTACATTTTTTGTACATTTTTATACTGTTTTGTACGTTTTTAATTGCTGTGTATGAGTTTTTAAATTTTCAAAGAACATCTAGAATTTTAAATATTCCATTGAAAATGCACTCAACATTTACCTATCCATCCGTCCATTTATTCAGTCAGTTAGTCAGTCGATCAGTCATTCATTTATCCATAAATTCACCGTCCCATCTATCTATTCATCCATTCATCCATGCATTCATTCACTCAATCATCCCAAACAAACCGGATATAGCAAATCCGCTAAAACCAACAGCCACGGTCAAGCAGGAGATAGCAGTCACGGTATCTTTGGTCAGTCCGACGCCCAGCAGAAACAGAGCCTCCAGTCCAAATCCTCAATTTTGTTTGAATTTTGTATAATAATTTTTTTTCATAATTTAGTCATCAGTTAATTATTTATAATTATGAATTACTACTATTACAGCTACTACTATTACAACTACTACTACTACAACTACTACTACTACTACTACTGCTACTACTACTACATTACTACTGGTGCTGCCACTACGGCTACAGCTGCTGTCGCTACTACTACTGCCACTTATACTTTTATTTTTGCCGCTGCTACTACTATTACTGCATTTAGAAGTTCTATTATTATTGCTAGTAATTAATTCTTAAAACTCGATTGCAAAGTTAATACACTGGCAGATTAACCGGATGGACGCGAATATTAAAATATCGTGATTTGATAAAAAGACAAATATGCATATTAAATCGAATAAATTACTAATTAAACAATTAATTAAACAATTAATTATAATTAAATTAATCTAAAAAGAACAAAATCTAACTAAAGTAATAAAACTTATCAAAGATAAATAGTAAATTTTTTCTCTCTCACCACCACAATTAAATATTTTTCTGACGGCAGTGGTTGACAGAATTTTTCTCTTTCTCAGGGTGTCTGCCATGAAACCTCCAATCGGCACCACAATCGTCATCACCAGATGGGGTAGGGCAGATAGGGTCCCACTCTGGTAGTTAGTCAACATTAATATTATAATTATAATTATTATAATATTATTATAATTAACTCTGCCATATCATCGTCGTACGCTATCTATTGCGACAGAAATGTGGAATGAATCAATTTTAAAACTAATTAACTCTGGTCGTACTCTCTTTATTTGAATGATGAGCTTCTCAGATTAATACTCTATTTATTGCACTTGGCCTTTTATTTTATTTCATTATTTTATTTTATTTGTACTGCCATTTTTATTGTTTTTATTGCTGAATAAAAGATCGTTCCCATAATCGTTATAATTGTGGTTATTACATTCAAGGCTGACCTTGTGACAACGATAAAATAAAGGTCTTAGTTTGATAAAAATTATCCATACTATTTCAGTTACTCTTAAAATCCATACGTAGACACACACACGCGCACATATACTCACACATGTACACATACACACACATGCAAAGACACACATACAAAGCCAGATACACACACACACAGACAAAAATATCTCTACTTTCATAAGAACATTGAAACATGGTGTGACTTGAAAAATTTGAAACATTAGTACAATGCAATTCCATTGTAAAGGTCTATATAATCTAGTTATTTCTTTAATGTGTACCTACGTGTATTTGTGTGTGTGTGTGAGAGAGAGAGAAAGAGAGAGAAAGAAAGAGAGAGAGAGAGAGAGAGAGAGAGAGAAAAAGAAATACTTGATGATAATAACGACTTTGACGTTTAAAAACATGATATCTGACTGGATGAACGAACGATGATAAAGATGATGATGATCATAATAAAAATAATAATAACAGTATGAATAATAATAATAATAATAATTATAATAAAATATATTATGCCCAGATGAATGATGATGATGACGGCCACACCAACGATAAAAATGATGACTAGAAAGATGACCATAAGAGTGCTGATTAGATGAGAAAATGGATTAATTGAAATGATAACGGCGACGACGATGAATGGTTGAAAGATGGATGAAAATGATGATGAATTAAACGAGAGATGGATGAAAATGATGGTGAATGGATGAGAGATGGATGAAAATGATGATGAATTAAACGAGAGATGGATGAAAATGATGGTGAATGGATGAGAGATGGATGAAAATGATGATGAATTAAACGAGAGATGGATGATAATAATGATGAACTAAACGAGAGATGGGTGATAATAATGATGAATTGGATGAGAGATGGATGAAAATGATGATGAATTGGATGAGAGATGGATGAAAATGATGATGAATTGGATGAGAGATGGATGAAAATGATGAGAAAATGACCAGATGAAATGATGACGACGACGACGATTACAAGATGAAAAAGATGAGGATGAAGAGATGAGTAGAGTAGATGAGGAAGATGAATGGGAAGTAGATGTAATTAAGGCCGAAGCAGTGCGCGCTAC
>NW_008704349.1:1884666-1887166 GCF_000326865.2 Helobdella robusta | reverse complement strand
GAGAAAGAAAGAGAGAAATAGAAAGTGAAAATGAGTGAAAAAAGAGTGAACGAGAGAGAGAAAGAGAGGAAGATGGAGAAACAGATAGAAACAAAAAGAGAAAAGTCAGAGCAAGAAAGGAATAAAGAGAAAAACAAACAGAGAGAAAAAAAGAGAAAGAAAAAGAGATAAAAAAAGGGAGAGCAGAAGAGAGAGAGAGAAAAAAAAGAGAGAAAGAAAGAGAGGGAGAAAGAGAGAAACTGTGAGAATTGAGCGCAATGAAAGAGTTATAAACCAGTGGATGAAGTAGGTGTGGCACTAGATGTATAAAATGTGTTTGTTGTGTGTATGCGCGTGTGCGTGTGCGTGTACTTACGCAACGTATGTGTGTGTACGTGTGTGCGCGTGATATATAGGCTGTATGTGAAGTATTGATGTATTTGGACGGGTTTGGGAATGTGTGAATATATGTGAGAATGTGTTTACATATGTATATATATATATATATGTAATATATATGTTTGTGTGTGTGTGTGTGTGCGTGTGTGTGCGTGCGTGTGTGTGTGCGTGTGGTTTGTTGTTAGTGGGGAAGGTGGAGATGGTTGCAAGCAATTTGTATGCATATTTATTGCTGGTCTTCGCATAGCTATGGAGATGAGGGTGATGATGATGACGATGATGATGACTATGTTGATGACGACGACAATGATGATGTTGTTGTTTTTTTGTTGTTGCTGCTGATGATAAGGATGATAAAATTTAACTGAAAATTGAAAACTGTTTTAATAACCGCAAACTGTACGAAGACTAGAAGGAGTAATTAAATTTAAAATAAAGGAATAAACCGAATGAATAAATTAATGAATAAATTAATGAACAAGGGAACAAAAAACGAATAAACGAACGAACGAACGAACAAACGAACAGACGAATGAATGACTGATCAATCGTGTTAACATGTTAATGGACAGGATAGGCTTAACTTAATTATTCGCCAGCTTTCTCAGCTTTCTGCAGATGACGACGATGACGACCAAGAAGATGATATAATAATAATAACAACAACAAAAATAATAATAAAAATCAATGTTATAATCAAAATGTAATTGATGGTCGAAAAGTTGATTTTGGTAAACTTAAAGTTGTAAGTTTACAACGTTGTGAGAAAAATTTGAGATCGGTTAGAAATAATTTATCTGGTTGATAAACATTTATAAAAAGTGGAAAAATAATTCGAAATTTAATAAACTAATAAATAATATCAATTAAATTATTAAATTAAATTAAATAAATTAACAAAAATTAAAAATATATTTTTAATCTCACCGCAGAATGAGATAGTAGCCAATCTCGACCTCTCCAAGGGCGGGGCCCAGTGTCTCCAAATCCCATGGCATGCCGGGTAGGTCACGCCCTAAATTACGTCATCATAATCTTCGTCGTCATCATCATCATTATGGTCATCGCTGTTGTCATCGTCACCATCAACGTCATTCTCATCGTCATCATCTTCATCATTTGTTGCCTTATACACTCTAACATCTAACTAATCGCACATCCATCTAATCATCCGTTCATTCTTTTATTAATTCCTGTATTTATTCATTCCTCCCTTCCGTCCACCAACCTCGACCAATCCCTGCATGATCCTCACAATCATGGCCACCCCGAAATGGATCCTGCATGCACCCGGAAGTAGGAGATTGAAAAAAGCGGAAATAGCTATGGCGATTCCGAAGATTCTAAATATAGTGGTCACAATAGAAATTCACAGCTATCATGATAATAATGATAATAGTTTTTTAACCATCATCATCATCGTCATCACCATCATCCTCATCGTCATCATCATCATCATCATCACCCCCATCACACAGACAAATTAATTAGCTCTACCTGTCCTATCGCAAACCAACACATCAACATCACATCAACCTTCATCACGTGATGCATATACAAATGTGCATCCGACCGACCGCACCTGAGTCCACACGTACACACACACACACACATACATACACACATACATACACACATACACACACACGCATGCACACACACACAAACACATACATTTAGTATTTTCATCAATACATACCTCTTTACTTAAACATTCTATTTAATGCATATAAATACCTGCGAAGTACCCTTATAAATACGTATTGAAAGAAGCAATTAATCAACGATCTAACTGAAACGCTATCATGAAGAAAATGAAAAATCTTATTTGAAGGTACACATGCACGCACACATATATGCACGCACACACATGCACAAACACACACACGCACACATACACGCCCACACACATGTATACATACAATTTTCTACATACAATCTTACCTTTTCGTACAAAAAAATATTCAGAATTATGGTTTCAAAAATTTAACATTTAAAAGTAATGACGCTTGGGATGTTCTAAAACGTAAACACGTACAATATACGTATAAAATTTAAAATATACGAAAAGGTACAAAAAAAAACCACAGATACAAAACTATCATAGACACAAAAATAACAT
>NW_008704349.1:1870084-1875084 GCF_000326865.2 Helobdella robusta | reverse complement strand
ATCATCGTCATCTTCATCGTCATCATCACTACCACCACATCGTCATCATCCTCATCGTCATCATCCTCATCGTCGTCGTCGTCATCATTGTCGAATTGTTTAGAAATTCAATGCGAGCTGGATGGTGGGAGCATCGTCATGAGATTAAGCCATAATGCCTGCCTCTGCGCCATTGTAATATTTCATCATCGTTGTCGTCGTCGTCATCATTATCATTATCGTCATCATCATCATCGTCACCACCATCGTCATCATCATCGTCACCACCATCGTCATCATCATCGTCACCACCATCGTCATCATCATCATCACCATTACTACCTTCTACGTCATCATTATCATGATATTCGTTGTCGTTATTGTTATTTTCAGTTTCATAATGTTCAACTAATATCACCATTACTACTACTATTATTATTATTATTATTATTATTATTATTATTATTATTATTATTATTATATAATCATTACCGTCATTACCATTATCATCATAATCATCACCTCCTGACGCCAAAAACCACCACGTCACTTCCGGTCTGTCAGAAAAGCACGCAAGCGCACTGAGCGCTGATTGGATGGATGGATGGATGGATGGAGAGATGAATAAACGACTGAATTAATAAGTGAATGAATGAATAGATAAATGAATGAATGGATAGTTGAATTAATTGGAAATATCTAGATAGATAATGAATGTATAATGAAAAGATACACCAATAGATAGCCAACAGGATACAAAAATAGATAGATGAATGGATGAATGAATAAATGAATGAATGAATGGGTAGACGATTGGATAGAGGGATGAATTAAAGGAGAGATGGATGGTAGATGAATAAGAAATTAGTGAGTGCATAGATATAATTGATGAATGGCGAAATACGTGTGCATACGTGCGTGTATATTAAAGAAATGAGATATGACCAAAGAATCTTAAAATGTCAACAAGTATCACGTGATTTGCAAATTGATCGTCACACGACGCCATGTTTGTTGTTGTTTTTTCTTTGTTTTTATGTTGTTGTTTTTGTGTTGTTGTTTTTTTTTTATCTGCAGTTTCATTCGAGTTTTTTGTTTATTATTTCGTTTGCTCATTCGTATATTTGAACATTTATTCATTCATTCATTTAATAATCATCAGTTCATTCATTCATTTATTCATTCAATCATCAATTCATTTAATCATACCCACATTCATTCATTCATTCATTCATTCATTCATTCATTCTTTCTTTCTTTCTTTCTTTCTTTCATTCTTTCATTCATCCGCACGACCGTCCGACCATCCAATCACACATGACGTCTTCTGAAGTGCTTTAGGACAGCTCAAGTGTTTGACTTTGCATTTTTTGGCGTACTTTATAAGAAGTTTGTATGTTGTTGGCTTGTATGTCTGTTTGTATGTCTGTATATTTGCATGTATGTATGCATGTTTGTATGTATAAACATGTTTGTGTGTATGTTTGTATGCACAATCTTTTGCAGGTGTATTTGAGATTGAAATACTGATAAACACATAATTCAGTTGCCTATGCCTATGAATTTGACAAACTTCTCAACAAGGAAATTTTTATTTTTTGCCTGGCTTGCAATTTTTATTTGTAATAAAAGCAAATTATTACAAAAGATACGGAATGAAATAGTCAAGTCAGCATGCGTTGACACGCATAAACATGCCCTCTTTAGAGCAATCTAATAATACGCCAGTTGTGTATTATATTTGCCAAGAGTTGATATTACTTCCGTTACTCACGTGGTCTGTGACGTCATTGAGGGGACGGCCAGTGGCTGATGACTGTCAGTAGGTCTGAGTCTGTATGTATGTACGTCTGGCCGTCTGTCTGCCTGGTTGAGTGACTGTTTGTAAGATTGGTCGGTATGTTTATTCTGTCTGATTTTTCTATCTGTCTGTCGGAGAGAGTCGTTAAGTCACGTATTCATTTGTTTCTCAAGTAATCAATAGGTAATTGAATTTTGATGTTGCGTCTGTTCTTGTGTGTGTGTGTGTGCGTGCGAGCGTGCGTGCGTGCGTATGTGTAAGCTATAAGCCAGAGTGAGTAAGTCACGAAAAGACTGCTTAAATAGCGGAAAATGCCAAAAAATAAAGAAATAACAACAAAATCAATACAATAAAAACGTTTAATTCGTAATTGGAAGCAAGGAAAAATTTAAATTATTATATGTTATTATTTTAGCAGTGAAAAAAATGAAAAACATATCAAAACAAACAATTACACAGAAATACAAACAAATACATACAGGAAATACCGAAAATACATGGACATATTGCACCAAAGATTAAAAATTGTGAAGCACATTAAAATATTGATCACGTGCCAACTGCGGAAGTAAGGATTCTCTTGTCTCTGTATCTATGATTCTATGTGTTCCATGCTCTCCCTCTCTCTCTTTCTCTCTCTCTCTCTCCTCTCTCTGTCTCTCTCTCTTCTTATTTTGTTTTGTTTTGTTTGTCGATGTATGTGTACGTTTCGGCATAATTTTTATTTACGTTTGTTATGTCTTCTATTTTCCTCTGCTTCTGTCTGTTTGTCTTTTCTTCTTTCTTTCTCTCTTTCTTTCTTTCTCTTTCTCTCTCTTTATTTCTTTTTTTCTCTCTCTTTCTCTCTTTTATTTTTTCTATTTTTGTTTGTGAAGGTTCAAGTTGTTGATAGTTTTGAAATAAAACCTGATGGCGAAAATGACGTTGATGCTGAAATGATGTTCGCGACGATCACCGCGACGATGGTGTCATCAATGTTTGATTATGACGTCATGAAGTTGTTGCTGCTGCTGTTGTTGCTGTTGCAGGCAGCAACCACACTGGCCTCACTTTCACACAGAATGTTGCTGCTTAAACAACGGTAACCAAAGCGCAGGCAATTGTAATAATTAGTTAACAACAACTAATTTTGTTGTTACCTTTTGATTGGCGTTAGTAGTATTGTGGTAATAGTTGTAGTAGTAGCAGCAGCAGTAGCAGTACTAGCGGTAGTAGTAGTAGTAGCAACAACAATAGTTGCAGTAAAAGATGTTAATAATGTTACAGTACTACCAGAAGTAACAAGTAGAGATTTAAGTGAAACTAATGGAGTTGTTTGTGATTAGTGTTATTATTGTTGTTGTTGATGTTATTGTTGTTGCTGTTACTGCAGCCGCTGCAGTGGTTAGCCGTTGTAAAGCGATTCGTAACTGTATGTAAGTGGGTCCAGAGTTGTCGCCGGCTGCTCGTTAAGTCGCTGACGATGGTGATAATGATAGTGATGATTATTATTTTTATATTTAGTATTATTATAATTATAGTTAATTATTATTATTTTTTTATATTATTATTAAATGACTAAATTCACAAACCTTCATTGACATTTTAAAGTATGCACGTACGTTTTTCGGCATATACACAGACACACACATACAAGAAAACGTACAAACACACGTACATGCATACATACATACAAAAAAACATACATACAAACAAACATACATACAAACATATATACACACACACATACATACATACATATTTTATATAATGAAGGTGCATTTGCACACAATCAAAATATCCATTATTG
The DNA here is from genome assembly GCF_000326865.2 of Helobdella robusta. Lineage (NCBI taxonomy): Eukaryota > Metazoa > Annelida > Clitellata > Rhynchobdellida > Glossiphoniidae > Helobdella > Helobdella robusta. The sequence goes on along the minus strand of NW_008704349.1, from coordinate 1,871,515 downwards.
CCACTTAGCTGAAACAATATGGAGCTTGGCTGCTGATGTTGTTGTTGATGTTGTTGTTATTGCTGATGTTGTTGTTGTTGCTGCTGCTGATGATGATGTTGTTGCTGCTGCTGATGTTGTTGTTGCTGCTAATGTTGTTGTTGATGTTGTTGTTGTTCCTGTTTTGTTGATTTTGTTGTCGTTGATGTTTTATTGTATTAGTTGCATGCTGTCTTCGATTTATAATCTACATTTTTTCTACACATTTTGATAATGTCATTCATAGTTCATTGTACGAATTATGATTTTACAAAGATAAAAAACAACAATAGCATCAACAACAACAACAAAGGCAAAAACAGCAACATCAATAACAACAACAACAACATTAATAACAACAACAACAATAGCAATAACAACAACATCATCAATAACAACAACAACCACATCAATAACAACAACAACACATGACTGATGCAAGCCACACTGACATGTGAATCGATGTAATAGCTTGCTGGATTAATGACTTAATTGCTTTCTGCCATATATTCCGTTTCAAATCGTCATCATCATTGTCGTCATCATCTTCATCCTTTTTGTCATCATTACCATCATCGCCTCATCGTAATCATCATAGCCATCTTCATCATCGTCAAATTATTTTTCCTCATACCACAATGCCATTTTTGGTTTCGAAAAATTTACTATCTTCAGCTATTTTCATAAATACATACATAACATACATAACAAACATAACATATACATACAAACATACAAACATACAAACATACAAACATACATACATACATACATACATACATACATACATACATACATACATACATACATACATACATACATACATACATACATACATACATACATATATCTGTATGATTGATTGTATGCCTGCTAATATTTTTAAACAATATATAGATTATTTTTTGCCCTATTTTACGGAATTAATTAATTTGTATCTGTCAACAGGCACATTTCCAGCTGCTTATAGGCATGCAATTATTATTCGTCTTCAGAAGCATGCGTCTTTAGACATGAATGAACTTAAAAGTTTTCGACCTGTCTCGAATTTAACTTTTATTTCGAAGGTTTTAGAAAGAATTGTTCATAAACAATTTCTAAAGTATTTAAATGATAATAACTTTTTTCCGAATAATCAATCTGGTTTCAGACGCTTTCATTCGACGGAGACGGCCTTGTTACAGGTATTGTCGGAACTTTTTGAGGCTTCTGATCGCAATCAGGTCTCTCTTCTGACTCTACTTGATATGAGTGCCGCATTTGACTGTGTGAATCATGATACACTGTTACGTCGATTATGTTTAAGTTACGGTGTCTGTGACTTAGCTTTGGAATTTTTCAAATCTTATTTGTGCAAACGTACCCAGCAGGTTTATTATAATAATTCTTGGTCAAATACAGTTGATGCTTGTC
>NW_008704349.1:1861487-1869815 GCF_000326865.2 Helobdella robusta | reverse complement strand
TGTTCAGATAATTGCAAGTGCGGCGACTGGGGAGTTTGATTTTCTGATTGAAAGAATGTTGGATTGTTTGGGTGCACTGGATGGGTGGATGGGTTTGAATGGTATAAAATTGAATCGGGAAAAAACTCAGCTGGTACCAGTTGGAACTTGGCAGCAAACATCTAGGATTAACGTTGATTTTGTGAAAATAAGTGACATGATTATTGATTTTGGAAAAATGGCTACAGTTTTGGGTTTTAAAATAGATAAAAATCTATGTATGGGTGAACATATAAAGGTTTTGGTAAAATCTTGTTCATTTCAATTGCGGCAATTGTATCGAATTAAAAAGAGTTTGAACAGATCAACCATGGTTACTCTGATTCATTCGTTCATACATTCTAGATTGGACTATTGTAATAGTTTGTTTTATGGTGTTTCGAAACATGAGATTGCTAAGTTGCAGATGGTTCAGAATAGAGCTGCAAGAATTGTTCTTGGTGCTAGTCGTGTTGGACATATTAGCCCACTTCTGTCGGAATTGCATTGGTTGCCGGTCAGCAAAAGAATTGTTTTTAAAGTCTGTGTTTTGGTTTATAGATGCTTAAACGGATTGGCTCCGCAATATCTGTCAGAAATGTTGATTGACAGATCATCGATTTCTTTAAAAACTGGCCTACGATCAGATCGGAGAAACTTGTTAGTGGTCCCGGTTACTAAATTAAAAATTGAATCACGTAGTTTTGCAGTTTATGGACCAAGGCATTGGAATGAACTTCCATATTTTTTGCGCCGGTCTGGTCTGACACTTCCCCAGTTCAAGAGTCAATTGAAGACATCTTTTTTCCTTGTAGGAAATTGCCATAGTTGTAAAGCGCCTATGAGAATGTTTTTAATAGGCGCTATATAAATGATCATATAATAATAATAATAATACATACATAAATACATACATACATACATACATACATACCTACATACATACATACATACATACATACATACATACATACATACATACATACATACATACAAACAATAAATTGATTTTAGCTTCCTCATTGCTCTTATCAACAAGGGGACCATACATACATACATACATACATACATACATACATACATACATACATACATACATACATACATACATACATACAAACATACATACATACATACATACATACATACATACATACAAACATACATATACACACATTCATAGTTTACAATTTCATGCATTCCAAAGTAACTATGACTTTACTGGTGGCAATTGTCTTGTAGCAGACGAACTCAAAAACAATGCTTAATTTATTGATTGTGTCGCTATGAATACCTACATACAAACATACATACGTACATACTTACATTCATACATACATACCTACATACAAACATACATACGTACATACTTACATTCATACATACATACATACATACATACATACATACATACATACATACATACATACATACATACATACATACATACATACATACATACATACATACATACATACATACATACATACATACATACATACATACATACATATTTACATACATGCGAAACATATATATATATATGCATATGTACATGTATTCGTGCAAACCTACAATACATATCTACGTACATACGTATGTATGTTCATTGCATGTGCACAATGTAATCTTCATCTTCATCATCAGCAGCCTAGTAAAAATTGACATCAGTTTTTTTTATCGGCAAAATCATCATTGTCGTCATCATAATCCTCATCGTCGTCATCATCACTACCAGCACCACGATCATTATCATCCTCGTCGTCGTCGTCATCAGGGTGATCGTCATCATCACCAGCTTTCACCTTTCGTTCACCGCAACTGTCTCCATGAAAGCAGGCCGGAAGTTGGTCGCTTAGCAACCATTTCCGGTTTCTTCCATTTTAAAGGCAACTTCAACTTCCTGAAGGAACAGAATGTTTGCACGTCTGTATGTATGCGTGTATGCATTTAGGTATGTTTGTATGTATGTATGTATGTATGTATGTATGTATGTATGTATGTATGTATGTATGTATGTATGTATGTATGTATGTATGTATGTATGTATGTATGTATGTATGTATGTATGTTTTTTTGGAGTGAATAAAAGATCGTATTGTATCGTATGTACGTATGTATGTATGTACGTACGTATGAATGCACGCATGTATGTATGTATTTAATTAAGGAAACAAAGCGTTTAAAATTTTTGGGTATTTATTTTCATCTAAAACTTCCTTTCAAACATCACATTAAATACATTGCAAGTAAGTTGTCTAAGGCAAAAGTAGTGAGAAATAAAGTTATACAATTCCTACCTAAGAAAATGCTTGAACTTGTTGTACAACTTCTCAGTGCACTCCGTTGATAATCTACTGCAACTCAGTAAATTATTTCAAAATCAAAGAGCAATCCCAACGACCAAATAATCTCGTCTCCAGCAAATCAAAAACCAACACCACTCGTTCTCGCATGCTCATTGTAAAGGGCCAAGAACCTGGAATGAAATGGTGAACAGCGGTTTTTATGTCGAATTTAACCCATTAATTAATTTTGAAATAAAACTGAAGAACTATTTACTTAGTGGCCATGAAAGTTCTATTTAGAAACTCCATATTTTATTTTGTCAATGGGATCTTCACGTATTTCTGCAGAGAATTTTTATACAGACATCCTGTCTCTTTAAGTCTTTACAATTAAAATTTTTAACTTCAGGAGCAAATAAAATTCTGTTCGTTCGTTCGTATGTATGTATGTATGTGCATATGTATGTGTGTGTGTATGTGTATATGTATGTGTGTGTGTACGTGTGTATGTGAAAAAATGTATAATTGTATTTGCTTAGGCTTGTGCATGAATGAATTTGTTTCCTAACGCTTTTAGCATTGTTTATTTTCGCTACATATTTCCCGCCTTTTCATCATCATCATCATCATTTTCACCCTCACCATTTTCACCCTCACCATTTTCACCATTACCACCACTCTTTTGTCATCATCATCGTCGTCGTCGTCATTGCTACCATCATCATATCTTCTTCTATTATTATTTGTATTCGGGGTCAAGAAAAGGTCAGACGAGGTCAGGGGATGTTGCTAACCCAATTACGCCACACGGCATTGCTGACATGTTAAGCAATGAATAATTCTCGACAAATCAGCGCGCAGATAAATATGTCACAGGTCGGGTGCATTCATTTCCTGAGGGAACTGTCTCAAATATTTCTTCAAACGTTTCTACAGCGCTACACAAAGCATCCTAACAAATGATAGAAGTGGTAGTAGTAGTAGTAGTAGTAGTAGTAGTAGTAGTAGTAGTAGTAGTAGTAGTAGTAGTAGTAGTAGTAGTAATAGTAGTAATAGTAGTAGTAATAACAATAAAATTATTAATAATAACAATTTTTATTTTAAAAAGTATTATTTAAGATAACTATAGTAACTAAATGACGGTCAACGAATGAATGAATGAACGAACGAATAAATGAACAAATGAATGAAAGATGAATGAATGAAGGAATGAATGAATGAGTGTTTATATTTTCCGACCAAGCAAAACTATCTAACGGTAAAACGAACGCTAGCATCTGATACCCTTTCATTGCAAATACTTATAGAATGATTTGTATGCATGTATTGTAGGTATATATACAAACACACTAACATACATACATACACACCCACATACATTAACATACATACAAGAAAAATCGAAAAAACGAACTACAAACATATTAACGCCAAACATTCGGTAGAATTTATAGAACATTGTAAAAATTATGTTCTTTTAACAACACATACATAAATACATACATAAATACATACATAGATACATAGATACATACATACACATTCACGTACGCACACACATACACACACACGCACACACACATACGTTGATCCTAAGGGAGTCATTGTTCTTCACATTTAACACACAACGAAAATTGCTTACACGTCGTAAAATGATGAGTACGCGCACGCCTGTACGTGTGTTTGTGTGGCGTGTGTGTGTGTGTGTGCGTGTGTGAGCATGTGTGTATGTGTTTGTGTATGTGTGTGTTTGTACGTTGGTTTGTTTGTGCGTACGTACGTATATAGACAAATGTTTGTGTTTAGGTATGTTTTCCATTCCAGTCTATGTTTGACTTCTGTTTTAATAAAAAACGACAATTTTTACATTTTTTGTATGAATTAAACAGGATTAATAATAATATTAATATTATAATCGATAATAATAATAATAACAATATTAGTAGTAGTTGTAGTAGTAGTAGTAGTAGCAGCAGCAGCAGCTGTGATAAGAGGAGTAAGGCAATAATAGTAGCAAGTGAATGGCAGTAACGATAAACTAAAATCCATTAGAAGCTTTTTTGGCAAAATTGCTAAAAGCTTCAGCGTGAATATTAATTTTATTATTATAACTATAATAATAATTATAATAATAATTATTATTATTAATAATAATAATTATTATTATAATTATTATTATTATTATAATAATTATTATTATAATAATAATTATTATTATTAATAATAATAATTATTATTATTATTAATTATTATTATTATTATAGTGTCTTTATATGGCACGCTTAGTCGCAGTACTTGAAAGAAGCTTGGCAATTCCCGTAAGGGCGTTTAAATTCAGTTTTACAAGGCTCCATTTACACCCTCGTGCACGAAGAATTACGTCATCGTCAGCATCAATATATAAAAAGTTCTTATCACGTGATGTGATGTCATCATTACCACCATCCTCAACATCATCATCGTCATCATCATTATCATAGTCGTCATCATCATCATTATCATAGTCGTCATCATCATCATCATCATGACTTACCTCAGCCAGGCGTCTTTTAACACCGCAGTTGTCTTCTGTAGGTAATATTTCAACATCCCACCAGTTAACCTCTCTCTCTCTCTCTCTCTCTCTCTCTCTCTCTCTCTCTCTTTCTTTCTCTCTTTCTTTTCTCTTTCTAAGTTTTTATCTCTTTCTCGCTCCTTTCATCTATCTTTCCTTTACTTTCTCTTTCTACGCTTCAAGTTTGAAACAGATCAGTGAATATTTTACGTCAAAAAATTTTTCAGCTTTTTTACAAATCTCCAGCAACTTATTTAAAACTTATTCAAATTTAATTTAAAAACAGTTATTCATTAATTATTACTATTTATCAATTATTGTTCTTCTGATGTTTTTGTTTATTTTAATGATTAATTGATTTCAATGAACGATCAGATTTAGATGAAACGAGAATTGACATTGAAACAAATTAGCAATTTTATCGAAAAAAAATTATTATTCTCTACATAAATTTTCTTTTATAAACATATAATAATAATAATATTAATAATGGTTTATTTATTCATCTGTTTTTAATTTTATTTTGTTATTTTTATTTATTTATTTGCTTATGGTCAATTTTTTGCTAAGATCATAAAATTAATCCAAATGTCTCTGCGCGTAATTTATCCAGTTTCTGAAAATTCAAACATGCAAGTATCTAACTATTTATCTGTTTATTTATTAACAATAAAATAACGATAATGATTTCAAATTCAACAACAACAGCAACGAAATTTGCAACATCCACGACAACAAAGTTAATGTTGCCAACATCAAATCAACAGCATCTACGCAATCACAAACATCTCGTCGGGAGCAACATTCTCAACATCAACAACAACATTTTCATAAGCATCGGAGCATCTTCTGCTACCTTCCAACATACAAATACACATACATGCATACATACACATATACATGCATACATACATACATGTATACACACATACATACATACATACATACCAACCTACCTATCAACATAAACCCAGCAACATAAAACAGCAACTGCTTGGTTGTTGATTCGAACTGGGCAGACAGAGCCCAACCAAGCACACCAAAAATAACAACAACAATAACAACAACATCAACAACAATAATAATAATAACAATAATAATAAACAATAACAACAAAAACCAGACAATAGAGAACGAGCTACCTACCTGTTTTTCCATGCATGCGCGCTTTCCAGCATATATGTGCATACATACTTATATGCATACATACACACATACATACATATATACATACGTACATACATACATACTACATACATATACAAACATAAACATATACAAAAAGGCTTGCTACAACATATACAAATATTCGTGTATAATATATATATATATATATATATATATATTTGTATAAAATATGATCTTCTTCCAAACGTATACATATATATATATATATACATATATATGTATGTATAGTATCTTACATACATATGTATGATTTAAAGAAGCAATATAACGCGCATTCAGGATACAAAACGCCCACGAGATATACCTTAACGCACCTACCGAAGCATACCAAGGAATACAACAACAATACTGACCGAACGCCATTTTTACCTGTTGCGATATGGATTTGAATGGGTACAATATGGCGTCCATCATCGTCACGTGGCCTATGACGTAGGTGGGCGGCGCCTAGACTGACCAATCAGAGTCGGACTTTCACTCTTCTCATTAGTGATGCTCGTCTTGAAGCACTGCGCGTGTATGCTGGCAGATGCTTGCGTGGGTGTTATGTGCATACATACATACATACATACATACATGCATACATACATACATACATACATACATACATACATACATACATACATACATACATACATACATACATACATACATACATACATACATACATACAATATTTTTGTATTAACGTATAAATGAAGTCATAATCGGAGTATAGTTGGGTACTTATATAAGTAGGGATTATTAAGTAATTTAGTGAAATAAACTGCACAAGGTATGTAACGTTGCTGGCTGGTCTCTGGCTATATAAAGTACAATTAAAACTTCCGTAGTGTGTATGTGTGTGTGTGTGTTTCTGTGTGTGTTTGTGTATTTCTGTATGTGTTTGTGTATTTTTGTGCGTGTGTGTGTGTGTAAGTATGTTCATGTGAACACACACACTTGCTTCGATTTGTATATATATATATATATATATATATATATATATATATTCTTCTATTTATATATATGCATATATATATATATAAATATGCATATATATATATATATATATATATATGTATATGCAATGTTGTTAAAAGTATGTGTGTGTTTGATTGTGTATTTGTTTGTGTATGTGTGCGTGTTGGTGTGTATTGGTAAACCACATACACACAAATTCATACAAACATACATATATAACATATATACAAACAAATCCTACTTGGAATATTCAAATACAATTTTCACATAAACGCAAGGAAGAATTTATTTTCAATTTTTAATGCACTTAAAATTTTATTGACTTAAATTAATTTACGTAAAATTCAGGAGTCGTACATCATCTATGTCGGCCAGATGTGTGTGTGTGTGTGTGTGTGTGTGCGTGGCGTGTGTGTGTGCGTGTGTGTGTATGTGTGAAAAAGAGTGAGTGTGTGTGTGTGTGTGTGTGAGAGAAAGTGAGTGTGTGTGTTTGTGTGGGTACGTATGCTTAAATTTTTTGGCGTTACTAGGTCATTTCTTTGTTATTATCTTGTATGTGTTTGATGATATTGTCGTGGTTTTGCTGATGGTATTGTTGTTATTGTTGTTGTTATCGTTGTTGTTGTCGTTGTTGTTGTTGTTGTTATTGTGTTTCTTGTTTTTGTTGTGGTTAATCAGCTGATTATTATCTACAACGTCATTTTCGTTATTGCTGTTGTTGTTTTTGTTGTAGTCAATCAGCTGATTGTGATCTACGACGTCACTTTCATTGTTGTTGCTGTTGTTGTTGTTGTTGTTGTTGTTTACGTGTTCGATCAGCTGATTATGATCTATGACGTCACTTTCATATGTGCGTGATCGTCTGCCGTTCATATGGCTGGAGGTCTGTTGTTCCTGCTTTCCATGTTGTTGTTGTTGTTGTTGGTGTTTTTGTTGTTGTTGTTGTGGTTGTTGTCATTTTGCTGGTGTATCATAGCTGTTATTATCATTGATGTTATTATAATTGCTGATGTATGTTGTAGTTTTTGTTGTTTCTGTAGTTTTAGCAGTAGCAGCAGTAGTAGTGGTAGTAGTAGTAGTGGCAGAAGTGGTAGTAGTAGTAGTATTGGTTGTTGTTGTTTTTATTTATCTTTGTCATATTTTACCTTTTCACTAAAGTAATTGTTCAGTGGGAGGTGGTTATTTTTGTTGACGTCATAAAATGTTTTCATTTTGTCTTAGTTTTTAATTTTATGCGATCATTTCATTATCGCGTTTTAATTGTAGTCGCGATTAATGACCAAATCGTCATCATCGCCAGAGCAGACCTGATTTTGG
>NW_008704349.1:1748438-1861437 GCF_000326865.2 Helobdella robusta | reverse complement strand
TTTGATGGCTTGCATACATACATACATACTTACATACGTACATACATACATACATCCATACATACATACATACATACATACATACATACATACATACATACATACATACATACATACATACATACATACATACATACATATATACATACATACAAACATACATACATATAAACAAAAGTTTGTTTGCCGACACATTTAGTCCTAATGCTTTATGGTACGTTTGCTCATATTTTATTCATTCATTCGTTTTTTATTCCTATTTTTATTATTTTTACTTTCCTTTTTCCCATTTTTGCTTTTTTTAACGATGTTGCAACTGTTATATCCTTTTTATAACCATCATTATAGATATTGATATCATGCTATCATCATCACCATTATCATCAATTTTAATATCATGTATCACAATCATCAATTTTAATATCATGTATCATATCATCATCATCAATTTTAATATCATGTGTCATAATCATCATTGATCAGATATCCTGTCATCCTCAATCTAGATATCATGTCGTCATCATCACATTATCATCGATCTAGAAATCACGTCGTCGTCGTCATCATCAATCTTGATATCATGATATATTTTAAGTCACATCAGCATCGTCATCATATTTTTTTAAACATTGTCACTATCATAATCTGCATTACCGTTATCATTACGAAACCTTATCATCATCTTTGTCATCATCATCGTCGTCGTCATCATTATCATCATCATCGTCGTCATCTTCCTCTTCGTCATCGATAATAATTTGTTTGTTTGCCGTAACTATGACATCATATAAAATGCAATCGCTGCGATCGTTCCTAAGATCAATAAGTAAATATGTATATAACGTCTTGTTATTATTATTGTTGTTGTTGTAGATTTTGTTGTTATTATTATTATTATTGTTGTTATTATTATTATTGTTGCTATTGTTATTATATGCAAAGGCAAGGCTCTTTCCACCAGTGACAAAGGCACACATATGCAGTTGGTAAGCAGTAAGGTACGTGATTATTTATTATTATTTGTATTATTATTATTATTATTATTATTATATTTTACTGATTAGTTAATTAATTGATTGATTAAATAATTAGCTGATTAATTAATTTAATTGATTGATTGACTCGATGGGATATGATTGGTTTTTTGGTTTTAAGAATACTGTAAATTAAGTAAATAATGGTTGTAGAATGAGTGAATAAATAGAAGAAGGACGAATAAACGAATGAACGAATAAACGAGTGAGTGAATGAACGAACAAATAAACGAACGAACGAACGAACGAATAGATGGACGAACAAATGAATGAATGAACAAATAAAGATAAGCTTGTAAAAGCATGTATTTTAGCCTGTAAATCAATAAAATTAATTTTAATATTACTCACATTTTTGTTAAATTTACTAAGAAACTTTAATTTACTAATAAAATAATATAAAAATAAAAATTAATAAAAATGCTAACATTAAAAAAACTTTTTGTCATTCGTCAGATATGAGGATGGAGCACATCAAAATTATAACCAAGGTTTACTTTTAAGATTTTAATCTGGTTGCCTAGTTATTATAATTGTTTATCGTCTTTTCCCATTTTCGCTAATTCGTTTTAATATTTTTACGAATATATTGAAATTTGAGTTATATTAAAATTTGAATTTAACTAATTAAGTAAGGATGAATTTTGATGAAAATGAAGGGGACCCATATGCCGATTTCGATGAGTACGATCCAAATTTCGACACCCAGGTGAATCTTCTTAATTCTTAATTTATAAATCTATATCATGTAAATCACAATGCAACATACACAAATAACTATACAAAATACAATACCGTACGCAATACACTTGCAGATATACACACACATATACGCATACATACCTACGCATACACTTCAATTCAATTCAATACACATATACAAATACACATACATACATACATTTAAACAAACGTTTACTCTCTGCACTTATATTACTGCACTCTGAAAGCAATTATTTTATTGTGATTCATAAGTAATGTAGGAACGAACATTTATCATAATTACTTCACTAGCAAACAACAAAACACATACAAACATACATAAAAAAACATTCAAAAGCACATACACACACTTATATTCACATACACGTAACCACACACACACACACACACACACACACACACAAACAGGCTCTCCAGCTAGACACAGCATTCCAGGCAGCCGTTGAAAACACTCGCGACAAGAGACCTCCCCCGACAGCTGCCAGATTGAAAACAGGGGTGAAAAAGGGATTCTTAGTGCCCCCATCATCAATGGGTGTTCGACCCATTACGGGGTCTGTTGATGCAAGTGGAGCACGGCCTATGACGGCCGTCAGGGCAGCCGGATACACCAAGGGTTGGTGAATAATTTTATTTTATTCACATTAATTTTATTTAGTTTAGTTCACATTTATTTTATATAGTCTTGTTTATAATGTTTTATAATTTGTATGTTGTTTGCGTTTATGCTTTCATTCTTTGTCTTTCAGTCAAAAATACGTGAGTCATTTAGCAACAGTTGAGGCTTTCAAAAATATATAACAAGCTACTGTCAATCAACATCTTCCTTATCAAGAAAGCTCTTTGAAAATTTATACACTTGAAACAATTATGTAAATGAATTGATACTTTTAATTCTTTCTGTATCCAGGCAGTTCAGATGTGAGGCTGGTCTCTGGAAAGGCCCCACCGGTCGTCCTCAAGAAAAAAACTCTTGATACGTTAGATGGCAGTTTGTTTTGTTTTTTTTGTCTTGTTTGTTTCACCGGTTGTTCCGCTGTTTACAAGGCAGCTTTCACACAGGCCTGAATGATTGCAAATAATTTTTCTCACCTCTTAATTACAATTAAAATTAAGCACATTCTGAACAATCCTACCAGGGCTGGTAGATAATAATGATAATAAATGTAGTAATTTCAAATAAACAGTTTAAACTGACTAAATAAACAGCTTAATAAACGGTTGAATTAAAATTTGAAGCCCCGAAGAAAAAGTGAAAGATCTTGAAAGGACCATCAACAAACTCATAAACGAAAGCTGCATGGCCAACTCAAAGAGGGATTATCAAATCGTAACTGATTTCATTCAAAATATTCTCTCCAATCGCCACTATGCGATTCAATTTTTGTTATTTAAAAATAATAATCAAGATACTTACTTAAATTTAAATAACATTTAAAATATTGAAAAAAATAAATAGATTAAAATAATTTTTGAAAAAGGCCCTGGAGAAAGCATACGAAGCAGAAAGGAAAGAAAAATTATTAGTAGATCTAAAGAAACGCTTGATACCAAACAATGAACAAGTCAATTTAGATCTCAATTACGCTGTTAGTGTTTGAGTTAGTGTAGTGGTTAGGACACCTGGTCTTGATGCTGCAGTCACCGTGTTCGAAAACAAAGATGTCCCAACCAATCATATGCATTGTTTGTGGTTTCACGTATATTTGCTAGTTACATTTATGAGAAGAAACTCATTGTGTAAATTGTTTGTGGTTTCACGTATATTTGCTAGTTACATTTATGAGAAGAAACTCATTGTGTAAATCAAAATAAATTTAATGTCAAGGTATAAATCTTTGATTACCGTATAATTTAAAATGAAAAACTAAATTTGATTGGCTGGTTTATTCTCTGAACCATCTTTCTTATTGGACAGGTGAAATTCAATTTAGCCAATCAGCAGGCGGCTAACAACATGGACAATGAAGCCATTGCTACTTTCCAGTCACTGGTCAAAAATAAAACTTTCAGTCATTCAGGTTTATTTGTTCGTACTTTCGTTCGTTCATTCATTCATTCAAACAACCAACTATTCATTCGTCCATCTATTCATTCATTCATTCACTCAGTGAGAAATAACAAAAATTATAAATTTTTTCTAAAATCTGAAGGTCGTTTGAAGGTCAACATAGGGAACATTCACTTCAAGATGCGTCAATATGACAAGGCGGTGAAATTTTACAAGATGGCTCTGGACCAGGTCTCCAACGAATACAAGAACATGAAGTTAGCACCTTTGTTTTGTTTAATTTCATTTTTTTCCATCTATTTAATCTTTGTTACTCTAATTACTTTAATTATTATTATTATTTCTATTGTATGTAATTTTTATTGTTATTGTTGTTAACGAAAAACCTCGGAAGCACGAAGATCAAGCAGAACATCTGCGTGGCGTACGTGAAGATGAACATGTACCAAGACGCTGCCACTGTCCTCGAACTCATCATGGATCAGGAGCCGACCTTCAAGACGTCCTTCAACTTGACCTTGTGTTACTACCTGCTGAACGACGCGGACATGATGAAGCGGACCTTCGAACGTATGTTGACCTTGGAATCGAGTTTCAAGGTCGACGAGGATAAATACGCTGCTTCCTCTGATGACAAGCAGCATAATTTTCTGTTAGAAGCCATCAGAGATGATGAACTACGCAAGATGGAAAAGGACAAGTCAGTTTGAGTCGGGCTGAATTCCTAATTTCTCCTTCTTAAAACTATTAGTTCTAACTCGATTGACCAATTCTGATTGGTTGATTCAAATTTTGGCAGGACAGGAGAGGCGGAGTCATGTTTGATGATGGCTGCCAAGATCATATCTGGGTCAATCTCTACGTCTTACGCGGCCGGCTATGATTGGTGCATTAATCAGGTCAAAAGTTCGACGTACATGAATTTGGCTCATGACCTGGAAATCGATAAGGCAATTGGTTTCTTGAAGCAGAAGGACTTTCAACAGGTCCTTTAAGATGTTATTTTTTTTAAATTATAATGATAATAAAATGATGATGGTGGTGCTAGTAGTGATTACATTGAAAAATGATAAGAGTGATGTGTGTATGAGGCTCCGAAGATAAGCTCTGATGATAATAACGTGTCGGTCATGGGCATGTAATGACGATGACGATGAAAAAGTTATAACGATATGACGATCTTGCGATAATAATGACGTCACTAGGCCATAGAAACTTTGAAATCGTTTGAAAGGAAAGACCCGAAAGTGGCTTCTGCAGCTGCAACCAATCTCTCGTTCCTCTACAATCTGGTGGGTAGGGTGATTGTGATGAGTGTGACGATGACGGCGATGATAATGGCGACGATGACGACAATAATAACAACAATAATAATAATGACAATAATAATAATGATGATGATGACGTAACAAAAAAGGAGAACGAACTGAAACTGGCGGACAAATACGCCGAAGTAGCTCTCCACGTCGACAGATACAACCCTTCAGGTAGCATCATCATCACTATCAGCATCGCCACTATGATCTTCACTATCATCACCACCACCACCATCATCATCATCATGAAGCTCTAGTAAACAAGGGCAACGTCCTCTTAAAAAAGGGTGACCTAGAAAAATCTATAATGTATTACACTGAGGCACTTGACACGGATAGGTCGTGCGTCGAAGCCCTGTACAATCTCGGTCTGACCAATAAGAGGTCAGATAATTGGGTCACGTATTATTTAATTAATTAATTAATATATTTATTTATTCTTGCTTTCTATTACATTTCTTAGAGGTATCAACATGGCCTCACACAGCCCGTGTGATATTGATATATAGCAAGGCCAGGCGCCTCTTACTAATACATTATTTAAATAATTATTATTTATTAATATAATTGTAATAACTAATAATAATTAATAATGAATAATAATAATAAGATTGGGAAGATTAGAGTTAGCGTTGGATTGCTTCACGAAGTTACATTCCATACTGAAGTCCCATCCGCAAGTTATGTTCCAGCTAGCTGATATGTAATCCTTTTTGTTATTATTATTATTATTCTCTTTTTTCTTCTTTTTATTGTTATTATTCAAAATATTTTTAGATGTGCACAAAAGGGCGATATTGACCAAGCGAAAGAATGGTTAGCATAAAAATCATAACTAGCTGATTGATTTAGGGATGGATGGATTGATTGATTAATTGTTTGATTGATATTTAATTAGAGGATTGATTGCTTGAATGTTTGATTGAGTGATTGAATGAACGAACGAATGAATGATGATTGATAATAAAATTTATAACAATGATGACACAGTTGATGATTAATTGTATGTAATTATGATTAATTATGGACAAAAAATATAGGTTAATGCACGTGAATAGCATGGTCCCGAGTGACCCGATTGTCATTCAGAGGTTGGCAGAAATATTTGAAGGTGAGAACGACAACATTCAAGCACTGCACTACTATTCGGAAGTGAATTTTTGCTGTTGCTGCTGTGGCTGCTGCTGATGATGATGATGACGACGATGATGATGACGACGATGATGATGACGACGATGATGATGACGACGATGATGATGACCATGATGTTAATAATAATAATAACGATGATGATAATGGTGGTGATTGCGCTTGTGAAATTTTTGTTGAAATAAATGGAAGAACCAATTACAAAATATTTAACGATCGGATAAGTAAATCAATCAACCAACCAACTAAACACCATACCAAACAATCAACCAGTTATTCAATCAACCATTTAACCAGTTACTTAATTAACCATTCAATCAGACAACTCGCCAACCTATCAATCAGTCAATCAACCTACCAATCAATTAATCAGTCCTACAAATTCGATCCGACCAACATCAACACTCTGGAGTGGATGGGAAGTTATTTCATTGAGAGTCAGGTGCCCGAGAATGCTATTCAATATTTCGAGAAAGGAGCTTATTTACAGTATGTCTGTCTGTCTATCTACATGTCTTTCTGTCTGTTTATTTGACTGTCTGTATGTTTTATCATTTAATTGTTTGTGTTTGTTTGTTCGTTTGTTTATTAGCTGGCCGATAATCGCTTGGACAACCATATTCAAACCAGGTTAAGCGGTCAAGACAATGCAAAAGAACAACTTAGCAATAATAATAATAATAATTTCAGACCGGGCCAAGCAAAGTGGCCGCTAAGAATAGCCAGTTGCTACAGGAAGATTGGAAGCTATCAACAGGCCTTGGAACTCTATAAGCACGTACATAGGAGGTTTCCTGATAATATTGAATGTACGTGTGTGTGTCTGTGCGTGTGTTTGTTTGTGCGTGTGTGTGTGTGTGCGTACCGTGCTGTCATTACTCAATTTTTCATAAAATTTTTAAAAAACTGGAGGAAGATTTTCTGATATCATTGAATGCACGTGTGTTTGTATATCTGTGTATGTTTTTGTCTGTGTGTGCATGCGTGTGTGTGTGCGTTCTGTTAACATTTTCAAACTTTCCGAAACGAAGGTTTGAAGATCCTTACAAAATTCTGCGTTGACATGGACCTGAAAGATGCCAAATTTTACACCGACAAACTGAAGGAAGCTGAAAAATCCCACCAACTCAGGGAAGAGGTCTGGAAAAAATATACTAAAATAATTATACTCATAATAACAATTATAATTAGGAAAATTATAATGATTATTATTATTTATGAGTAATATTACTCGAAATAATTTGTCTTCATAACACCAGAGAGCAAGTAGTGGCCGACAGAGAAGCGCCAAGTTTAGGCACGATAATGAGGCAGGAGGTGTGGTTTTCAAGTGTCAATCATTCATTTTTCTAATCATTTATTTGTTCATTCATTCACTTATTCATTCATTATTAGATTCATTTATCGTCCATTCTTTTCATCCAATCGCAAATACTAATGCATAAGATGAAAATGAGATGATAACATTAATGATACCATCATTTAATCGTCATCCAACGAATTATCGTTATAATTTCAATAATTATTACGATAATTATCAATTTAATATATTAACATTTCAGGAAATGACTCCCGCCAATCAAGCGGAAGCCTCCGAAGCTCCGACCAATCACGTAAGAACAGTGCCAACTCCAGAGTCAATCAGAAACCGCCGACGAACGGTCTATATAATTAATTAATCAATTAATTAATTAATTAGCTAATTAACCACCACAAAACTCCGCATCTTTTAAACATTAAATAAAAATAAATCAACACAAATAATTTAAACGAATTAATTAACAGTGTAACCGATAAAAGTCCGTAGTTAAGCAAAATTTAAATTGAAAAAAAACAACTCCAGATGGCACATATTCTGATCCGCTGGGACCGCAAATTGAAAGGCCGAGAACGGCAGCCAGAAGGCACGAACAACAGGTAGCAGACGACTTCGAAGATGAGGAAATCGGCGACGACCTACTTCCGGAATAATAATAATAATAATAACAACAACAACAATAATGATAATTATAATAATAATCACTAGTATAATATAATGTATGACTTTTTATTTATATTTTTATCGTGTTTTCAATCCATGAAACACATGATAGAAACACAAGCGTTTAAAAAATTATTTGTTTGTAAATTATTATTATATTTAATAATAATAATTATTAATATTATATTTACACAACTGACAACAAAATAATGGCAAAGGTGATCATTATTAATATGTAATTCATGTGGCAATTGATAGTTATCATATTGCCTAATCATCCATATATACATACATGCAATGGGATGATGATGAAGACGACTATGTTGGGATGGTGATAATGATGGCAAAACAACGATGACAATATGATGATGATAATGATGATGATGGTGGCGATATAAGCATGAACCCACAGCAGAATGATAAATTGTAATAAGATAAGTAAAAATGAAAGAAACCGAAAGATTAATATTGAAAAAAAACCCAGAAAAAAATATCCACAAACATTTCTTTATACGGCGCTATATAATTGTTTTATTCATTACGTCATAATCACTGTAGCGCTTCACCTTTACTCTTGTCGTTGCATCATTTTTTTAGCGTCAAATTATTTCTGCTGGCCTCCAACTTCTGCCATTAATTTCTTCTGATTTGAACTTATGAAGGTGATGTAAGTATAGAACAGACTGCCTGAAACGCTGTGTGTGTGTGTTTATGTGTGTGTTTGTGTGTGTGTGTAATGTGATTACGATGATGAAAGATATTTGATGATGGAATTTGTCAGAATTTGTTGATGAATTTACGATGGAAATGACTGATCAATGAGAGAAAGATGACAATATGATAATGAAAATTATTACAAAAAAAACATGCACAGGTAGACACAACACAGACAGACACACACACACAGACAGACAAACACACACACACAGACAGACAGACAGACACAAACACAAAACCTGATATTGACACCGATAAAGTTGATGATACTGAACTTGTAATCACCGCCGATGACCATGCCAAGGTACGTAATGAAAAGATTCTGTTATCATCATTGTCGTCATCATCATCAATATCACAACTATTATCATCGATACATCATCATCATCATTTTCATTATCAGCATCAACAGCAGCAGAAGTGGTCGCAGCATCAGCAGCAGAAGTAGCAGTAGCAGCAGCAGCAGTAGCATCATCAATATAACCTTGAGAACTCCAATGATTGTCGTTGTAAGGGCCGAGTTATGGTTTGTGCAGGAAATGATGGAGTACATGAGTACAAATCCCATGATGCAAGATGACGAGAACGAGATGCAGAAACTGTAATCAATCCAGCCAGTGTATGATATCGCCTGATCAATCAATCAATCAATCTATCTATCAATCAATCTATCAATCAATCGATTAATTAATCACCCAACAATCGTCACCATCATTATTATCATTAGATCATTTTATTTTAAACTGTGGTTTTTCTAGCATTCGACCTTCACCATCGGTCGAATAGTGGATCAACTAACTATTCGGCCCAATCCACTAATCGGTACATCCCTAATTATCATCATTATCTCCATCACCCTCACCTTATCTATATCTCCTGTAAAGTATGTAAGAGCGAATGACAGAGGCAACATGAAGAGAGAATTGTAGAATATCAAGCCTAGCTCCCCAAGCTCCTAATTAACATAATTTATTGTAATTTATTTTAATGATAACGATGATAATATAAAATAATATTTAATACTATTTTTTATATCCACAGGCATATGATGGTATTGCAAATCTAAGATCAATTTACGAAACAAAACAATAAATTTAAGCGAATTTAATGTTTATTGAAGTGTAAAACCCAAACAAGCACTAATATATGCAAATTTATTACTAATATATGCAAATTTATTACCAATATACGCAAATATAATAATAGCATTTGAATAAACCAATCAATCAATCAATTAACTAACTAACTAATCAGTCAATCAGTCACTAATATATCAATAAACAAATTTATTAATAATTTATGCAAATTTATGCGTGACCTTGGCCTCTAGTTTCTGCTTAGTGTAGACGCCATTGGCTGCTGTGAAGATGTTGTTCGTCAGGACGAGTAAGTAACCATGCAATTGGAATGACAGGTCGTCACTATTATTATTATTATTGTTTATTATTGTTTATTATTATCATATCATTATCATCACCATCATAACCATCGTCATCGTAATGACGTCATCACCATCATAACCATCATCATCGTCGTCGTCTTTGAAAACTAACATGGCGGCCACAATGGCGCCAAATATCATCAGGAAGACACACAACTGGACCTTGGGCGTAGCTTTCGTTCTAATGATGATGATGATAATAAAAATAATAATAATAATAATAATAACAATAACCATCATTATCATCATCAATACCATCATAATCATAATCGCACATACCGTTTTTTTAAGATCATCACTCCAGACAAAGCCTGCCAACATCTCCATCACAACCATCTACGCTATCATCCTTATGATCCTAATCATCGTCGTCGTCATCATCATCGTCATCATCATCGTCGTCATCATCATTGTCATCAATAATCATTTTAATCACTTTAATATCCAATACTCAGCTATCATGGTGAAGAGTATGGAGAACCTTCTAAGTACAGTGAACATCGGTAGGCTGTCAGTAGAAAAATTATGATACAAATTATTATTATTATTATAATTATTATCATAATTATTATTATTACTATCGTTATTATTATGGTCATAGTCATTATTATTATCATTGTTTATTAAGACAATGGTGATGTCGAAGATGATGATAATGGCAGAGAGCACTAGCCTAATATTCTGAGTGCCACCAAGTCCAGTTACGAGGTTCAAAAAGTAGACAAGAGGAAGGGGCCAAATCTGATTGGTTGGTCAGTTCATTGGTTGGTCGGTTGGTTGGTAGGTCAGTTCATTGATTGGTCAGTTGGTTGGTAGGTCAGTTCATTGATTGGTCAGTTGGTTGGTTGATTGATTGGTCGATTGATTTACAGATTAGTGATTGTTTGAATTGTGGTTCATTGATTTGGCAGATTTAACTAGGGCATGATTGTAACATATTTAAACAAAAATTACAGTAACAATACAGTACAAAAATAAAAGTAACAATAACAATAATAATAAACATTAATGAATAATAATAATAAAAATAGAAAAAAAATTAAAAACCTTTTGAGGCAGATTCCTGTCTAAACTAGGAAAAGTGATGATGTTGAACAACCTAGCTAGACCTAGAAAAACAACTGTTGACATCATCTGATGACAACAATGATAATAATAATAATTAATAATATTTATTGTTATAATTAATCAAATTAATTATGACCAAAAAGTAGATCTCTCGACCTGTGCTAGCCCAAGAAACTGATACGATGGAAACCTAAGGAGAAAAAACATTATAAGAGTACTCATTACCTAAATTTACTTTTAGATTATTGAATTGAATTGAATTTTATATATATATATATATATATATATATATATATATATATATATATATATATATATATATATATATATATATGTATATATGTATATATGTAATCATTAAATAAAAATTATACTTTATAAATAAATTTAAATTGACCAATAAATAAATAAGTCATCATTTTTTAAATTTAGTAAAAAATTATAAACTTGTAAGAGGTAAGGGTTATCTTATTGACCACAGTTATCAGAAATGATGATGAACCGTACAAAAAAGCTGAGAACACCTATTTGTAGTAATAAGTAAAGTATGTAAAAATATATATAAATATGTGTGTTTATATATATATATAAATAAATATATATATATGTAATTATTGATGAAAATCTACAGAATGGGAAATTAAATTGGAAGTTATTTAAAACGAAGAACATGCTGTGATTTTCATTAATAATTGCATTTCTGACAGTTTTAATCTAATATATATATTATATATGTATATAAATTTAAGTTCCTATGAATATCTATGCTCATTAATTTGTATTTAATTCTTATTTAAATTTTTTATAATTACAAAAAATGAATAAAAATAAGTTTCACACTTTGAGAAAGAGTGGACTGAAGACCGGCCATTTTGAGGTGACTGGTGGCAAAGTTAGCAGCGATGGATTGTTATAGTCATGTACGTTGATGTTGATGCTACCTTTGCCGGCCTTGGAGATTATTGTGGTGCTGGATGACTTCATTGACATTGATGGATCCATGGATGGGCTGTTAAAGTTAGGAGGAGTAGATATCAATGGCGATACTTCAGTCATTCTATTTTGTTGAAAATATTTTATAACAAGTAAGTAACTTTTAAAAACTTTTAATCAAATTTTTAATTAATTAAAATCATTTTTTGACTATTTTTTTTTAGTTAATTAACCACGTACTACTGCGTGTAAAAGTGGATTTAGGTCAGACGCAGGTAAACAATAGAAAAGCACGTCACTTAGCTTTCATTTGTAGTTAGTTCTTTGTGTGTATGATTCTCTTTGAAATACCTTAAAATCACATGAAATACAAAAAAATGTGAATGGCCTTAGCTTGATTTTTTTAATTTTATTAATTGAAAAATGTGAATGGTCTTAGCTTGATTTTTTTAATTTTAAACAAAATTATTTAAAAATTCATGCAAAAGATTCTATCAGATACCGAATCGGAGTCGAGTTCACTTAATCCGGAATCGGTTAATCTGGATATCCGATCAATTCGGATAATTATGCAAGTCCCGATCAAGGTTAAGGTTTCGTTTTGCAAAATCGATCGTTAAGTTCACCGAATTTGCTCAAATATATCATTAATTTGTCCATAAAAAACGGAGATTCTATTAGCAATTTTGTAAAAGTGGAAAAAGATTAATAAATTGAAATTTTCAATCGTAATCTCTACCTAGCATCTTAGCATGTAAATGACAAAAGCAACAATAGCGTCAACTATCTAAATAATGTAAGTCAACTGACACATCTAAGCAGCACAAAGCACGTTATGAAATAGAAAGAAAGTTGTGAGAAGCATTGAAATAAAAAAAACTCGACAATTTAAGTTTCCTGACATTGAATTTTAAACTATTTGAAAAATCTACTGGCAGGTTTTTGACAGACCGCCCTTGCTTTGAAAGAACCACAATCCTTATCTATCCAATTTCGTCGCTTGGTGACAAGGACACATTTTTCCTTATTCGAATGTTGGGGATGACCTTCTTTCCAGTTTATAAAAGATGCTAACTTTCCTGACTTTTCATACCAATATTTTCTTTTCCCTCTCAAACCTGTTAAAAAATATAAAGTCGGAGTTTGTAAAAAATAAAATTAAAAGTGCATTTATAAACCGCAAAAAACTGACCAATCCAAAATCTGCTACCCCCGGCAATGACGTCCGTCAGCCAGTTTAAATGTGGCCAACTGGTTGGGACGGTCAGGTGACTTCCTGTTCTTCTGCAGGCCACTTCCGCTTGACGCCATGTTGATTCGTGTTTCAGTAAAGTGTAACAATGCTCTTTGTATAAGATTTCATCTTGTGATTATTTTAATAATAAAAATAATTATTTATTAATAATTCTTACTACTGCTAATCTAATTTGAGTTGTAACTGCTTTAAATTTTTTTTCAAACAAAAATTTTTATTTACACATAAGAAATTGTAATGAATTTACAAAACTTTGTACTTCTCGAGCAATGATAAGAATAGTAATCGTCGTCCTCATCATCTTCATCATCACTGTAATCGTCTTCCTCATCATCTTCATCTTCCTTTCCAACACCTTCATCATCGTCTTCATCATCATCATCGTCGTCATCATCGCTATCAACTTCGATACGCTTGCGATCTTCACGATGATTATTATTACGTTTTCTACTTCTGACATCATCATCATCATCACCAGCCTCCTCATCACCATCCTCATCATCATCATCATAACGATATTTTTTACCATCATTATCATCTTTCCCATCACCATCATCATCGTCGTCATGTCGATGTTGATTGACAGCTCTATGCAAATTAAACCCCTCCCCCCACTTCCAGACCAGCCAATCACGTCCGTCGCATCTGTACATAACCGATGACGTCATCTCGTAGTAGAGAAGCCCGACTGTGCCCTGGTGACATTTCTGTTCTATCCTAGCCTTCGGGGTCACCGTCGATTTAGATAAAGGGTCAGAGGTCAAGGTCGTTACTTTATTTTCATTAATGTTGTTGATGTTGTTGTTTTTAATGGGAATGCTATTTATGTCGTCATCATCGTCGTCGTCTTCGTCATCATCCCTTTTTAACTCAACCGTCATTTCCTTGTGTTTGAAATGATCAAACGTTTTATCATCATCGTCGTCGTCATCGTCTTCGATGTTAATTTTTCTTCCATTTATCCATTTTTCCTCCATATTTATTTTTCTATCATCGCCATCCTCCTCCTCATCATCTTCATTGTATGGCGCGTATTCGTTGTTAACGCTACCCTCGTGGTTGTAGTCAAACTGTGGTTGCTCAAATTCACAAACACCTTTCAAACAACACATTTTTTTATAAATTTGATTAAAAATAATACTCATAACAAAATAATATAAATTATGAAATGAATTTAATTCAAAATCGTGTTCCTGCAACTAATATTAACAATTCATTATTGCATGTATTTATTTTTCTTTAAAATTTTTTCAAACGATTAAACTAAAACTAGCCATTCTTAACGTTTATAATCTCGACCACTGTCTTGACCCCTGCAGTTAGGAGAGCGTTGATTGGCTGACCCAACTTAATCTCGACCTTCTCATTGGTCTCATTCTCAAGGTCATCATTGAGTAACTCTATTTGCCAGATGGCTTCGGTTTGACCTGGTTTGAAAACAACCGTCCAATCAGATTTGATGAGGTAATCCAAGCCATCCTGGGCTGAAATTTGATTGGTCGAGAACGTAACACGTGACCAGCTTTCAAGGTTGCCGTGACGAACGACCTTGACATTTACAATCCCGCTATCCTCACATACACTGTACTGGGAGTGGGCAAACTCCACAACTGACCATTCAATGTCCAAACTAGGCGACAAAAAAAGAATTATGTAACGGTCATTTTGTTGTGACCGCTACTAATATTTTATTATTATTATTGTTATTATTATTATTACTATTATTATTATTATTATTATTATTAGTAGTAGTAGTAGTAGTAGTAGTAGTAGTAGTAAAGGTGGTAATAGTAGTAGTAGTAGTAATAGTAGTAGTAGTGATAGTAGTACCAATATTAGGAGCAGAAGTACTAGTAGTGATTTGTTCTCAATTAATTAGAAAAATAATTCAAGTAACAACTAACTTTATATCGTTTAGTAATGACGAAGAACCGTTCGTATTTTTGCTGATTTCATTTTCAACTTCACCATCGTCGTCGTCGTCTTCATCATCGTTATTATAAATTAGATGATGAATTTGTTGCTGAAGCAGCAGCTGACGATGATGATGATGACGATGATGGTAGGACTTGGATAGACCGACTCTCAGATGCAGACAGTCCTTCGTGTTTATGTTGCGATAGGGTCTGTTGATGACGTATGCGATCTTGTGCATGTTGACGTCATGTTGGCTGAATGTTGTAATGACGCTGTTGTTGTTGTTGATGTTTTTATTGTTGTTTATGTTGTTGTTGATGTTGTTGATGATGTTTCTGTTGTTGTTGCTATTGTAGTCTTCAGCAGTGTTATAGCTCGACCACTGTTTACTGTTCGTTAGACTGTCGAGCTTGTTTTTGTTGTTGTAGTCTATGACGTTGTGTAAAATTTCATCGTCATCGTCGTCGTCATCGTTGTACACTTCATCATCGTCGTCATTCTCAACATTATCGTCACTATTAAAATTATTTTCACCATCCTCATCATCACCGGAATGATTTTCGGCTGGCGAGTTTAATTTTAATTTTACTAATCTTCCAAAAGCCGGTGAAACTATTAGCGTATAAACGATATCGCATGGTGACGACGACGACGATGATGGGGAAGATGATGATGATGATAGCGATAAAAGAACGTTGAGGTGTTCTTCGGTGAGTAAATATCCAACTTCCCCCTCGATGACGTCATAATTCAAGATGGACGGAGATCTTTTCGTGTGTAGGCGGAGTGCTACGAACTTGATGTCGTCGTTGTTGTCTGTTTTGTTGCTGTTGTTGTTGTTGTTGCTTACGTCACTTCTGTTGTTGTCTATGTTGTTGTTTATGTTGTTGTTGTCTATGTTGTTGTTGTTTATGTTGTTGTTGTCTATTTTATTGTCTATGTTATCAAAATCATTGTCGATGTTATGGCTCAAGTTGCCTCTAATAAGAATTTCAAATTTATGTGGCTGAGATGACGAAGATGGTGATTGTGATGATGATGATGGTGACGATGATGATGATGGTGACGATGATGATGATGCTGACGATGATGATGATGGTGACGATGATGATGATGGTGACGACGACGATGATGATAATGGTGACACTATTGGAATAATTTCGAAGAGAAAATAATCATCGTCATCATCATCATCACTGCCCCGTGGGTAGTTCAAATAATTGAGGCGACCGCTCTGCACGTCTGATTGGTTGAAAGTTTTAACTTGACCTGCTTTACCAGCCAATAGAAGGCGACCTTGTCTGGGGTTTTCCAGAACGTTATAGACATGTGATCCGTTAACCTTCAAATGATTGGCTGTTATTTTAGTCAGGTGGCCTTTCATGGCTAGTAAAGGTTTGTTATTTATCAGCAGGTTGTCTGAAATTTGCAATGATAATCTGGATGTTGGTGGTGGTGTTGATGTTTGCCGTTGATTGCCATCATCACCATCATCATCACCATTGTCACCACCATCATCATCAGCATCGTCATCGTCATCATAATTGTTGGCGTTCTCAAGATCGTTATCAGGATGGGAAATGTTAGTTTCCATAGAAACGAGGCAGGATTTCTGGATGACGTGTATGCCGTCTGTAACACTAATTGAGAAAAAATCTCTTGACGATGATGAAGAAGAGGAGGACGATGATGAGGAAGATGACAATGACGATGATGAAGACGACGACGATGAATTGTCACCCTTAAATGGAATGTACGTCACCAACAATTCTGTCGTTGATGGTGAAATGTTTATTTTAACGCCGGCCTTCAATTCGGTCGAATTGTCCCGCTCTTGACTTTTGAGTTGTTGGTGGTGGAGTTTTTGTTGGCGTTGGGGTTTCAGTTGCAACAGGGCGTGTTGTGGGGGCGATGACGTAAACATTGCCACGTGGTCTTTCCATTTTCCGGGTGGGTTTTTCTTCTTGAAAACAACTTTAAATGCAGTTCTCTTTCTGTTAACCACTTTCATCACATACTTGCCATCTTCATC
Organism: Helobdella robusta; assembly: GCF_000326865.2. NCBI lineage: Eukaryota > Metazoa > Annelida > Clitellata > Rhynchobdellida > Glossiphoniidae > Helobdella > Helobdella robusta. The sequence goes on along the minus strand of NW_008704349.1, from coordinate 1,843,860 downwards.
TTCATCATCATCACTATTTAAGTCATTTCTTGAGTCACAAATCAGCTGGAATCCCATTAGTCGATCGTCCAGCGAATCAGCTGACGGCACGTAGATGTAGACGAGATTTGATTGGCTGACGCCGTCCGAAGCCTGAACTACAAACTGATCGGCCATTGGTTGATGACGTTTCCAGAGCATCGAGGGGGTGTATTTTATTAAATTCTGCTCAACGTCTGACAAATTGAAAGTAGCTACTCTTTTACTCACCTGACTTCGCCCATTTCGACTTCTCGATCTAGATTTTTCTAAATAACCCCATACCGGAAACTGCGTAACTTGAAATACTAGCCAATTAGATGGAGTATCCTGATCACGTGCCCATAAAACGTCCCTTGTGATAGGTGCTGGCCCATCGTGTACGACCAATAAGGAGTTAGTTTCGATGGATGGCGCTCTGTTATTGGTCGGCTGGATGATGAAGTGGAGTTTAACGTCTGGTAGACTAGTGTTACAAATTATTTTTGGAGATGATGACGTTGATGGTGATGATGACGAAAAAGAAGAAGATGATAGTGATGATGGTGAAGAAACTTCAAACACCACGTAGTCTTCTATAGCATGCAAACCGATTTCCTCTAGAAATAAAATATTAAATAAACGAAATAACGAAAGTTAAATAAAAAAAATTCTGTAAACCAAAAAATAAGAACGCACCATCTCTATGCTTATAGATTACTTTTCCGCCAATCGCATCGCTCCATTTAAATGACGTCACATTTAGACCATCCAATTGAATACTTCCATGTATCGGAAGTTTTTTCATTCTAAAAATAGACGATGATTTTCTTATAAAAACTGAAAGATATCCAATGGCAACGAAATCGGCTGGCCTTATTTTTGCAATTCCATTTTCTATTACGCGGATTGATGACGTAATTGTTGATGATGACGTTGTTGTTGTTGCTGTTGATGACGCAGACGATGACGTCATTTTTGATCGTTGGCTGGCTACGTCTGCGGCGTTTGGTATCTCATAATACCCGCTCGTCTCAAACTCAAACAAGTACAGACGAGTATTTGCGTTATTATTATTATTGTTATTGTTATTATTACTTTCGTTTTTGTACACTTTGTCAAAGTTGCGGCTGCCGTAAGTTGCGAGACACAGCACGGCGACTGCTGATTTCAAATTTCTCTTTCTCAACTTACAATAATCTATTTTCGAAGTTGTTTTTCCATCCCTATTAGATTCAAATTTTTTTTGGTTTTTGTTATCCTTGTTATTATTATCATTATTATTTGGATTATCATCAATTTTCCTTTTATTTTCATCATCATCATCTTCTTCATCAGCCTCATCTTCATCATCATCAAAACGTTGAAACGTCACCATCCCATTGATGATGTCATTTTTGGTGAACATATTCTTAACTCCTCCAACCCCACTGATAAGAAGTTTTCCAGGAATTTCCAACCAACGAGAATCGAGCACGTAGGGACCGAAGATCACCTGATAAGTTGCGTTGTCCTCCTCAAGGTCCTCATATGACGTCATTGTCAGCAATCCGTTGTTATTCTGATTGCTGGTGTGATTGTTGACGATGTCATTGTTGTTGTCAACATTGTTCAGTTTAACCTTTTGTAGTGCGGTTGAACAATTAAGAAATGAAAATTGGCGGCTTTTGCTGCTACTGCTGCTGCTGCCTTTGTTTTGTTTTGATTTTTCACCATTTCCATGCAGGCGGATAGTTACAGTCTTCAGAAAAAAATTTCAATCAACAATAACTACAGCAATTTTTCAATCTAAATATAAAATATTCTAATTTGAAATTTATAAATTTAATTTCATCCACCATCAACACAGTCATCACCATCTGTATCAGTATAATCATCATCCCAATCATCATCCCAATCATCATCACAATCATCATCACAATCATCATCACAATCATTGCCACCATCGTCGTCATCATCACCACCAAGATCTACCTACCTGCAAAATTATTCGACAGCACTTTTTAGAGTATCCGTGAAGCGGGAATCTCAGGAGCAGCCTATCCTCTCCACTTTTCGACCCGTCATGTTCGTAAGTTACGGAATTTCCCAAAACGTCCGAAAAACGAAACTTATCTCCGATGTTAATTATACTCGTCTGGTTTTTAAGTTTTAATTTTCCGTGTTTCGGTTTCGTTTTCAGTTGAAATTCCCAGTTGCATTTTTTCACCTCGCTGGATTTAGCGTAGCGTTTCGAGGATGCATTTTTGAGTGTTGCGTTTTTCTGAATGCAGCATCGCTGCCACTGATCGTGTAGAATTTCAGAGACGTCAGCTGGCAACAAATGCTCCAAAGATAATACTCTACTACTTCCTTCCGGCATCACTACCAGCCGCATTTCGTCACGTGACATAGATCTTATTACGACGTCATTTAAAGAGTTTACTGATTGGTTGTCGATCAACGACTGATTGTCCAATGAGATTCTCAAAACAAATGAAAGGGGCAGTCTCGCAAACCAATCATCGATTAATATGAGAGTCAACTCTTCAATTCCGCCCTCCATAACCTTTGACCCCGCGACGTATTTGACCTTTCCGTTGATGACTTCATCGTAGTAAAACGACGTCATACTTTTAAAAGATTTCCTGTTAACAAGCTGACCCAGATTCGTCCACTCGTGTTGCTGCTGGTCATCGTAGTAACGTGACACAATTAATTTAGTGGCGTCACTCCTTTGTAGGTCAAGTAGGGATGCGTTGAGGATGAATGAAGGATGGGCATACTGGATGAAAACATCAATTTTTTTAACGTTAGCTTCTGCTGTTGATAATGTTTTTAAATTTAGCGCATCTGTATAATTGACGTGAATGGCTGATGAGTGAAGGTCATTTATGACGTCAACTCCAATAAACACGTGCCTCTCTATAGTTACATTTTCAAAGTCATTCTCGAAAGTAAACGAAAGCGGAATGTAATCCACAATTTCCGTCCAACCTGATTCAACATGGCGGTACTTGTAGCCTGACGTCACAAACTCCGAGCAATCCAGTGTCACGTGATGTACTTCCTGGCCATCCACACTCGCCAGATGACCCAACTTTGGATAGCCATATTTTTTGGATTGATAACGAACGATGCACGATCTAATTTCAGTTGATTTCATTGAAAGTGACGTCATTATTAAAGCCGGACAGAGAGGGATGTACCTGAACTTTAAATACTTGCTCGTCAATTCATCGCTGTATTCGTTTGAGTGCACTTTTAAATTTTTAACCACCTTGATTAGGTCATCATCGCTTTTAAAATCAATCCGAACATCTAACAATGCTTCCATCTCCCGATCAATATTCCCGTCACGTGACTTGTAGACTATAAATAACATGATGACGTCATTTGGTTGGCTGGGATGGCCGATGTGTTGGTAGCGAGTTAGAGGAGTCTTCGAATCGCTGTCGTCGTCATCACACGCGAAGACCTTGGAAAATTCAATGACAAAAAATTGATTTATTCGAGCAGCAACTACAACAACAATAACGTGCATAATAATAGTAATAATAATGACAACAACATCGACAACAGTGAAATAAATAATAATAAAAAGCATTATTGTTTAGTAGGACCCATGGCCAGCCATGTCTAAGCCAATATTGAAAGTTTCGTCAGCGTATTGATAACGTTTTTTAGAATGATGTTAATACGTGATAGAACATAATATTTTGCCATCAGAAGAGTCTAAAGAATATAAAACAAACAAATACAAACAAACAGACAAACAAACATACAAACAAAAACAAACAAACAGAAACAAACAAACAAACGCACCCTGGGAGAAAGTTTTCCAACCCTACCCTTCAAGATAGGGTCATTAGTGACCTGCACCCAACAACTCCAAAGTGCCCTCTCATCAAATTTTCCATCCCGAGATCCATTTTTTGCGTGGTTAGCATTTTTTGTGTGGAAGCGGTCAGTAAGTTTTGTGTTGACATAGTCAGTAAGGTTTTTTTGATGTTTTTTGATTAGTTGGTAGATGTGGCTTGTTGTTAGATTGACCGTGGCACCCCTCTTGACCGTAAGTGTCAAGTTGACGCGATGTTTGTAAAAATTTGAGAAGTGTTTGTCGAGATAGTTGTCAACAACAATAGTGTTGTTTGTGTGGCCATTTTTCGTGTTTTTGTTGTTTTTAATGACGTAACTGGTGTCACCGTTAAAGTTGTTGTGGTTGTTGTTGTGGTTGATGTAATTTTTTGAGTTTTCGATGTTGCTTTCTGAGATTTCAGTAATTATATTGTTGTTGTTGTTGTTGTTGATAGAAAATTCCGTAGTGTAGTTTTCGTAATCTGGATTGATGTCGGGGACGTTAATGTAATTAGCGGTTAAGTTGACGTCATTGGAAATGTTGTCGTTATTGTTGTTGAAAGCGTCATTTTGATCAAAGACACTAAATATACCACTTCCGTTATTGCTGTCATTGAGTCCATTTTCAAAGAACGTTGGATAAGTTTGGTCGTCGCCGAAAACTATATCAGTATCATTATCAGTATTATCTGTGGTATCATAACTAGCATCGCTGCTACTACTATTATCATCATCTATGATATTGTTGATAGCATTATTATTATTATTATTAATATTTTTAATCAGCGAAATCCCATTCGACGATGGTAAATTAATGAAAATTAAGAAAGCGGTAATGGAGATGATGAAATTAATCGAAGGGAATTTTGCCATTTTACCGCTACCACCAACATCACTACCACCACAACCACTACCACCATCATCGTCGTCGTCATCATAACGCGTCGTCGTCATCGTCTTCTTCGTCACCATCATCATTAATCTTATTACCATCAAAAACCAATGAATGTTTTAACACAGTGTGTGCGTGTCTGTTGTAGGACCTGTTTCCAAGAAAGTTTATATACATACATAGAGTCATACCTACATATATACGTACGTATGTACGTATATACATACATACACACATATACATATACACATACATACGGGCGTACATACGTACATTCATATATACAAACATACATACGCGCATACAAAAGCTTATTAATGAAATGATCAGATGTTATGGAAGTCAAGTGGGAAAACTGTTGCCTAATTCACGCTACTATTACTATGCTGCCACTACTACTACTTCTATTGCTTCTACTACTGCTACAACTACATTACTGCTACCACCACTACTATTGCTACTACAGCTGCCGCTCTGTTTCTACTGATGCTACTTCAGATACTACCGCTACTGTTACTACTACTCGTTTTTGTCGTCATCGTCGTCTTTCCGGTACATCTAATAATCTCATCATCTGGAGAGCGAGCACGTTCCTACACAAGTCACCTGCTAACTTATCCAATTCAATTCCGACCACTTCTATCCATTCATTCTTCCATTGGTTTAAGCGTTCGTTCGTTCATTCATTCATTCAATCCTCAATCATTCATCTGTTCGTTCATTTATTCGTTTATTCATTTACTTTAAATGTATTCATTCATTCATTCGTTTACTTTTTCATACATCACGTTGTTACTTTTTTCAAACAGCATCATCATGGTCATCTTCCTCATTACAATCGCCATAGTTTTCCTCATCCTGACCATCACCATCGTCGTCGTTCTCACCATCATCTCGACCGCTCTATCCTAATTGATCATCCATCTCTTGCATTGTTGTCTTGAAGTTTCAATTTGGGCTGAATCCACAATATATACAAACAGTCGTTAATTAGATGTACTAAAGTATATATGCCAGTGTCTGCGTCTGTATGCGTGAATATGTGTGTACGTATATGTATGTGTATGTAAAATGTTTGTGTATGTATGTGTATGTATAATGTATGTGTTTGTGTATGTATAATGTATGTATAATGTATTGGATAATGTATGTATAATGTATATGTATGTATTGTATAATGTAATTGTGTGTGTGTGTGTCTATCTATGTTTATCAATACGAAAACCCAAAAATTCATAATGACATCATCCTTAGTAGTCGAAACGACGACGACGACGTACGCACGATTGATTCAACGTCATGATGACGTCATCAACATCGAGAAAAAGATATACTGAAACAAAATGAAACGTACACACACACACACACGCTATTATTATTATTGTTATTGTGCTTTTTTATTCATTTTTATTCGTCTTTTATTTTTGACCAGAAAAATACGAAAATCAAATGAAAATCTAGATGAAAGGAAGCTAACTTGTACAAGAAAAAAATCGTTCTCAAACAATTATATACATATATATATATAATTGTTATTTGAACAATAATAAGACAAAAGCATAATACATTGATACATACATATATATATATATATATATACTATATATATAATTATATATGTATAGATATAATTATATATATTATATATATATATATATATATATGAAAAGTTTAGCAAATGGCTGTTTATTTTTAAACAAATTATGCATCACCAAGAATGTATAATATATATATATATATATATATATATATATATATATATATATATATATATATATATATATATATATATATATATATCTGTGTTTGTGCGTGTGCGTGTGTGTGTTTGTATTGACTCGCCAAATTATTATAAGATGATAATAAATAAACGATCAAATGCATGTGGAAAGAAAAAATTAAGAGTCTGGAGAGAAAAAATTTTCGTTTAAAAACAATTTAAAGGAATTTTTAAAATTCAAAATTCAAAGATTACATAGATGAATTCAGGGAATAAAAAATTAATTAATTAATTAATTAATTAGTAAAAGAATTGAAATTTCAAAAACTTAAAAACAAATAAAAATTGCAATATATGTATATAAAAATTTCATTTATCTTAAAAGGAAAATTAACAATTAATTAATTTATTTATAATTAATACAATTCATTTCATTAATTTTTATTAAGTTTGAAAAAAACACAAAAACAACAACAGAATGAATCTCTGCTACCCACGAACCAAGTTTAATATGAAATAAAATTTGTATATATCAAAATAAAATTCCAAAAAATAATTTGACTCTTACTCTCTTTCTCCTCTCTCTCTTTCTCTTTCTCTCTCTCTCTCTCTCCTCTCTTTCTCTCGTATCATCTCATTCATACATATACGCACATCTAGATTTAATGTTTCATTGTATAGCATTCTAAATTCGAAATTTAGAGGCAAATAAGTTCGATTTTTCACAACAAAAAAATTGAAATAGCAACAAAAATTCATTAAATCTAAAATAAAAGATAAGACGAGTGAATAAAATGACATTAAAATCGTGAAATAAAACATTAAAAACATTGACAACAACAAAAACAACAGCAAAAACAACAACAGCGTCATTATTGTCACTATAACCAATAAAATTAACAACATTAGAATATAATGACCAGGCGTAGGAACTAACTAGAGATAGATTAAGCCAATAATTAAACACACACACACACATACACACTCAAGCACACACACACACGCACATACAAACATACATACACACATCATATTATATGGTATTAAATGTGACTAAGCGTTAATTATTCCACTAATAACGAGATATTTGGATAGATAAGCGGATAGGTAAATGAATAAATATCAATTATTATTATTATTAACAGTAGTAGTAGTAGTAGTAGTAGTAGTAGTAGTAGTAGTAGTAGAAGTAGTAGTAGTGGTAGTAGTAACAGTGCTAATTTAGTTCTTAGGTAGAAATGGAATTTAGATAAATAAGCAAGCAGCAACAACAAATGTAACATCTTCCTGACGCCACTTAAAAACTTACACACACACACATCCCTACTATAATATTATGACGTCACTTCAAAAGGAGATAAACAGCCCCTATTTTTATGGCGCTAACATTGCGTCATGACCCCATTACTACAAACAACGACCGGCTGATTAAGACTTGACAATCATCTCCACGTCGCCGTCATCATTATCATTATTAATATTATTATTGTTGTTGTTACTATTATTGTAATCGTCATCAACACCGGAAGCGATGAGATCACGTGACGAGGAGGCGGCCAGGTCACTGATGGTATCGTTTGAGAAGGAGGGCGTGGGCGGTAGGGTACGACTTATCCTTGAACTTGACCTGCTCCAGTCCAGGGACGACGACGACTTCATGACGTCATTGCTCATTTTCCGTCTCGCCATCCTCATCCTCATCATGTCATCGTCCTCATCATCGTCGTCGTCGTCGTTGTTGTTGTTGCTGCTGTTGTTGTTGTAGAAGTTGTTGCTGTTTTGTTGTCTACGCAAGTTTCGCTGGTGCAGTACGAAATCATCGTCGTCGTCATAATTATTATTATTTACGTTATTATTGTTGTTGTTGTTGCTGTTGTTATCATCGTCGTCATAATTTTTCTTCTTCTTAATTTTATTGTTGCAGGAGAAAGCGGCCCTGATGGCTGGCGACGCCTGGACTCTGTACTTGGGATGCTTCGGTCTCCTCAGGAGCAGATGAGACGAAGATGACGACAACGGAATGGTGACGTCATCGGTACGATGTGAGCCGTTTTGTTTACTTTTAGGAATTTTACTCTTCGGCGGTTGGCTGGAAACTGGAGCGCGAGGTTTAATCGGCCTTGACTTTGAATCAAGGTCAAGAGGAACGGAGATATCTGATTGGCTGGAGGCTCTGCTGTCTCGTCTGTCGTCTGAAATGCTGCTCGCTGATGGTAAAGATGATGTTGATGATGATTGTGATGATGAAGATGATGAAAATGATGGTGAAGATGATGGTGAAAGTGATGGTGAAGATGATGGCGATGAAAAAGGTGATGCTGGCATTGATGAAAATGGTGCAGGTGATGTCAAAGTTTATCGATCACAACGTTGATTATATAGCACTAACAGAGCAGATGACAGAATGACTACGTTTAAGGTCATCGAGATAACATCTTACATATATGTTATAATTCTCGAAATAACGCTCAATATATAATAATAATAATAATAATAATCGTCATCATACCGGAACTTGCTGGTACTTCCTTCTTCTTGCTTCCATGTTGATGGCCCGGATGTGGCGAGTGAGTGATCAGGCGGTGTGGAACTTTCGTAGGCTGGTGATGACGATGATGTCATGGTGATGATGACAATGATGATGTTGTTGTAATGGCGATGATAATGATGATGATGGTGACGAGGGTGATAAAGTAATAATGGCAAAAATGAGACTAACTTTAACATGAGAGCATGGAGATCCGTGATGCTGATGTTGTTGCTGCTGCAACATTTGTTGCTGTTGTTGCTGCTGCTGAAATAACATTTGTTGCTGTTGATGTTGCTGCTGAGACACGTCGCCGAGACTTTTGCTCGGAGTTTTGGATTTGAAGTTGGCGTATGCACTGCTAGCACCTATCGGAACAAAGAATGGGTCTCTAAGTTCTGAGTTGGTCCTTCCTTTAGCTGTGTGTGTGTGTGTGTGTGTACGTGTGTGTGTGTACGTGTGTACGTGCGTGTGTCGTGTGTGACGTGTAATGTAGTGTGTGTGTTTGTGTGTGTGTTTGTGTGTGAGTCTGTGTTGTTTCTGTATGTTAAATAATAACGATAGAGTTTATGAAAACAAACAAAAATAGCTAAATTTAAAAACAAAAAATCCAAAAAACTAACTCAAAAAACTAAATTATGAATATGAAAAAACTCAAAAAATTATGACACAGATGTATTAACATGAAGTTGAATTTAGTCTAGTATTCAAGAAAACAAAAACCCAAGAATAAATAACAGCGGAAAAATAAAAATTTCAAATTATGAAGGAAAATTATGAAACGCATAATATTATCTTGGCAAACTGATAAATTAACTCCAACGGAACGTCAAAGACTATAGAAAATGAATAGAAATGAGATTGACTGATGAACGGATCAAAACAGGGCTAACAAAAAAAAGATTGAAAAAGACATGAACGAAAATGAAACATCATCGTCCTACTCATCAACAACATCCTCTTACAACAACATCATCATCTTCATCAACATCTTCTATATAAAACAACAGCACCAACATCAACAACAACAACAACATCAACAACAACAACAACATCATCAACAACAACAACAACATCATCAACAACAACAACAACATCATAAACATCAACAACAACATCTACATCATTAATAACAACAGCAGCACCAACACCAAAATCATCAACAACAACAGCAGCACCAACATCAACAACAACAACAACATCATCAACAACAACATACACAAACATGAATACAATAGCTGATGCCGATGTAATTCATGCGGCTTGTTAGACCAGAGTGAAACTATATGGAAGGAAAAAAAAGGTGACGACAATGATAGAGTCATTATTAATAATTATAATTATTATTATAACAATAAAAATAATTATGCCAACACCAACAATAATATTATTAATTATTATGACGAATAAAATATAAAAAAGAACATTAATGAAATATTTGAAACAAAAATCGAAAAAATCGCCAACCACATATTTTTACTAAGAGATTATTAAAACTTAATGATCTGTGGCCTCTTATTACGTTAAGTGCAACAAAAGGCTTTCATTCATTCATTCGTTGCTTTCATTTTTCTCTCTTCAATACTTTCCATCCTTCATTGTTTCGGTCACTCACTCATTTACTCGTCCCGTCGTTCATTCATTCATTCATTCATTCATTCATTCATTCATTCATTCATTCATTCATTCATTCATTCATCTATTTATTAATTCAACTATTCATTCATTCATTCGTCTATTCATTTCTTCATTCATTTGTTCATTCATTCATTCATTCCCTCCTAGATATATATCCGACTAACAATCATCAAGAGAAGCTGAATGCACAATTCCTATAATGAATTAATAATTTGTAATCATGAATGTTTGTCTGTTTGTACGTACGTATGTTTGTATGTATGTATGTTTGTTTGCATGCATGTTTGTATGTATGTATGTATGTTTGTTTGTTTGTATATATGTATGCTTGTAGATAAGCATGTATGCATTTCTATATATATATATATATATATATATATATATATATATATATATATATATATATATATATTTGTAGCCCTGTAAAACAATTATTCATTCTTTAAAAAATATAATTTTTGGTTATAGATACAAGATACATGCTCGCATGCATGCATGCACACACACACACACAAGTATAAATGTTAAATGTATACATAAATCAGCCAACCGGCCATTCAATCAACTTACTGACCTCTACAAGGGTCATTTTTGACCAAGAACTCATCGAGGGCTACCCACCCCCCACCTACTCTGACCATCACGGTGCTTCTCAGAATCCTGACCAGACGTAACTTCTGGGATTCCCCGAACTATAAGTAGAATATAGGCAGCGGTTACGTAATATGCTAAATATAGATCTATGTATAGCTTATGTATATTATATATTACTATTAACATGATTATATAACAATACAATGATAATAGAAAAATATTGCTAACCCTGTATCGGTCATTTCCAATCTTATCAACATTGAACTGCTTAGGGCAATGACACTTCTTGGCCTGTTTGTCCACTTCATCTTTAATCTTCTCCCTCAAATTACCCCCGTACCTCCCGTTCATTCCTGACCTCTTGTCAGGCCATCTGAGGGCCGCCACAAACTCCCTGTAATCGATATAACCGTCCTGGTTGAAGTCGAATTTGTCCGCAACTTTTTCCATCTCAAGAGGAGTTGTTCGAAAGCCTGGTTGGTTGATTAGTTGGTTGATTGGTGGTTAATTGGTTGATTGATTAGTTGATTTTTCACGTGGTAGATTCAACTGTTGACTGATTAACAGCAAACACAACTCAAAAATATAATCTTTGATACACCTCCTCCTCCTAAAAAAAAATAAAACAAAATGGACTGACCCGATTTGAGCACCCCTTCGATGAATTCCTTCCTAGTGACCCTGCCGTCTCTATCCTTATCTTGCCTGTAGAAGAAGTCCATAGTCCGGCTCTTGTTCAGTCGCATCCAGTTCGTGTACTGCATCCGCCAGACGTCAAAGTCGAAGTTGTCTAGGCGGTCTTCCTATATGTGGGTGAGTGTCTATGTAGTCGTCGTCGCCATCATTATCACTACAATCATTACCATCATCATCATCATGAACATCTTGTCTACAATCATCACCATCATTATTATAATCATCGTTAATACAAACTTCTTCAAGGGTATCAATGAGATCTTGAATGTTCTTGTGCCTCTCCATGCACTGCAACCACACGCGCCTCCACTTGTTGAAGAGGGCAACTGCCCTGTGGTCCTTGGCCATTGTGGCAGGGGGTAGAAGAGGTGGTGCCGTCTGGATTTGACTCGTAGGTGTTTTCTTCCTGGTGTTTAATTGAAATAAAAAAAAACGAATATATTCTAATGAATACAAGGGAACAAATGAATAAATGGGAATGAATGAAAGTGAATAAATGAATGAAATAAGTAGACGACCTCTTCAAAGACGATGGACTAGGTGTAGCAGTGGTGGGTCTCCAACCAAAATGACCACCGCCACCACTACTTCCCGCACCACTCAGCACGTGACTTCTACCAGCTGTTGAAAACTTTTCTACTTCCTGCTGTCTAGACATCAAGTCTGACTCGAAAATCTGACGCAAAGATGACGAGCATGACACGCAAATGATGACGACAAAGATCGTAAAATGATAATGGTTATAAATTAATAGAAACAACATAAAAAGAACTGACAGTGTGATCCTGTTTCAACTGCTCCAAAATGGGAATATTCCTTGGCAGATAGATCCCCATCTTCTCGGATAGCTCCGCCTCAACACCCTCCAGCCACATCATCAACGAATCCATAGCAACGGCATTCGACCTTGACCTCTGCACGGCCTCTCTTAACCTTTTCCCCTTGACGTTCGAAGCGGAAGTGACGTCATTGAGTCTGGATTTGACGGTGTTGTTCCAGTTTCTGATGGTGGGAATGGCTTCGGGATGAGCTTGTTGCAGGATCTGTTCGGCCAGTTTCTGGCAGTCGAGACCTTCCGTAACCCACCCTGATAGCTCGTCTTCAAATTTCTTAATTTGTGTTGGTTGATTATCATTTGTTTTGATGTAGCGATAATAATAATTATTATATTAAATAAATAAATAATATAATATAATAATACATAACTATATATGTACATATAAAAACAACCATAGCATGGTAGGAGGGCACCGTTGATATTAACACTGCGAGAAACAAAGCACGGACCAATAACAAACATTAAAAAATGACAAAATTGAAAGAAACAACAACTATAATTATTATTATTATCATTATCATTATTATTATAATAATAATAATTATTATTATTATTATTACAGAAAATAAAAACAACAATACTTGGTGTTGTTGGAGGAGTTTGTTGAAATGGTCTTCCATGTCGACGTTCGTAGCTGCAGGCGTTGGCGACTGCAGCCGCAATGATTTCTCCGCTTCCAGCAGCCAACTCAACAGCTGACGAGATTTGTTGTGGAAGTCTTCTGCCTGTTTGACAAATTATTAATAAATTAATAATCATAGTAATTATTATTAAAACTAATTATCATCATTAATAATATTATAATTCTGCTTGCCATCTTCAAAGCCCCTTTCAATTTTTCTTGCCTGCAGACGCTGAGCCTGCAGACTTCGTTCCACTTAGCTGTCATGTCAATGAGTTTCGATTGGACGAAAACATCATCAGCCGTCGGTGACGTCATCAACAGCTGTTTAGCTGCCTCCCTCACTGCTGCTACTGTTGACGTCTTCTTCATTAACTCTTTCTGGAAGATCTGTATGGTTTTGAAGGTGATTGGAAAATAAAGAAAATCATATATACAAATCAACCAACCAATGTAAAAACAACTAACCAATCAAAAAAAATTATAAAAACCAATCAACCAATCAAAACCAATCCAACCTTATGTTGTTCAGTGAGACTGTTAACAGTATCAACATCGCCATGAACGGGCTCCATTTCGCCTAACCTCGGTTCAACTTTGTACAACCAGTCAAGTAAGACATCCATGGCTTCTTTGAACTTTCCAGCCAATAGGAGAGCATCTTCAAGCTGTTTCTGCCTATCAACGCTTTTCCCGCAGACGTTAAGCCACGCCCCTTTTAATTTCGCAATCATTTCGTTCAATTTCTCTCCCCCAGTGACCTCAGAGTGATGGATGGACTTATCTCTGATTGACCTGCCCATACGAAGAAGAGAGTCCAGCGTGTGTTGCTTGGATGCCAGGATGCGTTGGAAGTCTTTGTGCTTGTTCACTTCCTGTCTGATGGTGTCCAGGTCGGACGATGTGATTGGCTCGTTTGATAAGTTCGTCTCCATCTCAACCAGCCAATCATGTAAGCTCTAGTTAATGCAGTAGATAGTTATTATTTTATTTTAGGATACCATGATGAGCACACAACAAAACAAAAATTTCGTCATTATTCGATCCTCATATTTAACATCAACATCACTATCGTCATCATCATCATCATTCTTGTAAACATCATCACGAACTCCAACTTCTCACCTTCCAAGCGTCATAAAATATTCTCGCTTCCTTCAATCCATTCTCCAATTGCCTCGTTCTATCAGAACATCTGTAATTTCATTGGTCAACGTCAAGATACAAACATCATTCTCATTGATCGTAATAAATGTTCCAGCCAATGAAACACTTACTTTGTTCTTAGCTTTTCCCATCTTCTGTTCTGATTAGCCGTGAGATTTTTGAGAAGAGTTTGATCCTGCCTACTTCCGCTGTTCTTCAGTTGTGATTGGATAGTTTCGAGGTCGTGAATGACGTTGCGATGTTTGTTCAACTCCTGCTGCAAGTGTTTGTGTTGCTCGATTTGTTGCAGAACCGTATCCAAATGTCGACTGACCGGCTTCAGCGTGCTCACCTGATGCTCAAAGTTCGTCAGCAGATCCATCGTGGAGTTCAGCAAGTCATGGTATTCAGTGACCTGCAAGCATTTTGAAAAAATGAATTGAAATCATCAAACAGTAATTCATCAATAGTTGATGAGACGAGAAGCAGCAGTACAAACTTGTTGAGAAGCCTCCAGCAATTTGTTCTTCCTCTCTTCACTTTTATTTTTCAACGCATTCCACTTGCTGGCCAAATCATTCAATGTTTGTTGCGTCTTCTTCAACAACGTCGCGTTAGGAGGCGAGGTAGCTGCTGCTACTGCTGCTGCTGAGTGCATTGAAGATGTTGAGCAGTAGTTGGTTCCTCTCGTCTGAACGCTTTCCAACAAGTTTCCGGTTTCATTCATCTCTTCAGTGAAAATCTTTCAGGGAGAATAAATTATAAGCCATTTATTAAAATTTATTTCAACATGAACAACACTGTAAGAAACACTAAACCAGACAACCACAGCAGCCACAGCAACTGACCGCAAACTGTTGTCGCTGGTGGTCGATTGTGTGCGGCAGCAGGGCAACCTGTTGGCAGCTGTTCAGTTTCTGCTCCAACTTACTCACTCCTGATTGGACCTTTTCTAGGTCATCTTGAAACTTCTTGACCTGATTAAATTATTTATTACGACGTAATAACAACAAAACCACCGATCATCATCGTTTCTTAATTTGCATAATACTAAAACGGTGAAAGAAACGTACATTATCCAATATTTCTTGAATGTTGTCGATTTTGTTGTTGATCTTGGCTTCAACATCGTCAACATCATTCTTCAACTTGTCGATCTGTTGAAAGTAATTCTCAACATCCTGACCACCCAGCTTCTTCTCATCAACTTTCGATCTGATGTCATCCAGATGTCGCCTTTGTCCATCAAGTTCGCCGGCCAATTTCTACAAGCAATTGAACCGCCGTTATGAATTTTGTAAAGTAGAACAATTCATATAATATAATTCTGTCTTATGAAAAATCATTTAAATAGCAATCAAAAAACGAAAAAAATAGATCCAAAAAAAGACCACACCGACCTTGAGACCTTGCAGTTGACCTTGAATATTCTTCTGAAGGTCAAACACGGGCAGAGGCTGACTGAGCGCCTCCAGGGATTCGTCGATCCAGGAAGTGACGTCATCAATGGATGTTTGGATCTCACCCATGTTTAGGAGGCTCTTCTTTAGCGTACCCTTTAAAGTAAACATCATCGTCGTCAGCGTCATTTCAGATCAGTATCATTGCACTATCATGTTGGCCATTGTCGGTGTCCAATACGAAATACACACAACAACATTTTACCTTTTTCTCCTCGACAACGTTCAATATACTGATCCATCTTTCGTTGACCTTGACAAAGAGTTCGAGGTCAGGGGGCGGAGGAGTTGCAGCTGAGAGCTGATTGGTCAGGTTGTTCAGGTGAGACATGACTCGCTGCTTCGGCTGGATCTCCTCATCGAGGTTCTACATTAAATCAATTCTTAATATTCATCATTCTCGTTAGTGACATCATCGTAGTCATAAATTATAACTATAATTATAATAAAATACCAATAGCGTCGTAAATAATATTATAAATTTAAATGACCTTGATAAGGTCAATCTGCCACTTAACGGCCTGCACATCTTTAGGAGTGGAAGTCATTCCGGATACAACGCCCTCCACTTTCTGTAACCAAACTAGTAAGTTCTGTAAAAAAAAATACGACATGATTAAGTCATTCGTTTATTCATTCGTTCATTCGCTCGTTCATTCATTCATCCATTCAACTATTCAATCACTCATCAATTCATCCCCACCCATATTAACACCTGGCAAATTAACACCGGCCAAAAAATCAGACACAAGTTAGCTCCAACTACAACACACGAATGACAACCATTAAATCCAAACCTGTAACTCGGTCTTAAACTTTGTAGCATTATCGAGGTTCTCCTGTAGCTTCTTCAATATGCTATCAATGGATAGCTTGGCTTCGTCGTATGCGTCGGTCAATCCTCTCAAACAACTTTCTAACTCAAGCCTAGGACCTCCAAGTTTATCTTCCAATGTTGTCGCATTGTTTTTTATTGAATCCAATTTGGAGTGTAGCGATTTCAGCTGATTACGTTTTGTTCTGTAATCACTGATGTCTGCGTTTATTATCTGCGGGTCCAATGAAAGTTGCTCCAACTTTTTATTGGTCGATAAAAGATTACTTAGCTCCTGTCTCAATGCTGATTGGTTCTCCCAGAAGGAACGTGAATGGTCCATGACGGATGCAAGCTCCTCCTTCCTGTTCTGAACTTCGGATGTGGCTTCTTTTAATTGGTCGTTCATGTGGCCGTGCATTCGAGCAAGTTCTGTCAATAGTGAATGAATATTCATATGAAGAATATCTCAACCGCTACCATCAGCATCGTCGTCATCATCGTCGTCATCATCAGCAATATTATCTCAAATCAAAACAACATCTCACCCGAACAATCCGAATCATTAAATGAGAACACACTGGATGTAAAATCACGTGACCAGCTATCGAACGATGACGTCATATCTTTTAGCTCCTCCTCCATTCTCTGGCAGTCCATCATATCTTCCTGCAAGCCTTCAACAACGATCGGAAGTGGCTGCCATTGGTTGATTCTTTCCAGGAAATAAGTCAGGTCGTGGGAAAGTTTCGAGAGGCGATATTCAAGCTGCGTGAAGAATTCAACGTTCATTCGGTCAGAAATGCATCAATCCATCAATAAACTGTCGAGATCATTCAGTCAGCTATCTATAAATGAACTATTGAGAGCAACTCTCAACCATACATGCGGCTTGCCGGTAGCTGGAAACAGCCGTTCAACAAATGCAAACGAGAGATCAGAGCAAACCTGCTGCTTACTGCCCATCTGCTCGTCCATCCTTTTGAACAGGACATCAAGATCTGAGGACAGCTTGACGTACTGGTCGACGTTTTGACGCATTTTCGTTTCGAGGTCAGCCGATGTCTGCTGGGCGGGAGATATTCTCGAAAGTTCTGACAGCGTCCTGGTCAGGTGATCAAGAACTGGCCTCTGTTGCTGTAAACTCTCGCGTAGTTTCTGCGGTACGTTGTTCGTTATTCGTCGATAATTTATTGAATTATTTAAAAATTTTAAACAAAAATTAAATAAAAAAAAAAAATCTTAATAATAGTGACAGTCACCTGATAATCCTGTTCGTTGGAGTCCTTCCTGTTGTCGGCCTGCAGTTGCTTCTGGAAGTTGTCGTAGAAGGTGAGGAGGGAGGTGTTGATCCGATCGAAATCCTTCGTCAAATCCTGACTCCTCTCAACTTTCGTCACCTCGTCCAGAATTTTTCGACTACTCTCGTCCGCTCTCTTGTGCAAGTCATCGGCCTGTGTAGTACGCAGTGTAGTATTCATCATACTATTGCCATTGTCCACCGTCACATCGTCATCATCATCTTTTATTTTAATAATCAACCAGCATTGTCGTTATTCTTATCACTCATCGGTATCATGTCTAAATCAACGTTCGTATCATCTAAATAATAATAATAATAACAATAATAATAATGATAACAATAATAGCCGCAAGACAGACCTTGCTTGAGAGATCTTCACTGATAGAAGACGACCTTGACATTGACCTGATCCTCGAGTTCAAATCCTTTACCCTCCTTCTGACATTTTCCATCTCCTCAGCTGTTCTCTTCTTCTCATCCAAGCTTTTCTGCTGTTCCTCAATGGATGCCCCCTCACCAAACTTGCCAGATCTCTCCTGAAGATTCACCAGTTCAGCTTCCAATTCTTTCAACTCGTTGACGAGTTCGTTCGATTTTTCTTGCGCCATTTTACTCTTATCCATTTCCGATTGGATCTTTCGACTCAGAGAATCAAAAGTGCAAGAATTTCTATTGACAGCTTCTCTTATTTCCAGGGCAACTTTCCCGTTAATGAGGTCAGCCAATGAATGACCTTCGTTCGTCAGCTGGCTGGTCAGTTGCTGACAGGACTCCAATTCTTTACGTAATACCTGCAAAATAAGTGAGTTAAATCACCAATACATGTATACAGATTTAATGGGTTAACTTTAGAAAATTACAAACAGAAAAAAAAACTAACAGCTAGCGATTCAGCATCTTTCTTTGTTGTTACAAAGTTCTCTTCCATCCTGCCCAATGCTGTCACCACTTTGCTGTGGTGGTCGTGGAAGCGATCCAACATGTTTGCCACCTCCTTCAACTCTTCTGACCTTTGACCCAGCGATCGAGCCAAGATGGAAAGCCTCGTATCCATGGTGACGGCTTCTTCCAACAAAGCATCTGATTGGCAGGACTTGCCTGCTAACTTTACAACATCATTGGTCAGACTGATCACGTGCTCTTTAGTCGGCATGCAATTGGATATCTCATCCAGAGATTTCTAAAATAATAAAATCACTTAATTAACAAATGTAAAAGCAAAACAAAGAATTGAAAACCAAACGCACCACAATTTCTTGAAGCAGATGCGAAACACCTTGACTGTTGAGGATGGCATCTTTAGAGGTGAACTTCAGCAACTTGTTATCCAACTCATCCAGAAACTTCTCCAACCTTGACATTTCCTCCTCCAGTGCAGATGTCATCTCCATCAGTTGAACCAGAGTTGTGTTATTCTTTCTAGAAAGTTCGGACACCTCCAGCCAGGAATGCTTCAGTCTGTCAATGGAAGCTGCGGTCGACGTGTCGAGTTGTGGTTGCAGCTGGTGTTGCTGTTGGAAGATGAGCGAGTTGAATATCGGCTGCTGAGAAACCAACATGGAATCCAAGCCCTTCGAAAATAATTCATTCGTTTGTTAATTTATTCCATTCAATTATTCATCAACTCATCATAATCTTTAAACGGTTTAAAACAATTTCTTTGAATCACTCATCAAATTTATTATTTGGTATCTATCATACAACCATGCACCTTTTGAGCTTCCATCTGTTTGCTGACCCCTGCATTATCAACCTGATAGGGCATCTGATTTTCATTCATCAACTTGACCTTTTGAAGCCAGGCTAACATGGAATGGGCAGCTTCACTCGTTTGACCTTGTTTCAACAACCAATCATCATTAATCTTTTGCTGTTCAGTTAATTTTCTCAACAATTTGTTCCACTTAGCTTCAAGCTCATTGGTCGATTGGTTGATGACATCAGTTGATGTGTGACCATCTCTCAAAAGTTGCCTTCCACGACCTTTCAACTTTTCAACTTCATCCAGCAAGTTGTCTATGTTCTGTGAGGTGTGCAGTTCAGTGTCAGTACAACCATTCAGTTAACTTGCAACAGCCAAAAACAATGATAAAAGCAATAAAATGAAATTATTATTATTATTATTATCACTACGATCATCATCCTCGCCACCACCGACACTTATAACCATCATCACAATCACCACCACCACCATCATCGTCATCATCATCCTCACATCAGATCGACACGTGCTTCTTCCTTCTTCAAGCTCCAAGACATCCATCATTTTCTTCATGTCATTCAAAAACTCGTCCAAATCTTGTGAGGCTCTCCTACTGGCGGCCATTTTGTTTTTAACCAAAGATTCTAAATTATCAAGATCCTTGGCCGAGTTTTGTAAGCTCTCAGATAATCTATCACTTTCCCAGGTTTTGGATTGAGAATCTTCGAAAAGTTTATTCTGATAGTCTTCCAGCTGTTTAACTTTCATTTTCAAGGATGGAATGAGCTGGTCGAGGATCAGTTGCTTATTGGTTGAAAGATTCGTGATGTCATTACGAATTTTTGAAATGTCTGATTGCAATTGGTCTGTTTCGCTCTGATTTGACAAAAAAAAACAATCGATGAAATTGGTAACAGCAATTGTTGTAGGTGAATAATTATTTAACAGACTACCTGTAAAGATTGCAAGCTAGAAGATAAAGATTTCAATCGAGCAATTTCATTGGCTATCTCGTCCGATAGCTCCTTGTGTTTATTGGTTGCTTGGGAAATTGACTCGGCCTCATCTAGGGATGTGTGACCAATAGCGTCGTTACACAGATCTGTCAATGTCATCTGTGCATCCTTCAGCTGTCCTTCAACTAAATTTAAATCTTTTTGAAGGGCCTGTGAGATGTGCGAGTTGTGTGTGGGTTTGTGTGAATTATTAATCACTCAGCATGAATATCATCACACGCATACGGTCATTGTTAGCAAAGAAAGCAGTTGCTAACCACGAGTTGTTCGAGTTTTTTGAAAGGATCGTCCGATAAGATGTTTGACCTTGAGGAAGGATGGATGACCTTCATGACGTCTGTCAAGTTTGACTGAATTTCCGAAAGTTGATCGTTCAAGAGTTCGTGGGCCTCTAACTTCAACTCCAACCTCTCTCTTTCACGTTCGAATACTGCAGTTTCAAGACATTTCATTGAGCAATAATAAAATATTATAATGCTTGCAAGCGATTAAATCAAAACGAAAGATATGTCTAGTAAGATAGTGATAGGATGACTAACATTTTTTAAAACTTCCAACATCGGCAGCAACATTTTCAACTTCATCCTCAACATATTTCTGATCGACATCACAGCAATCCTTCAACGCCTCAAGTTTCTGCAGCAAACCGCCAACATCTTCAGCTTCCAGGTACTCCAGTTCCACCAACAAATTTTCGTAATCTTCCTTCTTCTTGTTAACGTGCTCTGGATCGGTTTCTCCGGAGTCGTCCAACCAGGTGGATTTGTCTGTCAGGATTCCTAATTTAGCTTTTAGACGAGAGAGTTCCGAGTTGTACGCGTTGCATGCATTACTGGCTGCCGTCAAACGTTTCGCTTCAGTCCCGAGTAGAGATTTTAAGGTTTGAAATTTTCTAGAACATTCATCCAGAGTTTCTTTCTCTCGTTCATAACTTTGTGGGTTTGAATCGATCAGCTGACTGAACTTTTCCGTGCCAAGGTCGAACTGAGATTCCTTCCTGCTCACATCATCCAGCTTGTTCTAAACGTACGAACATGCGTGTATGAATTGTTACAGTTAAAAAGTTGTCAAGTTAAATATAGCTGCTATAAATTTAACGAGAAAAATAAAAATAATAAAAATAATAAAATTGCAGTTATATCTAGTATAAAAGGTTGGATTACCTGGCAGGATTGTATTTGTTGGCTGAGCAGATCTCTGCGGCAGGAAACTGAGGAGAGGATGTTTTCATTCACGTCCTTCTCGCTGTTCTCAACGTAATCCTTGTACTGGCGGATGAAAGACTTCAATCCGTCAGATCCACTCCTTCTCTCTTCCATCTCCAACAGCTGGTTCTCTGTTGTTCAAATTCCACTTCGTTTCATTTGAATATTTAACGGTAAGTTTTTTATTAAATATGACGACTAACCCAAATTTTCTTCCAGCTTTTTGAACCTTTCGACTAAACCATCCCATTTTGATCGGTTGTCATCGAGTGACGTTGGCGGGGTTGATTCCGATTTGGAATCTTGTGATTGGTTCAAAGAGTTGTCAATCATGTCATTTATGCGACCAAGCTTGTCTATGTTTGGCTGGATGTTTTTCAATTCTTGAAGCAATCCCTTCAAACCAGAATTTTTATTACTTACTTGAACAAGCCAAAAACAATTATATAATAATTAATTAACCGAAGTAAAAAAAAACAAATTAAAAGTAATTTATTATTCAAAACATCATATTTATCACTTGGAGAGTTTCTTCGCCATCCAGCCAATCAGAATTGACGTCTGGTTGATCTTGGACTCGAGCACTTATCGCCTTCAACTTAATATCTGTATCATTGTACAAATTGGTCCAATTATCTTTCAGGTCGATAACATTTAGTAACTTGGTTTCCAACTCGACCAATGAAGGCGAGAGTTCATTTTTCATCCTCTTCGTCTCGTCCAATAACATTCTAATTTTATTCGCAGTTCTGTAATTGGCTGGATCTAGTTCGAGATCGAAAGCTAATTGGTCGGCGCTGTCGATGAATTCTTTTAGATTTGGCTGATTATTTTTCCATTCTTCTTGCAAAAGCTGCGAAATTATTTAAAAACCCATTTTATAAAAATAGTTCATACAAACAACTCCAAATTCAAACACCAAACCCATCACCTCCTAGCATGGCCGCATTGAAACAACACTATCAACATTACAACTGAAACAGTCTCATGGAGCATAGCAGACAACAACATAAAACAGTAAGTTGATTCGTGATTGAATCACACACTCAACAACTGCTACCTTGGTTTGTTGCAACTGTGTCTTAAGGACATCCGCGTCGGACGTAACAGGGTGCAGAAGAGATGCCATCTTGAATTTTCCATCCAACCATTTCGCTATCTTCTCGTTGAACCTCATGAAATCATCCAGCGATGTTATGTTGCTGGGCAGGTTTGATGAGGAGGACGACGCTGAAGATGGTAACAACGTTGGCGATGGCGGGGGTAATGATGACGAAACGAGAGTTTTCAATTCTTTCAGTTTATTTTCTGAAAAAGAAAAAATATACTCACAAGCATTAAATTCGTCTCACAATATGAATATTAGTATCATCAACATGAAAAACTAATGAAAAGAATCGAAATAGCCAAGAAACTAACCAATCAGAACGAAACGTGTAACGACGTCATCGTAACCGGGCACAGCCTGTTTGTCCTTTAACAAAATATTTTCCGACCTTGACCTCAGTTGACCTACTTCTTGCTCTTTTGCGTCAAGAGTGTGTTTTAGTTTCTATTTGATAAAAAATTTTCAATTAATCGCCCATTGAAACAATGCACTGTTCAAATTAAAACATAACTAATACATTATGTACATTAATTTAAAACATTAAGCATACCTCTAATTTCGAAGATATTTCACGATCTTTATCATCAGTGACGTCATTTTCCTGCAACTTAGCGACGTCATCAACGTCACGGGACAAGTCGTCCAGCCAATCATCAATCTCTTTGAAATTTTCTAATAACTGGGTTAAGTCGGCTAACGTAGTTTGTAGGTCAAGTTGTCTGTCCATCAGCTGTTCTGATAGGTGATCGTGTTTTGAGTTGATGGTCATCATTTGCTGATGGCTATCCGAAAGATCTTGGCGTGAATGATTGCAATATTTAATTATACAAAATTTTAAAATTACCAAAAATTAAAATTCACTCTAAGGAACAAAATTACAATTAAACGAGATAACATTTAAGTAGGAATAGCGCAAAACTAGAAAGCGCACGTATACACTCTCTTACTAACTTTCAACGTGAACCAAATTGTCCATGGAGTTAGGGCGACTACTGACCCCACTCGAACCACTGGATATTAGTCCCGCCTGCGTCATGTCCTCATTAATATTCATAACTTGATCTATTTTGGTCGTCGATTTAGGTGGTTGTATTTTAGACGGCGGGTGGCAGGCTGAATGCAATTTGTTGACATCAACCATCATGGCTCTCTGTCTGTCCAGCATCTCCAACAGAGGCTCCAGTTCTTTCATTTGTTCCTTGATGACGTCAGCATCCAAGGCCACAGGCTCCATCGCTTTCATACGCTCATCCATCTTCGACAACCAGCCGGAAACTTCAAGGATTTTTGCTTTCAATTCATCTTCCTTGCTCCTTCGATTTTCGATATCCACCAATCGCAGGCCGAGCAGCTCTTTCAAATCCGCCCACATTTTGTGGCACTTGACCAATGGTTCGTCAAGTAGTAGTTGATGGTTGATTATTTTTATTGGTTCGAGTTGTTGTAGTTGTTGTGGTAATGATTGTGAAGGTTCAACTAACTGCCTCTTCAAGAGTTTGCACTGAACCATGTCAGGGTACATTTCTTGCGATTCGCCGCTTATACTCTCTATCTTGTCAGAAAATTGTTTCAGTGGCATGTGATTGACGTCAACAGAGTTTAAGGTCACCAGTCCATGCACCAGCCAATCATTAAGCTTCTTCAGAGTTGTGTTGAATTCGATGACTTTAGATTCAATATCTTTGGTTTCACTGAAACGTTCTGAGAAGTTGGCATGGAGATCTGATAATCTCGCAAGTGTGCAAACCTGTTTCTCTTTCAATTCTACGCCATCAGCTTGTAGATCCTTTAAAACGCCAACTCTGTTGTCTAATTGGTTGATGATTTCTCTTAATCTGCAAATCACATCTTGAATATTTTCCTCGCTCAAATCTAATAGGTCAAAATCTTTGAGCTGAGACTCAACGCCATCTAGCCATTGGTTCGTTTCATTGAGACCTTCTTCGAAACCTAGACTGGTCATTCTATTGGCTAATAGACTGCTGTTCAGGATGGACGCCTCTTTCACGAGATTGTCCAATCTTTCTGAAAATCTATTCAACCGTGACTTTATTGGATCCACAATGACGTCATCAGCTCCGATGTCCTTGAGGCAATCGATGTAGGACCTCGACAGGGCGTTCAACTCATCCATCTGTTTCCATCCTTCATTCAGTACATTTTTAGAGAAAGAGTCAGCATCTGCTTGAAGCTCTTTATCATCGTGTTCCTCATTCATTCTTTCTTTACACTTTTTCTTCAATCCATCTAAAATATTTTCCACAACAGTCAGCCATTCATTTATTTTAACTTCTTGGCCAGAGAACGTACGTTCCAAATCATTCAAATTTTCCAACTTGTCAATCAAATGGTTCGTGTCGTTCGATAGGTTGGTAGATCTCTCAACAAGACATTTCAATTGGTCAGTTAAATCCTGGTGGTTTGTTCTACGCAGCTGATTGGCTGGCAGTTTTGATGACTTAGTAGGCTTGTACATTTCCAGTCTGTCTTCAAACTTCTGGATAGATGTGATGATGTTTTGGGCACTATTTGAAATCTTGGGTACATCATCACTCCACCCTTGCACGGAAGACAGTATGTTCTGGCATATGTCCAACTGTTTTGTTATTTTATCAGGGTCGCCCAGACATTTTTGAACTGACCTCAAATCATCTTCCGCCCTTGAAACAATTACATCAAGGTCGTCCAATGCTCGATTGTAGAAGGCCAATTCATCTTGAAGATTGAAAAGTAGGTTATGTCTTGACCTACTTTCTTCTCCAACCTAATTTTTGAAAGTGAATTAAAAATCGTTAAATATATGAAAAATGAAAAATAAAGAGAAGAAACAAAAAACTTGAAAAATAATTCGAAACAACACTAGAAGGAAAAAATAAACAACAACAGCAACAGCAGCAGAAACAACAAAAACTATCACCACAATTACTACAACTAACCGCATCCATCAACATGAGAACTTCATCAGAGAGATTATTTAATTGTTGTTTGGTGTTGTTGTTAGCAGTAGCATCACATGCTAGAGATGCTTTCATCAGCGTGTGATCAATCGAGGGCACCCTGGATTCAAACAGATCAAACAGCCTCTTCACTGGTTGGTAGTTGTCATCTACTTTTTTCCTCGTCTCCATGCCATCGTAGTCAACAAGATGATTGCAAACATCAGATTCGCCCTCAATCAACCAATCACGATGATCTTTCAATTCATCAACAATGCTATCTTCCAGTGTTTGTGGAGGTGGTTTCTTAACGCTACCCTCAACTTTTTCACCATCCTTCTCATCATCATCTCTCATCGCATCTTCTTCCAACGACGTCACATCGAGGTCACCACCAAATGCATCTGATTTTCTAACTTTTTCCAAGGTCGTTTCCACGAGCAACTTGGCGTACTCGGTAGCAAATCCCTCCAGCTCTTTATCAGTTTCCCTTTCAACAGCCGGAAGTGACGATGATGAAGATGATGCTGACTCTTTACGACCCGTCTCATCGCCACCGCCATCCTCGGCAACCTCGTCTACTTCCTGGATGACGTCATCTAAATGTTCAACTGATAATTTTTCATCTGATTTCTGCTTGCTACCTGAAGACGATGACGAGGAAGATGTTCCATTTTCTTCTTCCTGAATGATGGACAAACGATTTTTGTCATCGCTTGGACGTTGCTTAGCGGAGGATGTCATGACGATCGCATCTTTCAACGACATCACCTGCCCGGTGTGAATGTTAATTACGTTCCCGTTCCTAGCATCCAGAACTCCGCAAGCTGTTGCTGTGGCGACGGCCATGACTTTACCTGTCGCTGGGTCAACAATTAGTGACCTCGAATCAATCAAACCGTTGTCGATGGCTTCTTGAAGGGCGAAGAACATTCCACAAGTTGGATCATAGAACTTCCCTGTTTCCTCATTAAATAGCCCAATATCTACAGCCGTGTTGAGAGTCATGGGTAGCGGTATGACGATTCCACGGCGTGTAGCTTCCACAAGCGACACCTTACGACGAGCTTGTGTATCGTAAACTGCACCCGTTCGATCCGACACCAATCCTCTCATCAAAGCTTCCTCCATACTGTAAACTTTCTCGGAAGCCGGATCGTTCAAAACGGCAGAAAGAGGATCCAGGAGATTTTCATCGAGTGCCTCAGTCAGAGTTAATCTTTCTTCGGTTTCTGGATCAATGAAGTGGCCAGTAGTGGGATCGTACAATCTCATTTCCAAGATTTTCATAAGACTCAACGGACGTTCCAACAAACCATCACCAACCTCACCTTCGTCAGTCAAACAGCCATTTCCAACAGCATCATATATTGATATAAAACCTCCACCTTCTAATGCAATATCACCTGATTTCAAACTGACGCAACCACGACGCACCTGCTGATCAAACGTTGATCTCTTTCCTGTTTCAGGATCGCGAAACACGGTAGTCCTTGTCAGAATGAGACCTCTGTCCAGGGCCTCGACCAAACTGTAGGTTCGATTCGCAACTGGATCAAGTACCGTGTTATTTTTCGGGTCGTACAAACCATTTTGAACGGCTTCAATGAGCGTGTAGGTTTGCGGGGCACGTGTGATGACATCAACTGGCGCGCCGACGACGCTTGCACTGTTATCTGCGGTCATGTCAGGTAATGTATCATCCATGATCAGTCCGCTGTCCAGAGCCTTGCCAAGTGTGAGTGAAGTGTGGTCATCTACGTGATAAAGGTTAGCGGATGGGTCAATGAGTGACCTTTGAACGGCTTCCTTTAACCCAATAACTTCTCCCGAATCTAAATCCGCCACTATTTTTTCATCAACGTCCAACAGATTATCATCCATGCATGTTTTCAGATCAACCAGTTGCTTAGTAGCAGGGTGTATGAATTTGTTGTCGGCTGGTTCGTACCATTTAGATTGCAAAATGCGAGTCAACGAGATGTTCTTTACCCACGGTATATCTTCACGCTTGTCTACTTTCTCTTCCTCTTTGCCGTCATCATCTTTCATGCCAGGTTCTTCTTTCTTAGTAACTTTCTGAGCATCCTCATTGAAAGCACTGAAACCATCGCCACTATCGGTGACTCCTTGATCTGATTTACTGGCGATTATTCCTGCTCTTGTTCTTTCTTCATCCTCCAACCACCTCTTCTGTCTATTCACATCCTCATCATCCTCATCATTATCTTTCTTATATCCACCATTATCGCCGTCTTTCTTTTCAAATTTTTCATCATCCTGAGCCAACTTTTCACCAGAAACAGCAAGACCCGCATCGCCACCACCATGATCATCTTTATCTTTCTTCATTTTGAAACCATCATCTTCGACTTTTTTCCTCGCCTCTCTCGGCATCTGTTGATCATGTGAGCCATGATAGAACCAATCGTCATGGGGGTGTTCATTACTGAATTGCTCTGGATGTTTGTCGGGAGTGCTTTTGAGGGCTTCGGCAATCGCCATGCCAGCTACTACAGGTGCTCCAACTACAGCCATCAATCCAAGACCGATCGCTTTTGCAGTTGAAAGTTTATCAATTGAATCGGTTGGTTTTGTGGCTGGCGGTTGTTGAGGTTGTTGTTTATCTGTAACTGTTGTTGTTGTAGTCGTCGGAGGTTTCACTGAAATGGAGGTCGTAGGTGATGTTGTCGATGATGTTGGTAGAGTTGTTGATGTTGTTGACGGCGTCGTTAATATTGTTGTCAAGGTATCTGTAGTTGATATAACTGTCGTTGAAGTTTTCGTAGTTGTTTCGTCTGATGAAGCTGTTGGTGGTACATCTGGTATTGAAGGTACGGCTACTGTTGATTTATCATCAGGAATAACGTCTTTCGCGTCGTCTGTTGAATCTTTAATGAGCTGTTCAGCTGTTGGAGACAACGGAGGTTGTTGTTTTTGTGTTGTGTCGTCTTCTTTTGTGGTTGTCGGGAGTGGTTGCACAGGTGGCTGTGGTCGCTGTTTGTCGTCCTGATGTTCAATTCCTGTCGGTGGCAATTGTTCTTCATAATTATCTTCATCAGATGTTGGAGTTGTTGGTTGTTTTGGATGTTGTCGTGAGTCATCCTCTTGTTTTGTCTCTAAAGTTGCATCTTCATACTCCATATCTTTCGTTGACGATGTTGTAGCTGTTGGCGATGGTGGATGCTGTTGCGAGTCAACATCCTTCTCGGCAGATGTTGTTGGTCTCGGTGGAAATTCATCTTCATCATTTATTTCCGGTTGCTGTTCTTCACGATCTTGTTCTGGTGTTGTTGTTTCTGTTGATGGCTTTGCTGTTGGTGTTGTTGTTGGCGTCGATACCGGTGTTGTTACCGTTGATAATGTTGTAGTAGTTGTTGTGGTTGTCGCATCAGACGACATAGGAAGTGATGGAGGCAGCTTCCCGTCCATCTTTTCTCCAGTTTCTCCGACCACAATTTGAACAAGATCGCGTGATTCCTTACTCACGTCATCATCTCGTGGTGTTCGATCAACAAAGATAACTTCATCCGTAATATCTTTAACGATTTCTGTTTTGAAACTGTCATCATCAGTTCCAATCGATTTTTCATCAGGTTTTAAATGATCATCTCTATCTGTAATGACAACTTTACCCTCAACATCGTCATCTCTATCATCAACATCGTCCAATATTTTTGTTATTTCTTTATCATAAGTGTACGATTTAAATCTGTCACCGTCAACGTCTTTCATTTTCTCAGCGTCCTCATCTTCCTTCGTTCCACCATCACCGACTCTCTCGTCACGTTCACTCATTTTATCACCATCATCAACAATTTTTACTTCATCATCATCATCTGGTCTTTTTACACGATCTCCAACGGCTCTAACACCACTTTCAAAGTTCTGGTCGAAATCAGTCGAAATGCCAATTGAAAGGGCTTTAGAACTATCGCCATCTTTGTCATCTTCTACCAGTTTGTCATCTCTTGCCAGTTTGTCATCTTCTACCAGTTTGTCATCTTCTACCAGTTTGTCATCTTCAACCAGCTGGACATCTTCTACCAGTTTGTCATCTTCTACCACTTTACCGCCTTCTACCACTTTGTCATCTTCTACCTCTTTATCATCTACCACTTTACTGTCTTCTACTACTTTGCCAGTATCCATTTTTCTATCATCCACTTTGCCAATATCCAATTTTCCGTCATCCAATTTTCTATCTTTATCGTCATTATAGATATCCTTGATTCCATCATCGGCGTCATCTCTAGTAGCAGCAGCATTTTTTCTATCGAATTCACTTTTAACATTTTCATATTCACCGTCGCTGTATTCATCTTTTCTCTCAATATCATCATCTGCATCCTTGAGAGTAGCTTTCTTATCTCTACTGCCTTCATCGGCTGTAACAAATTCATCATCATCTGCTAATTTCTCTTCATCATCTTCAATAGTAAGCTTATCATCATCTTTGTGAATAGCTACCCCACCATTATCTTCATCTTTTTTAGCTGTCATCACTTTATCGTCATTAAAATCATGATAAATAACATTTTTATCATCATCATCTTTAGAAATAACCCTTCCATCGTCATCAACATCTTTAGAAATAACCCTTCCATCGTCATCAACGTCTTTAGAAATAACCATTTTATCATCGTCATCAACTTTAGGAATGACTATTTTATCATCATCATCTTTAGAAATAACCATTTTATCATCAGCATCAACACGGAGGACTAATCTCTCATCATCATCATCATCATCATCCCAACCATGTTGAAACACTTTGATTTTATCATCACCATCTTCTTTATCATCATCTAAGACATCACCACGGTGAGAAATGATAACAGTGTCATCATTGTCTTTAAAGTTACCCTCGTGAGTCGTGATTACTTTTTCATCATCTACTTTCTTTTCCTCATCATCAGCTTCCACATCGGCTTTCTCGTCCCCAGTTAAAAATTCGCCATCATCATCGTCGTCGTCACCACCATTGACGAGGATTTTATCATTGAAATCATCAGCACCATCTTCATCGTGTCCATCATCATGTACATCTTTAAAGTCATCATCGGCATCTACGCCAACATCATCCGTAGCCTTCAACTTCCACTGTTGATCATCTGGGTCGTAGTATTCTTCCTTGCTAACTTCAATGCCGTCATCATATTTTGACCTAATTTTCCATTTCTGATCAATTGGATCAAAATATTCCTCTTTGCTGACTTCTAAATCACCGTCTTTTGACCTAATTTTCCACTGTTGATCTTCTGGGTCAAAGTACTCTTCCTTGCTAACTTCTACTTCATCAGAACATCCTTGGAGCTGACCAGAATCTGTTATTGTTGTTGATGGTGTGATTGGTGTGGTGATTGTAATTGTTGTTGCTGCTGAAGAAGCTGTTGTTGATGATACAACATCTCTTGTTGTTGTTTTAGTTGCTATTGCGGTTGTTGGTGCAGTGATTGCTGTAGATGATGGCAAAGATATAGTTGATTTAATAGTTGATGTCGGCGTTGGAAAAATTACTGTTGATGTCGCAACTGATGCTGCAGGAATAACATGAAATGAATCAGTGGCAGCGGTTGTAGTTGGTTGCAAAGTGTCTATAGGAATGGTTGTAGCTGGTTTCAACGTGTCAATAGGAATGGTTGTTATTGTGGAGACTGATGTTGTTGTCGTTGAAACTGGTTTTACAATTGTTGGGACTGTTGTTGCAACTGTTCTATCTCCAGAAATATCGACAACAGTTGAATCAACTACTCTACTCTCACCAGCGGTATCATCTTCTCTCCTATCACCAACATCTCTTTTGTGAACGGGAAATGATATCTTCACTTTTTTGTCATTCACATCTATGGTGATTTTGTCCTTCCTAGTGAAATCATCATAAATTTTAACACCACTATCGCTTGTTCTTACTTGAAATTTATCATCGTCATCATCGTCATCATCATCTTCGCGATGTTTATAAGTGAATTTATCATCATCTTCGCGATGTTTATGAGTGAATTTATCATCATCAGCTGTTGGATGATGTTTTTCATCTATGGGTGGTTTTGTGCCATCAATATCTTGTTTGTCAATCAGGCTTTTTATTGGGTATGTAATTTCAATTTTTGTCTTTGAAACATCGATTGTTACTGAGTCTTGTGGAGTTGTCGTTGCTGCTGAATTTGGTGTTATTGTTGGTGTGGTGTGTGCTGTTGTTGTCGATGGTGGTGCAAATGTTGAAGTTGTAGTAGTGGCTGGTGACGTTGGAGATGTTGTGGATGTTTTAGATGTTGTTGCTGAAAGTGTTGTTGTTGTTGTAGCTGGGAATGAAGTAGATGTCGTTGTCGTTGTTGGGGTTAATTTTGTTGAAATGGTTGCCGCAACTGTAGATGGGATTGTAGTTGGGTGAACTGTTGTTACTGACGGATGTGCTACTAGAGTTGTAACTGTAGTAACGCCATCTTCTGAGGTAGCTTCACTGGCTGTTGATGTAGTTGTGAATGGAGGAATAGTTGGATATGTTGTTGAGTCAGCAGTAGTGGTTGTTGGAATTGCAGGCGTTGTAACTGAAGTTGGTCTTTTTCCTGTTACAGAATCCACAGTCGTTGGTTCGAATGTGTCCGTCTTATCTACTCTTACGTCATAATAATCATCATCATCTTCGTCACGCGTCTTCGTTTCTACAGCTTCAGTAATTTCAATACGCACTTTGCTGTCATCTGTTGCGTCGGCGTGGCCAGTTGGAGCAGTATCTCTGACGTCACTGCGGCGTACTGTGACGTCATCGACGTCTACAACCATTGACGGTTTAACGTTTTCTATGTACTTGTTCATTTTTGTAATATCATCAACAGTTGTCGTTGTTGGTTTTGAGACAGATGAAGAAGTTGTCTGCATAGTTGACAGATGTGGAGGCGAAGGAAGTGACGGAACATGAATGTCCCCTCCATCCACTTGTTCTTCTTCATTTTGTTGTTTATCAAGACCAAATTTATCATCTGCAAGTTCAGAGTCTGACCTGAGTGGAGACGTCTGATGTTTGACGGATGTGACAACACTGGTAACGACAGCAAACGAGCACGTCATCATCATCAGCATCTTAGTTGTCTCCGGATCTAAATGACCTCTTTCGTGGCACTCCTCAAAAGTCATTGGTCTGGAGCTAGATGACAGTTGAACTTTCCCAGTTTCTAAATTTAGCCAGCCTCTATTTAAAGATTCTGGAATTCCAACGTGGTGAGTATCGGTTTTAATTTTTGAATGTATGAAGAGTTTGTACAGATTTTCGGTGACCAAATTTCGTTGGTAAGCTTCGTTTAAAGTTAATTTGTTGCCGTTCCTCAGAATGTAGAAAATTCCAAATTCAGTCTCGTCGCTAGTCACCAGTACACCACTCTTAAATGCGTCGAATAAACTCAGTTCCGCCTCACCGTCAAACACGGGTCTCTCGGGAGATAAAAATTTTCTATTAATGATCTGGATCTTCCTACTGTTGAGGAGGTTGTAAACGGTCGGCAGGTCGACGCCTAACTGCTTCACTGACTTGATTTCACCACTTCCGGCATCAATGACGCATTTAGATTCCCAATCAATGACGTCACGAATTCGGGGATTTTCCGAGGCTCCTATTCTCGGCACGACCACGACAACTTGGGAATTTCCAGAAGTTTCGGTTGTTGGCAGTGAATAATTAACGAGCGCCTCATCAGGCGACACACACCTGAACAAGAGACCGAGGTTGTAAGCCTCGTACAAACCTATCACTCTGGCCTTCCTCCTAGTCGGAGATGTCGACGACGATGAAGATGGCGACGATAACAATGAGGATGTTGGTGGAGGCGTGAAAGTTAACATGGTTCCATTATTTGGATCAAACAATTCAGATCGGATGGCTTTATCGTACGACTGAACTGACTTGATTGTTTCGTTGAAGAATCTATCAAGATGGGCATCCAGAAGTCCTAATTCAACTGCCTGCTGGGGTGTGTAGGCAGTTAGGGAAAAATTATCAAGCAATCTGTTGGTCTGTGGGCAGAGAACGCCATTTTGAATGCAGTCGACCAATGAGAGTGGACATGCTGCATCTAAAAGTGATCCAGGGTTGTAAAATGAAACGATACGCTCTGACTGGTTGGTCAACATTGGGTTGCCGTGAGTCTGTCGGTGTAATATAATGATTCGTTGTTGAAAGTACTTTGAGTGTAAAATGTATAAATAACTTTACAAAAATGAACAGATGACTAACCTCAGGTATTAAGATGATGTTGTTACGAATCATGGTCAATGTTTGTATGTACGATTGGCGAGGAGGTAAAGTTGGTGATGGTGGGATGAAGCCGGTTTCCGAGTCAGCGACCGTTTCATCTTTTGCTGTTGTTGTGGATATTCTTGCTGTTGTGCCCGTGGAAGTTGTTGTGGCTGTAGAAGTTGACAATACTGGAAACGATTCTGTTGTTGACGGTGCAAATACAGCTGTTGTAGTCGCAAAAGAAGTTGTTGCGGCTGAATCTGTTGCAGTGGTAGTCGCTTCAACAGTAGCTGGTTTTGATGGAGGAGGCGGTGGCGGATAAGACGGCCTCAAAATTGTCGTTGAAGTTGTCGTTGCCACTGCTGGAGTAGGAGGGGTGACCACAATCGTGGCAGAGAGTGAGGTTTGAATTTCTGATGACGTCGGTGTTGTTGTTGTTGTTGGTAAAGTTGCTGATGTCGTTGTAGCGGTTGTAGCAGTCGCTGTCGACCGATCTTTATCTTTAGATAATTTATTGTCATCTTCAAACGCAGTTGAAACGACATTTGCGTCAAACTCACTGCCAACATCAACAAAAACACCTTCTTTAACTTCCGTCCTGTCATCATCTTCTTCATCTTCAGGACCAACAGAAAGATGATGAGGAGGAAAAGGAAGAGGATGAGGATGAAGAAGATGAGCCGAAGCATCGGCAGTGGATGGCGATGAAGATGAAGAAGATGCAGACGGCGGTCCAACGTAAATCTCATCTTCGTACTCATCGTCGTCGTCATCTCTGAGGAAATCTTTACTACCAACGACATCACCATCATCGTCAGGTGAGTAGGTCACTCCTTCTTCCTCTTCTTCTTTTTCTTCGCCGCCACCATCACCGTGACGATGAAGATGGAATGATGTGCGAGCAGAGGGCGATGGCGGCGATGGTGGAATGTCGAAGTCGTTTGTGGAATAATATGAATCAGTGACGAGTGTCGTAGATGTTGTCATTGTTCTCACTCCGTCCTGTTGCTGTTAATAATGAAGACGACGATGATGAAGTAGAAGAAGATAATGATGATGGTGGTATGAAGAAGATGATGATGGGGATATGAAGAAGATGATGACGACGATAATTTAATTAATGATGACGACGACGACAATGATGATGG
Organism: Helobdella robusta; assembly: GCF_000326865.2. Classification (NCBI taxonomy): domain Eukaryota; kingdom Metazoa; phylum Annelida; class Clitellata; order Rhynchobdellida; family Glossiphoniidae; genus Helobdella; species Helobdella robusta. Next base: position 1,808,428 of record NW_008704349.1, on the reverse strand, counting down.
AAGAAATGATGATGACGTTGGTGATGATAGGATTGTGACGGTGAATACAAACGACAACAAGTGACGTCATCGTTAACAACAAAAAAACAAAAACCTGGGGTTTCTTCCTCTTCTCATTTTCTTCATCTCCCACTCTATCAACGCCATCTTGACCGTCATCTTCATCTTCCTGTCCTCTGAAAGACGACGATGACGTCATCGACTCGCCACCAGAAGTCGTTGACGATGTAGTCATTGTTACAGAAGTCGTGGAAGTGGCGGCGGCCATTTTGTTTTTAATATCGCCGGCTACTTGCTGGCAGTAAGCCATTTCTCTCTGCAGTCTGCTCAGCTTGGCGTTCATTACGTGATCTCGGTCGCCGCTGTGATGGCGTGTGGCTGTGATGTACTTGTCGAAATCCGACTGGATGGTTTCGATGAGAGAGAGGATTTGCTCTGCCCCAGCGTTGTTTGGCAACTGATTTTGATAGGACAATTTAATATCAACAGTCAATCAATCAATCAATCAATCAATCAATCTCTTCAACACATCAATCGATTAGCTAATGACCAATCAATCAGCCAATGACCAATCAATCAGCCAATGACAATTCAATCGACCAATGACCAATCAATCAGCCAATCAATCAGCAAGTGGCCAATCAATCAGCCAAAGAACCACAAACCAACAGATCGATCAACCAACGAACCTGATAACTGTCCCACGACCTAACAAACTGCACAGTTGAAAGCAGGGAGACGTAACGAAGGTGAAGGTCGAGAGGGGAACATGTTGACGTCATATCACTTATGTCTGATAGTAAGCTGCAGGAACGAACGAACGAACGAATGAATGGAATGAATGAATGAACGAACGAACGAACGAACGAATGAATGAATGAATGAATGAATGAATGAATGAATGAATGAATGAATAAATGAATGAATGAATGAATGAATGAATGAATGAATGAATGAATGAATGAATGAATGAATGAATGGATAAAAGATCGGAAGAATTGTAAATAAATACACAATTGAATAAATTTTTCCCTCTATTCATCCAACCTATCAACAGAGTCCATGATATTACTGCAGGCGGGATTGACCTGGAAACAAATGTTCGGTGCCCTGGTTTCCTGACCCGACCTACTTCTGACGACCCATATTCCCGTGTTCTCATTGGCCGACTTCACATCCAATGAGTAGTTGTCATTTCGATTCAATTGATTCTGAAAATTCGATCGATTCCATCTCACATTATCGTCAAAAAAAAAATAAAATAATGTTATGGAATGATTATACTTAAAAATAATGAAAAAAACTTACTCCATTTCTAGAAAATGTACAGAGACTTCTGACGGAAGGAGATGAAGATGACGAGGAGGTCAGCTGGGTTCGCATTGTGACGGGGCACAGTTGGTTGCCCTGGTTACGGAGAACGCACCCTCTCTCGTATAGTTCTTTCAAACTTAGTTCCACTTTCTAGAGAATGAAGAGTAAGTAACATCCATCTCTTCAGACGTCCTAATCATCGTCGTCATCATCGTCATCCTCATCATCGTCGTCATCCTCATCGTCGTCGTCATCATCGTCATCCTCATCATCGTCATCATTATAAAAGGACCATCGTCTCATCGCCACAAATAACCTGCAATTTGACGAGCAGCTGATCGGCCTCCTGCTGTGACATCACATCTTCATCCTCTTCGTTGACGTCACCGTCTACATCCTGACCTCGATTGATTGCCATGGTGATTGAGGTCAAGGACTTCTGCTGCTGCAAGGTCAACCTTCTCAGCTGGTCCAGGCTGTTGTACAGGTTGTCATGCTGCTCAGCTGTTGTGCCGTGTACCTATCGAATGATAACGACGACGACGACGATGATAATGATGGCTAAGAAAAATAATAAAATTGAAGAAATCCCCACCACAACAAGCGCAAGCAATACATAGCACCTGCATGCAATGATCCACCATCTCATGAAGCAGAGCCCAGCTGTTAGTGACGTCAATAAGCAGCTGCTTGACCACAGCTAATGCTGGATGTCTGCTACTTATCAGCTGCTGCTGCATGCTCACTGCTTCATTCACAGCTGGCTCCAGCTCCTTTAGCTGTCTTCTGTGTTTCTGTGAATGATGGAATAAATGGATGGATAGGTGAGTGCATGAACGAATAAATGAATGAATAAATGAATAAATAAACAAACGAATGAATGAGTGTATAAATGTATAGAAAGAATATTTATCAATAAATAAATAAGCGAAACAATTGCTAATATAGAAACCTGTTGCAAGTTGTCAATGAATGCAACGGCCATCGTCTGCATATTCCAGGGGTGGGAGCAGATGTCCCTTTCCTGTTCCTGAAGCTTCCCGGCAAGGATGCAAACTTTCTCGCCGTAATCGAGCAGCGATCCAGAATTCTTGAGTGAGTTCAACGAAGATGTCTGCATTGGAAGGGAGAAGTGTTAAATTCAATTGTTGAAACTTTAATTTCACGACATGTCTTCAAACGCTGCCTAATCACCGACAGCATGACATAAATTTAATTACATGCATCTCTACACGTCATCAACAACAACGTCATCATCGTCATCATCAGTCACCAACGTCATCACCAACGTCACCGTCAACAGTCGGCGCATGACGAACGTTTAAATAGGAGTAAGACAGTTCCAGTTTCGAAAGTTCTTCATTTAGTTTTCTAGAAACTTCTGTTCTCTTCATGGCTTTCTAAATAGTAATAATAATAATAACAATAATAATAATAATAACAATAATAACAATAATAATAATAATAACAATAATAATAATAATAACAATAATAATAATAATAATAATAATAATAACAGCAATAATAAAATAATTATAGTTATCGAATAATATTAATAATATTACTTTTTCGTTGAAGAGTTTATCGACATGACCCTTATAATTTTCAATTTCTCCCCTCGTCCTCACCCTTTCACCGTGATTCCTCCTTATCTCACCGATGTCGCGGCCGTAACTCAAGTCGTCTAACTCGATCTAATGAATGATTAATTAGAACATTAATTAGACAGTAATTAATTGAATAATTAATTTAAAAAAGACTTAAGAATTAACGCTATTGTATACGAATTTTTAACAAACGTGATTCAACAAATAAATAATTTTTATGTAAAATTTCCGATCAGCATAACTAAATAGACAATGCTGTCAATCATAGCCAAAAAGCCAACCAATGGAAATAGCTACCTGCTTATTATGCACCCACTGATTAGCCAATAAGATTTCTTGCAGCAACTGCTCCGACAAATCAGAGTCATCTATCTTAGGCGGCCTGATCTGATTGGGCGCCACTTCCGGAGTTAAAGATTGAGACGATGCTGGTAATGATGACGATGTGGTCGGTGACGGTAATGATGATGACGACGACGGTGGCGGTGATGATACTGATGGTGGGGTAGAGGAAGAGGATAGTAACGGTAAATATTCGTTTTGTAGTCGGTCGAGTAGCTGCTGCTGTTCCGATTGAAGCTGATGTAGCCTGTTTAACAAACACAAAATCAACAATAGTAATATTAATAATAATAATAGTGATAGCAGTAATAATAATATAATAGCAATAATAATAAAAGTAATAATAAAAACACAGCTGACCGAATCAACAACGAATCGCCGCCGCAACAGCCGCCAAGCCCGTCCACGTCGGCCACCACACTCCTCAGGGCAGACCCCAGTGACGTCACAGATCTAAAAATAGAATCGAACGTGTGCTTAGCTATCAGCTGAGAGCCAGACTGCAACGGTAACGATAATTTCAGCCTGTCTAATTCCTGTAAATGAGTTATTAATCAATCAATTAAATAATTAATCAATTAATTAAATAATTTATTATCTAAAAATGATTTTAATGAGATAATTAGTTTAATATTTATCCTTGCAATAATTACCTGATCGTATTTTCGTTTCAAGCTCGATAGATTCTTCTCGTGTGATTGGATGTCTCTCATCAGCTTGTCTGCCAACCTTTGCAATCTCTCCAATCTGATTGGTCAGACATAAATTAATTATTAATAATATTGCCCTATTTAATATTCATAGCTATATAAATGTCCTTATTAATATTAATATCTACAAACACACACAAACACACTTATCAATATTTATGAATACACAAACGAGATTGTAACCAGCAGAAAAAAATGAAACATTTAATTTATTCATACGACCTTGACATTTCAGTGTGCAAGGCAGTGTCTCGCTCTTGCTGAGTGGCTGCAAACTCCGCCCACAATCTGTTGATATTTTCGATGTGTAGTGGGTTTTCCCTGGACATAAAATCCCGAGAACCTATACATAGTAACTGTAGAAGAGGATAACGGACATGATTGTGACATGACGGTTATTACGACATGTTGATAATAATAATAACAATTATAATTATAAAAATTATAGTAATAATAATAATAATAATTATGACCCACCATAATTTCGTCAAACAAGTTCAGCAGCCTCTGCTTTTTTCTCACCATGTTTCCAACATCTTCAGAACGAAATCTATTAAACTCGCTCACCATTGCCTTCACATAATGAAGATGATGGTGACGAGGGTGATGAAAATAACGAATGACGGTGATAATAACGACAATGAGAATGATGATAAAAATAAAATAGCGAGTTAGCTCAGATGGTAGAACGTCATGTTTTTGAGGATGTTCTTACGCGCTGAAGTGATTCGAATGCTTCCTACGCGCTAAACTCCAACGATCGTACGTGTGTTTGATACTATTTTTATGTCATTCGTGTAGTGTTGATATTACTGCAGCGTTCAACAATTTTGTGTTAAGTATTGATAAAACATTTGATAGTTTAACATTCTTATTGCATAATTCAGAAACTGAAACTGAAATCAAAGAACAAACTTTGACGGCGGCAAGTGTGTTGGGAAATTCCCTGGATAGCATGCTGCTATTGGCTTCTCTGATCAGCTGACTCAAGTGAACAGCTGAGTCATGGTACTCCTCTATCTTCAATCTTCTTTCCTGGAGTGATGTTGATGATTATGATGACGAAGATGACGATGATACTACGATGAAGACCATGATGATACTATTATAAAGACGATGATACTATTATGAAGACGATGCGGATATTATTATGAAGACGATGATACTACGATGAAGATCATGATGATACTATAATGAAGACGATGATATCACGATAAAGACCATGATGATACTGTGCCAGAATAGCGATGCTAAGAATGGCGATATAATGATAATGACGACATAGTAGCGATGCCAAAAATATCACATAAGATGTCAGTTATTAAAATAAAAGTTAAAATAACGATAATAACAAAGATGACGATGACGACGACGACGATGATGACTAACATTTTCCCTGGCAGATCTTTCCCCAGTGGTTGAATCTGGGAAAAGCTCGTACAGGAATGATACGTAAGTGATGATGGATCGTTCATCGGGGTCATCCACGTCCACGTCTTCAAATAAAATAGGTCATGTTGAGAATATAGGTCAAATGATCATAAACAATCAACAACTGATCGGGATTAACAAACAGCCAATCAAACCTTCGGCATCAAGTAGTGGAGTGACCCCGTAGACTTGTTCAGCAATCTCAAAAGCCGAGGTCAAGTTGGCTCGAGGTGGCTGTCTTCGAGCTCGATTGAAATCAACCAAATCTGGTCTGATTTATCAATCAATCAATCGATCAAAAAAAAACAAAATGCAATTAAATCTCACTAAAAAGGAAAAAAAACACAACCCCACCTATGTCTATGCAATATAGCCAAAAGTGCCAGGCCGTCCCTCCACGACCTTGAGAAGTCCTTCACCTTGACCCCTGGATAACCTTCGACCATTTTCTGGCACCAAAGCAACAGGGCTTCCTTGATTGAGGCGTCTGTAGCTGCTGCTGTTACAGGTTGACCTCTGACAACCACATCTCCGACCTTTCATATATATATATATATACATAAAAAAAAGTTAAAAATAAAAAAAATATTTATATATTTATTTATATAATTATTTATTTTATTACATTACCTGATAATGCAGGATGAACGTCCAAATTAGGCCAAGCGTAAGTTTCGGATTGCCGTCAACAATCTCGTCAGCTCGAATATTTACATACTTTATCTAGGTCAATGGAGAAGGGAAAACCAGGTCAATTAATCGTCATCGTCACCATCATCATCACCATCATCATCACCATTATCATCATCATCACCATACTATTTTTATGCAATCGTCATCATCAACGTCGTCCGTATCACGGCTGTCTTTATAAGAATAACTTTCTTCGCTGTTATGAATGCGTTTGTTGTCAAAATCAAAAATCATCATCATCAACAACAACAGCAACATCGTCGTCGTCATCATCATCGTCATCAACATCGTCATCTTCATCATCGTCACCCTTTTTCGGTTGAGATAGTGCAGAACGGTCTGTACATTTTGCATCATGTGGCATCTCATTCGACCTCTCTCACGAGGCTGTTGGGATAGATTTGGAAAAAGTTCTGTAAACAGACATCTGGGAAAATCCCATCTTTACATTCATTTATAAATAACGAGCATGAAAATAACTAGTTTTACACATAACGTATTTTTTCCAATAAACACATAAAAAATTCCATTCTTCCATTTGCAATTAACCAAATGTATAATCAAAGTGAAAGTTAAGGTTATCAGTCCTGTAAGAATAAAATGATTATGATATGTATTTGTCCTCAGATCACATCACATCCAATCAATCAAAGATGATAATTACACAGTCAGACTTTTGAAACCCAAGCCAAAAGTGCAAATATAATTATATCTGAAAATAAATGATGAAGCAGCTAATGATACTGCACCCTACATAATGATGATAATAATGATGATGATGATGATAATAATAATAATAATAATGATAATGATGATGATAATGATGATGATGATGATGATGATGATGATGATGATGATGATGATGATGATGATGATGATGATGATGACAATGATGACGATGATAACGACGGAAACAAAAAGTTAAGAAAGCAACACAACAACAAAAAAAGAGTAAAGACAACGACGAAACGGCATGTAAAATAAACGAATCTTTAGTGCAAATAAGACTAACTAGAATCATACGAAACTTCAGTAAAAAAAAAAAAAACATGAACCGAAAGTGATAAATCAATGGAAATCCAACAAAAACGAAAGTGAAACTGACGAATCTCCTGTGGGAAAGTACTTCAAGAAGGGTTATGAGGTTAAGGCCGTCTCTGAGATCCTCGAACAAATCAGAGATCAGGTGACGCTGCTGTACCTGCGGACACAATAATAATAATAATAATAATAATAACAATAACAACATCAATAATAATAATAATATCAAAAATTGGTGACAGAATGGTGTAATGGTTGAGAGATATAAAATTTTCATTAGTACTAGTGGCATCAGTTGGTACAAATGACAGATCATAATAGCACAACCTGATTGGTCTATAATTAAATGGGGCGATAATCACTATAATTAAACACATAATAATCATATTTATATATAGTCATATATTAATAATAATTATAATTATTATTATGATAATAATAATTATAATTAGTAGTAGTAGCAGTAGTATTATTACCACCTTGATCAAATGCTTGTTAACCCATTTAGTGAAGGTCTTCTTTTGAACTAAATCTCTTTCATCTGATCAAATGATAATGATGATGATGAAGATGATGATGATAACGAAGCTGATAATTATGATGAAGATGATGACGATGAAGCTGAAGCTGAAGTTGATAATAGGAAGAATAGAAAGTATAATGATAACGACAATGATATTAAAAATAACGAAAGCAATTATAAAATAGTTACTTGCCCGCAACTCTAAGGACAGCCCTATCAGCCCTGTCCAATTGCAGGGCCCCCAGTGGCAGATAGAGGTCCAGGCGGGCCTCTTTCGAGAAAGCCCCACACCACGAATGTCTATCCCAATCCCGATACGCTGCCATCTTTTGTTGTTGTTGTTTAGTTGATGATGATTTTGTTGTTGTTATTAGATACTGTTGTTGTTGCTACTGTTGTTGTTGTTGTTAGTATGAACTGTGGCTAGATGTGTTTGTCTCCTCTCAATATTATAGATGCCTTGTTTAATAATAATTTCTATTACCCTTTAAAGCTATTAAACTTGTCTGAACAATACAACTTAACTAGATTCAATTTGAACGTTCTTTCACATAGAAAAATCACTTATTACAGCAATACCTTCGATTTTCTAAATGCATTTATTTACACACATATATACAATGCATGAACGCACGCACATGTGTTGTATATGCGAGTGTATAAAGTAATATATGGTTAAAAAAAACCATGCGTATGTACGTGTTTGTGTACAATTACCAAACTAGCAACTGATTGACTAAAATCTTTTTATGGAAAATGTAAAGCTATACAGAAAAAAAACTATCAAGTTTATATTTGTGATTTTTGGTAAATTGTCTGTCGATTCATTGGAGTGGATTTTGTTTTTGTTGTTGTTGTTGTTGGCGTTTTCTGTTGGCTGCTTTGTTGATGTTGTTGTCGTTTAAAAAGGGCTTCAGAATCAGTTTCAACAACAAAAAGAGCCCTTAACACGCCTTGGTTTGTATGATTTTTTTTTTCTTGATCTTTCTTCTTACTGTTTTACAAAAAAATTAAAAAATTATAGAACAATTATGTATACACCAAGTATAATGATGATGACGACGACGACGATGATGAAGGCGATGATGACGATGACAAGATGTAAATGATAAATGACAAAGTCAAAAAATATTTTAATAGCTTTCGCCACAAACAAAAAACTCCAAATCTAATATGTGCCTACCCCGCCAGCCGGCAACCATAAAAACAGATACGTACGCACACACACACACACACACGCACACACACATACAAACACACATACATACATGCATACATACATACATAAACACACTAGCATACATTGCATTCGTATATACGCACAGAGAGAAACGTATGCGTATATATGTACAACATACTGACGTACACATACGCACACATAAATACAAAAAAATATACACACACATACAAACAAGCAAACAAAACTATAAACAATCTGACGCGGCAATATTATCTTCTGATTGATGTATTAATATAAATAATAGAAATTAATATGCAAGGTGTGTATGCTGTACCATTGTTTAAACTTCAATACCGATATATGTATATATAAATACAAACATTTAAATATACAAACAAACACATGCACACATACATACATAAACACATTAACATATATATACACATACATAGATATATACATAGATATATACTTATGTGCAAGCATACATGAAGAATACATAGAAAACAAACACATATGCCCAAGTATAGCATTAGGTTGAATTGGCAGGCTGGCTGACTCAGATGAGCCATGTGTTGTTAAGATGATCATCATCATCATTATCCTCATCAGCATCATCATTGTCATCGTAACCGTCATTATCATGATCATCGTCGTCACCTTCATCATCTTCGTCGTCGTCGTCGCATTTTAATAATCGATCATGGTGGTGGGGCTTTCATAATGTTCATTGTTTTAATTATTCATTTATTCATTCATTCACTCATTCATTCATTTATTCATTCATTTATTCATTCATTCATTCGTTCGTTCATTCATTCATCTATTCATACATCAGAAGATACACACACTCATACTTCCATTCATCCATCATTTTCTTTGTTCATTCATTCCTTTGTTCGTTTGTTTGTTTGTTCGTTCAATCACCTTTCTATTTTTAATAACGTTTGAATTTTTTATAACAATTTTTGTTAGTTTATTCGTCTGTTCATCAGCTAATCCATCAATCCAACCATTCATCCATCCATTAATTCATCCATCCATCCATCTTATCTTAACATCCGTTCATTTGTATACTCATCAATCCATTCACTCATTCATTAACCTATCAATTAATTCATTCTGTAATTCACAAATATATCAATCCAATCATTCATTAACTCATTCCTCCATTCATTCATTCATCCAATCAATCACTCATTCATTCATCCATCTATCTTATCTTTCCATCAATCATTGACTCGACATTCAATGAATACCAGCCAAGGTCAAATGGAAATGCTATTATTATAAAATAAACCAATGAATAATGAATAATAATACATAATGTGTTTCAGCATAACACATTGTTAAATACAGGTTAATAAAATACAGTTAAAAGGCAAATGAGCTATTATTTTCTAACAAATACTATACCAGGTTACAAACCATTTATCTATTTATGAGTAACATAAGAACAATATATAGTTTACAATACAAAAGACAAACTCAACAACATTTCTTAAAAGTTTAAAAGTGCTAACACGAACACACACGCACACGCACGCACACAAGCACATACACACATACACACACACACACAATGCAGCATTCTTTTGATAATCTTAAAGAGCAAAAAAAGATATGAATGAAAAGATATGATATATTAAATGATATACTGACTAGTATGAGTGATGCATGATAGTGATGATAGAGTTGAAATAAAAACTGATGATGATGACGACGACGATGATGATTGTGATGACTGCACATAAATTGAAAATATTTAAATTTATTAATAATTAAATTCAATAAATAATTAATTAAATGTAAACAAGCAAACAATAAATAGATTCATCATCTGAATACACACAGATATAGGAAGTATTTTATTTAAAAGCGAAGATACAGATATTTTTTTTGCTTTACAGAATTCCAAAAAACAAACATAACTGAAAATGAATTTTAAAAATAGCCTGTCTAACAAATTTAACCATCACTAGCTTGTGTAATATGAGCAAATGTGTGTTGCTGTTATGTATGTTTGTGTATATATGTGTGTATGTATGTGTATACTGTATGTATATATGTGTGTACATATGTATGTGTGTGTGCACATGTGTGAGTGTTTATTCCATTATAATAATGTGGGTGATCAATAGTGAAAAGATCAATAATCTAGCCTATTTATGGTTTGAGATTTTTAAATATTATCCTACATACTGTAGTATGTGTGTATGTCTGTATGCATGTATGTATACTTGTGTGAAGGAATGTGTGTGTATATGTGTGGATATGTTAATATGCATATATATATGTGTGTATACTCTATACTAGATAAGTAATAAGTGTACACATCTTAACTCTTACATTTCAACTCTTACGAAGTGTTGAAGATCAGGTTTTGTGGAGGTCGGTGGTTGCCAATGTCCTGATAGAATAAGGCACGAGAAAGAAGAAGAATGTATGTTTTATTTACATTTTACAAGTTACATATATAATATATAAATATATTGAAAGAAATTTTTCAAAAACATGAAAAATAATATCAATCATTATTAAATATAATTTAATTAATTAAATATAAAAATCCTATTTAAACCGCTAAAAAATGTAACATCTTACTCTATTAAGCCTAACATATCACATACATAACATAACTTGGTTGGGCCATTTAAATTCAAATTTTCAAATTTAAATGTCCAATACAAGAGGAAATACATACACACAAATTTAAACAAAAAAAATCATACTTTGCAGCAAAAAAATCACAAATTTAATCATTTATTTAGATAAAATATTTATTAAATAAAATAATTTTAAAGAGCATATTGACGCAAATATGATCGTGATTTTTAAAAATAATTAATTATCATAATATCTGACTCACACGAGAAATCCGACAACAGTGTTTAGAGGTTCAACTAACAATCACAGTTAGCGAACAGCTTTAATTTGTAATGTATCATGTGCACATACTTAGAATAAATATATATATATATCATTTAAGTATTAGTGCATACATATTTATATATCATATATATATATATGTTTGTAATATATACATGTGTATGTATATATATATATATGTATACTTAATTACATATCAATATATTATTGTTATACGTATATATAAATATCTTTATACTTCATTATGTATCATTAGATGATACTATCATCCACATATAATATGTATAATTTATTATATTCATGTATCATTTTTTCAATATATAACATTAATACGACATAATGCTGTTTAAAAAATGTTTTAAAACTGAAAGATATAGAGCAAAAGTATAAAAGTAAAATAACGTGTTAATTTTAAGTAACTTAATGATATAACATAGATATACATATCATTGGCAATAAAATCTATCACTAATAACGATGGTATTTATAACAAATCACGATAATGTATCATAATTTTTAACAATCACAGGCATTCTTTCTGAAGACACTGCACACTGGACAACTTCGTTTCTGCTTTCCACCCGATGTATGTATTCCAGAAGAGGGCAACGAAATTTATAAGCAGAACCCTGTATCTCGATGGAATCAGATAAAAGTTAACAATCTGGACAACCGGCCAGACCTTATAACTGACTATCAATCCGTCAGTCATGTCCCTGACAACTTTTTGTTTGATAGTTTCCGATGAATCACCCCGTAGTATCGCTATGACCACCAGGTAGATGAATAGGTAGAGGGGCAGGAAAAATATCTGCGAAAAATTAATTTAAAAATAAGCACTTGATAACTTATCCTTTATACAATAACTCTCTTCAGCATTTTTCAGAGGTATTTAACAGCAATCGTTGTAGTACGTGTAAACACCCACATGTGAGCCAACGTATTACACATAGATTGCATGCTATTGGCGGGCATCTCCTTTGCATTTAAACCCCGTCAAATTACGACAGGAAACACGTTAATTAGGCCTCAATTAAATGTGCATTTCAAAATTCACTTTGAGAAATCTTTCATATATTGTATTTAAAATTAACAACTGACTGCAAAAAAACAAATGCCTACTTGATCCCAACACAACTTTTTCAGTGTCCTTGCCGCCTGACTACCGACGATTATTTTGCGGTCCAACAACGAATAGAAGTGGTGCATGCCTGGACCGGCTAGGAAGAAACCGACACTCGTAAATCTTAAATTTCTTTTTACATTTTCAAATTGAATTGTTACATTAAGGTAGTGTTCATTTTTGAAGCAGTTATGTTCTTTTTATAAAGTTAATTAATTAATTAATTTATGATTTTTTTCTTCTTATTGTCGACTTATTATATTAATTTGACAAATTTTGATATAAAAGAATGAATTTAGAAAATTTATTGCATTATTATAATTTGATGGTAGCTAACTACGAGTCTAAAACGAAGTTTTGTAACAAAATTTATATTTTGTAAAACAATAAAATCATGCCTATAATTTACACATCACCAGTTACAAAAATTCAAAAACCCCTATACATAATTTACACAGTACAAACGCTGCAGCCTTTTACCTAAAAACCTCAAACTCTAGCAAGCCTCTGTTCTCTAGGACCAATTGGGCAATTACGTCACCGAGACACATGACCAATCCAGTGTTGATTGCATTGGCCAGGCATGGTCTCTTGGACATCAGATGACTTCTGTACCAAGACCACGCACGCACTGCTGCTGCTGCTGCTAATGACGTCAACGACGACGATGACGTCAACGCTGATGATGACGTCGATGGTGGCTGCGAGTTGAGAACGTTTGTTGCCTGATCACGTGAGGTCGACGATGAGGATGATGACTGCCAAGATGGTGATTTACTTTTGGAGTTGAACATTTTCAGGTGGTTCCCGAATAAACTTGGGTGATATGACGTTGTGTAGGATCTCCGCTGTACTGCAGGGTTGTATTTACTAAAAGTTTGTGACGTCTTATTACACCGAAAACAGGAAATGGATTTTTGACGGAAGTGGATGCCGTAGTGCAGACGAAAACTGCATGGGACTATGCTTTTAAGTGGCAAATGCATCGGGCTTTGTGTTGACGATTGAGGATTGTATATGAGGGAATGAACGAACAAACGAATGAATGAATGATAAATTGTTGAAGTTGTAAACTTTTTCCACTTTACCTCCTAATTATCATCTTAGTTACTTCACGTCAGAACTAAGGTGACAGTATCCATTTCAACGTTCGAATTCAACTTAATATTTGACTATTTAACTTTTTGAAATAATATTTCAATAAATTAAAATAAATAGAATGAAGAATTTACGTAATTTTTACAGCTTACTACGTTCAAATATTGATATTTAAGGTGTCACATTCTTCAATGAAGAGCGTAAAATGTGTAAAAAAAATGCCATAAAAAAATACATACTCAACTCTAACTTAATTAAGCTGGGTATATACATGAATCGTCCCGTAAACATCTTAAAATTTGCATACATTGATACACATTTAAATTGCACACACATACACATATACAGATACATGCAAACAAACATACATACATATATACATACATACACACATACATAAATACAACTTGTTGTGAAGAACTGTTTGTTTGTTTGTTTGTTGTAACATTTAGACTTTAGATTTTAGAAAATTTTGTTTTGTCAACTTTCCTTTTTCCGTGTCGCAGATTAGTTTTATAATTTCATCATTTTATATTTTGATTAAATTTTTTCTTTAATGATAGCTATATTTCTAATCGTTCAACCAATCATTCATCCATTCATTCATTCATTCATCCATCCATCCATCCATTCACTCATTCGTTCAGTCATTTTCGGTTAAAATTTTCGTCCCGTCAGATTCAAATTTCCAATAATGAATACGAAGATAAATTGAACATTTTTAAGAAAACTATTTTCTTTTCTATCATCACACCAAATACTAAAATAAATCTCTGATAACAAGTACACGTATGTGTGTGTGTGCGTGCGTGTGTGTGCGTATGTTTGTGTATGTGTGGTGTGTACGGTGTGTGTAAACAATTTCATCAAATAAAAATAAATATCAATGCCGTTGGTCTTCATACTAAGAATACGAGACGTGTATACACGAAAAAATATACATTTTCATTATTTTTAAAAATAAATAGTAATAATAATAATAATTAATATTATGATAATAATATTTATTATAATGAAAGTTAAATCAAATAATTTAAAAATATAATTGGCCCATCAGATGATTGCACAGCACTTGTTCGTTTTCTTGGCCTGGTTGAAAAAATTATTAATTAATTAATTCATTCATTCACCATTCATGCACTCATTCATTCATTTAAACATTAATTCACTTATTTATTTATTTGATGACTGAGACTTTACTTTTACTTACGTACGATACTTTTAAATAACATTTTATTCCTATGTCAAACACACCATCATCGTCTTCATCACCGCTTTAATCATAATAAATTAAATTATGACCATAATTATAAATCATAATTAATTATAATTAAATTTTATTATGATCATAATTATATTGTCGTGGTCACCGTAACGTAAAACGCCTTGGCCGACAGGCTCAACTCCTCGGACTGTGCCACCAGGTCGTCCAGTTTCTCGTCTCGTTTCAATAAAGATTCGAAATTGCAGTGCTAATAAGTGAATGAATGAGTGAATGGATGGATGGATGGATAAATAGATGGATTAATGAATGGATGGGTGAATAGATGGATAAATGAATGGATGGTTAAGTCTACTAATTTCTTATCCCCAATAAAAGTATTCAAATATAGCTAATGAATGAATGAATGAATAATGCTAATGAGCTAATGAATGAATGAATGAATAAACGAACGAAAGAATAGATGAATGAATGAATGAATGAATGAATGAATGAATGAATGAATGAATGAATGAATGAATGAATGAATGAATGAATGAATGAATGAATGAATGAATGAATGGGTGGATTTATAAAAATAGGAAAAAAAACTTCACTAGATTACCATGATCTCCTTAGTCTGTTCAACACTGCTTTGCAACCTAAGAATCTGATCAGCCGATTTTGGATCCTGTGCGAGAGACGAGACGAAACGAAATAAAACGAAACGAAATAAAACGAAACCTTAATTTTGTAACTGCAATTTCTCAAAATGATGTGATATGATAATATGAATGTGTATATATTTACACGATATACGATGAAAATATTAGCAATAAATAATGTTACTTGGTACTTGACGAGAACCATGTCGATGTCTTTGAATTGTAGAGTGCTGGGTAGGGAAATGGGAAGTTTGGAAAATACGTACACACACACATACACACACAGAGAGAGAGAGAGAGAGAGAGAGAGAGAGAGAGAGAGAGAGAGAGAGAGAGAGAGAGAGAGAGAGAAAGAGAGATACACACCCACACATACAAAAAGACACACATACATATATACGCAGATACTAACTTCGAAGTAGTACTTTTACACGTATCAATTGAAAATTTCTTCGTGAAGTCTTCTGTGAACTACGAGAAAAAAAAATCCTTACTCATTCGACAATTTAAAATAATAATAATAGCAACAATAATAATAATAAATAATTATTCTTAAAATAATTAATAATAATAATAAATAATAATTATTATTATTAACTTTAGCCACGATAGATAGGGCGACACGGGCTGGATATTCTGCGTCTGAAATGAGTATTCCTACAATCCCGTTCGGACAGCTGTGGACGTGGCACACGTAATCTTGTGGGGGACACAATAATAGCAATAATAATTATTATTATTATAAAATAATAACGTAAATAATAATAATTATTATTATTTAATATTATTTAATAAGTATTATTATTTAATAATTATTATTATTTTATGTATCAATCTTTGTTTTGCCATATAAGCTGTTAATCCATCAAAGAATAAATCAGTCAAACGTTCAACTAGCGAATCATTCACACAGTCAACTAAACAACCACTGTCAATCAAACAACCACAGTCAATCAAACAACAACGGTCAATCAAACAACTAACCAACCATTCTCTTGTACAGACATGTGCCTATCGTTTTCGCTCTTCTCAGCCAAAACCTTTCCACTGAAGTTCATAAACTCTCTGATGCTATTGTAGATAAATAATTACAATACAACAAAAGATAATGGCATTATTAGCAGTAGTAGAAGCAGCAGTACTGGAAGTAGCGAGAATAGCAGTTTAAGTAGTATCAGCAGTATAAGTGGTAGCGACAGTAGTAATAGCAGTAATATAGTAGCAGCATTGGTACTTCTACAATAATTTTGATTATAACAAATAAATCTCACACGAACGTAAGCAATTCATAACCCAAGTACGAAAAATCAACCGCCAAACATACCTGTTCTGTTGGAAATAGCCGAAACTTGTCAAATCATGAACGCAGACGAGTCTCTTGGCAGCTTTCTCACCGGCTTCTGACTCACTAACGTAGAAAATACTAGCCGAATATAACTTCATATTGACGGAAAAAATACAAAAATACTATCTTTTTTTTCTAAATTATTTATGTCTATAAAAGCCTAGTATTAATATCTACGATATGAACCCCTAATCGTCGTTAAATAATTTTTCCTCGGCAATTTTGGTAGGTCCCTGAAGTAATATTAGCCAAAAGATTTTGAGTTGTTGAATTTAGGTAATTTTGCCGTGAAATGAATCGGTTCAATTCATCAAAATAACGTTCTCGATTTCGTTTAAAACTGTCTGAAAACTTGAAAACTCTAAGAAATAATTTCCTGATTCTTGTGAAGTCTTTAGACACCAAGAAAAATTTGCCTTTCCTCCACTAACTTTCATTCAATCTATATTTATTTCTCCACTAACTTTCATTCAATCTATCTTTATTTCACTCACACGTGGACTCATACACTCATTCATTCAGTCATTCATTCATTTATTCGAGATATATCAACAACATGGAAAAAATAGAGAAAATGAAGGCTTTGTTGCGTTAGAGTAGTTCAAGACGCAAACAAGTTATGTTTTCATATATGTGCATACCTACATACATACATATATTAGTACATACATACAACATACATACAGGCATGCTCCATACAAGAATAAATGTATATACCACTCAAATGACATGAACAGATATATTAAATTATAGAATCATAATAGCAACAACAATAATATTATCAATAATAATAAATATTCTCAATGCATACATTCCAACAAGGGGGAAAGAAAAATCAATAAAAAGAGAAACGCCCATCCGACTGCTATTGACCGGCTATTTTTAGAAATATGACGTCACGATTACGTCATCGTCGTGTAATGTAAACATGCGAGGGCGTATGTTTAATGAGTACGGGAAGTAAATAGATAAATCAAATAACCAAAATAACCAGTCGATCATTTTAATTACAAAAGTACAATCTTTCTTACTTTGGTTTTATTCATTCTTCATAGAAAAAAATTCGTCCAATCATTCGTTCATTTTACAACGTTCAATAACACATCCATTTGTTCATTTCATTCATCCATTTGTTCCTTCAATCTTTCTCGTTCTTTCACTTATTTTATCACTCATTCAATCAATCAATCAATCTTCGTTTAGCGTCCAGAGACCCAGTTTCCCGAGGTAGGACGTATTTTATCACTCATTCGTTCAGCCATTCATTACCTATCTATTATTATTCACTTATAATTTATACATTCATTCATCGTTTTATTCATTCATTCACTCAATCATTCATTCACTTAATCAATCAATCATTAAACAATTCATTCATTCATACATTTTCCATACATTCATTCCTTTTTTCGATCCATCAATCATTAATTCCTTTATCGATTCACCTATTCAATCATTCATTCAGTCATACATTTATACATACATCTAATTGTCCATTCGTTTACTCATTCATTTATTCATTCACTCATTCATTTATTCATTCATTCATTCGTCTAAACTTTTAACTTTGGTTTAAAAAAACACAGCAACAAGAATTAATAACTCGATGATTTTAACGTGTATATATATATATATATATATGTATATATATATATATAATATATATACATATATATATATATATATATATATAGGAAAGAGACGTTATTATGATATGATGGTGCCATCCTTAATAAAAAAAAAATATTAAATATTATTATAAATATTATAGTTAATAAATATTTAAAAATATGAGTCAGTGAATGACTGAATGCATTCATTTTTTGGGTGGATGAATGAATGAGTGAATGAATGAATGAATGAACGAATGGAGAGAAAAAAATGAATGAATGGAATGGATTGAATGATTATATAGTCATTTAAACATCAGTGATTGGAGAAATTGATGATAACAACATCCATCTTCTTATATGTATACAAAAAATATATGCAAACAGACAAACAAACAAACAAATATACAGACAAACAAACTGACTAACAAACAAATATGCAGACAAACAAACAAACAAACAAACAAACGTACTATTACAATGCAATAGCTAATATTATTATTAAAAGTAATGCTTTCAGTTTAAGTAGTAACAATATTCAATGTTAGAAGTAGTAAAAGTAGTGGTAGTAGTAGTAGTAGTAGTAGTAGTAGTAATAGTAGTAGTAGTAGTAGTAGCCACAGCAGCAGCAGTAGTAGTATTAGTAGCCGTATCTTTTGAGTCGACAGTTAAATAGTCGAAGGTTAATAAATAGTACAAGACTAAGACTGAACAATAAGTTTAACTTTAAAATATAAATACATACAAACGCATACACGAATACAAGTGCATACATACATACATACATACATACATACATACATACATACATACATACATACATACATACATACATACATACATACATACATACATACATACATACATACATACATACATACATACATACATACATACATACATACATACATACATACATACATACATACATACATACATACATACATACATACATACATACATACATACATACATACATACATACATACATACATACATACATACATACATACATACATACATACATACATACATACATACATACATACATACATACATACATACATACATACATACATACATACATACATACATACATACATACATACATACATACATACATACATACATACATACATACATACATACATACATACATACATACATACATACATACATACATACATACATACATACATACATACATATACCCACGCATAAAAATGAATCATATATACTACTATATAATTGTTATTTCATCAAAATAAAATAAAGTAATGATCATGGTTGCAATATGGAATATATATATATATATATATATATATATATATATATTTATATATATATATATATATATATCACACTTTGAATAACGAACAAGCCAAAAATAAATTGAAAAAAAATTGAAAAAATGTAATTCATAAATGAGATTATTCTGCTAATTATTGACAAAATTGGGAAAAAACTGTATGTGTATGTGCGTATGTGTGGGCGTGTATATATAAACACATACACATGTATAAATGGAATGTATATGAAACTAGAAGAAAAGACTTTTTATAAATGAATCGACTATAAATCACACCTTATAAATCAACAAAAAAGAAACTTAAAAACAAAGTAACTATTATTATTATTATTATTATGATTATTATTATTATTCATGTTATTATTTTTCAATATTATTATCACGATTACTATCATCATTCATTATCACAATCATCATCATGATTATCGAATTAACTTTAGCTGCTGAAAAATAACCAACCAACTGAACAACTAAATAAGGATATATATCTTCAACTTAAGGATATCTTTAAAGGGATAACGATGACGATGATGATGGCAGAGAACAAAAACAACAGAAGCATGGACAACAAAGAGCAATTAATTGGCAATAACAACAACAACAGCAACGTCAACAAAAACAAATATACATAACAATATACATCAACAGACCACATTTACAAACGGAAGTTTTATAACAGAAAGACAACAATCACATCAACAAAAATATGACAATATTGTCATCAACAACGACAGCGCATACATACATACACACATACGTACATACATACATACATACATACATACATACATACATACATACATACATACATACATACATACATACATACACACTTACATACACACATACATACACGAAAACAAATAAACCCATCCAAGACCAAAAGAATGAAGAGTTAAAAACTATGCATTCATACATCAACTGGTACAACAACACATCATATACCTCAAAAAACACAATTACGAGAGCATGAAAACAACAGCAGAGGAAGCAGCAATGACATCAACCTTATAACAACGACAACAACAACAACCACAAAAACCACGACAGCCACAACAACAGCAGCTACAACAACTCAAGCATAAAACTCCTGCTGTTGCTGCATCTGTTGCAATGGCTGCTGGATATTATAACCAAAATGTTGATCCTGATCTTTATTACCCCCACCTGAGACGACCCCAACAAAGCCGCCAACGACGCCGCAGCCCGTACTACTACCGCTGTTGTTGTTGTTGTTGGCGTTGTTGAATATCAATGACCTTGTACTTCTGCGTTCGGGGGCATTGTTGCTGCTGTTTGCGAGGGCATATGATCCTTCATCCTTCTTGCGCATCCTATAGACCACGAAGATGCCCAGCAGGGCCGAGCCAAGCAGGCCCGTGATCACTAAGATGGCTACTACTGCGTTGGTAGGGAGAAGTGCAATTTTTATGTTCATTATCAGTATTATAATCAGTACCATCATTAGTATCATTATCAAAAATTATAAGTATCATCATCAAAACTTACCAGCAAGAAAGGCGGGACCACTGCTATGATGATTGCCATTCATGGAAGCTAAGTTCTTTGGGTGCTCCATCTCATGAATTGCATCTCTCTCTTTTGTTTTAATTAATTAGTTAATTAATTAATTGATTACTAAATTAATTAATCAATATTAACAATACCTGGATCAAAACTTTCACAAGACAGAGGAAGCTCCCCAGACCTCCTGGAACCCTCTAATTTCACCCCTTGTTTGTTGACACACCAACAATGTCTCTTAGAGCACTGTTTCAACTTAAATTCACCAAGGGCCGTGCATTCTGGTAGGCGAAGTTCCTCCCCATCTTCGTCGTCGTCGCCATCTTCCTCGTCGTCGTTGTAGTTTGCATTAGTTTGTTGTTTCTTGTCTGACTTCTTACTGTTGTTTGACTTTCTAAGGATTATCTGCCTTTCAACCTCTTGTCGTTCTAATACACATGGCTCATTTTTATGGCTGTCTGAATCGGATATTAATGTAGCAATTAAGCATTTAAGAAAATTTGTGATTTTTAACAAATAATTCTTATTTTTGAAACTTTTCAGTTTTTGCAAAACCTGGTTAGAGAGGCTTACCATTGTCATTGGATTGATCAGTGCCATCATCACTCTCTCCATCTTCCTCCTCCTCATCTTCCTCCTCCTCATCTTCCTCCATATCTTCATCAACGTCCTCATCTTCGTAATCCTCATCTATGTCATCATCTACGCCTTCCCCTTCTTCGTCATTGCGGCCGCCATCAACGTCATCATCCAGATCTTCATTCCCATGCTGGGTGTCGTCAAAATCATTATTCAGATCTCCACCAGAGTAATCGGAATCTCCACCTTCCTCTCTCTCTTCGTCGCCATCTTCATCCTCGTCTTCTTCGCCGTTTTCATCATTTCCATCGTATTCTTCTTCATCTTCGCTATCGCCATCTCTCCGGCCCTGTTTTTTATTTTTTAATTGAAAATTTAATTCTTAGGCAGCCTCAAAGACAGATCAAAAGATTGGTTAGATAAAAATTTAAAAATTTAAACAATAAAATAAATTAACTAAAGTGTAAAGTAAACTGTAAAATTTATTTGCAATGTAAATTAAAATTTGAAAATGAGTTGTAAAAATCCAACCGTGAATGCATTTGCTTGAATTATTAAATGAAAAAATAAAACAATAAATAAATTTAATTTGTAGACCATTTTTTAAATTAATAAAATATTTCCTTAAATGTCTTTTAAATCTTAAATTAAAATGTTTGCAATTTAAAAATTGAATATATATAAAAACAAATTGGGTTAATCTAATCGCGGAAATTAGACCATAGCATATTTCATGTATATCGCACTTAGGTGGAATTGAACTGAAAAAATAGGAATGAAATCCTACATTTTCAATAAATAAATGCAAATATTTAATATAATCTGGCAAATTACAGTTATTTTATTTTATTTCAAACATGAGTGAGTGAATATTTTACAATCTACATTCATTTTTTCAGGTTATGTCATGTTAAACAATATATAAAATGAAGAACACTCCAAAATAAACTCTTATTTTACTTATATACATAAATCTAATAACAAACTACCAGCTTATTTCAATTTATTAGTGCCACATTTAAAAAATTTGAACTATTTATAGTACATGTTCAGAAGTAGATAATGTTAACTTTTTGTCGATTCAAGATACAACAGCGCTACTCAACCTTTTGAGATTCAAGGACCACTTAAAAAATGTTCGTCTCAGTCGCGGATCACTACTGAAAACTTTGCTACTAGCGCACTTGAAATTTATATATATAGGGGAGGACATAATTATTATTTCATATGATGACGTAACAGCTACACCTAGTTAGCATGGCATAGTTCTTAGTTTAACTGTTAGACTTAGAGAACTACAGTTACCACTCTTGAATATAGGTGTATTAAAATTGTTATTTAAAAGTATTTATTATATATTTTAATAAATGTTTTAACTTCAAATTAAAAAGTATAATGTTCGTTTTACGTTGATGTTTGCATAGAGCGTATCTCACGGCGTATCTGGCGTATCCTCAATTTTTATGTCAAATATGAAACAAATTGTAATTGCAATAGATGGTGGTGTATGGATCATGGATATATATATCCATCCATGGTATCGATTAGAGGTGAGCGAGAATTGAAATTTGTTTCCAATTCCATCTCATTTTTCTTATTCCGGATTCCCTCCAGAATTCTCATTTATGACAATGTTCACGAAAATTTCCATTCCCTTTATCCTTAACTCATTCCCGGGTTTTACCTCCCATTCTTTCCCATTTTCAAAGTTTTTGAACACAAAAAACACAAATTTTGTTAAAAATGCAGATTAAAAAATATTACAATTCTCATGAGAAGATGGAAGTACTGCTACTCTTGTTACTACCTCTACCGCTTCTTCTGCATTTAATAATTAGTGATATTAACACTACTACTACTATAAATACTACAACAACAAGTACTACTACTACTACTACTAACTCTACTAACAAATTAATTTTCAAACCACATTGCAAAGCCCAAAAATTTGGTATGATAGCATATACTCATTCAATGTCAATGCGATATAATGGCTTAAAATCGAAACAAAAAATAATTTATCAACTTAAAACTTTACAAAGCTAACAATCAAAGCAAAATGTTTCTATAAAATCGCTTGAGCCATATTCCAATCATCATTAACATTAAAAAATTCAAGGCCGGGGCAAAAAATTTCTTCTCCTAATTATCCACTTGAGTCCCCAGCTAAAATTATTCCAACTAATTCAATCACCAACATCAATATGGCAGGCTTAAAAATTGAGATTTTTTTGGCATATCCGACATCCGATAACAACATATTTTATTAGGACCAGTGTTTCTAACGAATATTCTACGAAAATTATGTTAACGTTGAATTATCTTTCTTGAGGAGGCAATTTTTTATGAAGGGCCCGTGAATTTTCAACCTTGATCTTGTACCTATTTGTATAGTAATCATCTAAAACTTGTCCTTCTCCTCCTTCTGCTTCTCGACCTGCTTCTCCGAGCGTTGTTTCTCTGACGCAGTCTTTTAGCCCTTAGTGTTCTTTGGAAGGAGACCAATGAGACCGCTGAGGCAATCGCTAGACCGACACCCACTCCTACAGAGGCAAGTACCACAGTAGTCACGTCACCAGAAGTAAGGTCTTGTGGTGTAGCGGTGGTGGTTGCTGCCGTTGTGTTTGTCGCGGTCGTGTTACCTGGAATTGTTTGTGGTGCAGTTAAAAAGTTTTTAAAATAATTTTTGGAAATTATGTAGCTATTGAGAAAATCGATCTTTTATCTGAGTTGACTTGACAAAATTGAAAACCTGAACTATTGCTAGACGGCGTTACGACGGATGAATTCAAAGTTGTATCTGTTTGGTTGATAGCTGCTTGCTGTGATGTTGTTGCTTGAACTGTGATAGTAGTTGTTGATTTGGTTGTTGTAGTTGTTGAGGAAACCGTTGTAGTTGCTGGCTTGGTTGTTGTGGTGGTAGTCGTTGAAGAGGCAGTTGTTGATGTAGTAGTCTGTGATTTCGTTGTGGTTGTTGTGGACGTAGTAACAGTTGTTGCTGGTATGGATGTTGTGGTTGTTGTAGTTGTTGGTCTCGAGGTTGTGGTTGTTGTAGTTGAGGGAGACGAGGCAGTTGTTGGTTTGGATGTTGTTGTAATTGCTGTTGTTGGTTTGGATGTTGTTGTAGTTGCTGTTGTTGGTTTGGATGTTGTTGTAGTTGCTGTTGTTGGTTTGGATGTTGTTGTGGTTGTTGTGGTTGGTTTGGATGTTGTTGTAGTTGCTGTTGTTGGTTTGGATGTTGTTGTGGTTGGTTTGGATGTTGTTGTAGTTGCTGTTGTTGGTTTGGATGTTGTTGTGGTTGTTGTGGTTTGTTTGGATGTTGTTGTAGTTGCTGTTGTTGGTTTGGATGTTGTTGTGGTTGCTGTTGTTGGTTTGGATGTTGTTGTGGTTGCTGTTGTTGGTTTGGATGTTGTTGTTGTTGTCGAAGTTCCTGACGAGGCGACTGTTTGTTATAATTTATATTTTTGTTGGTTGTATATAAGTGACGCCTTTTCTTAGATTAATTTAAAAAAGAATGAAATAAAATTTTGAATAAATTAATATTGAAGATTACATTTTAATTTTTATTATCATAACAATGGTGTAACCTCACTTTGACAGCCAGCCAAGAAGATGATGCAAAAGCTGTAAAGCCTAAAATGCATGGCTGACCAAACTCACAATGATGAAACCCGTCTTGCGAATGAAAATTGAGAAAAAATGAATGATTTAACGGATAATATCATTAATTGTTTTTTTAATTAATAATTGGATTAACAAATAACAATAAATACATCAAATTGATTACATTGTTATAAGTTTAACTTTAAATAAATTTTATTATACTGAAACTACTAAAGGAAAACTAAAAAATTGCAACTCAAATTGTCGAAAAGTTGCGGTAGAAACAAACAGAGCTCGAAAAATTAGTAACAATTTTAATTAATTAATTAATTTAATAATTAAACAATTAATCAATTAACTGATTAATTAATTAATTAATTAAAATAACGACTTAAGAAAAGCCTGTGCCCATTACGACAAATTTTCGAAAATAAGAGATTCAATCTGATACACAAATCATTTTAAATCTTGTTTTTAACGATCGAAATATCGCCGCGTGAGCTTTCCTACTACACGCCCACACATTTACACGTACACACACACACACGCACGCGCACACACATACATGGTATTAATTGCCGTAGTATTGGCATCAGCATTAGCAGTAGTATTAACCGTAGTAATATTATTTGTAGTAGTTTTATCAGCCACAGCAGCAGTAGTAATAGAAGAACGAGTAACAGCTGTAGTACTTACTACTAGTAGTAGTAGCAGTAGTAGTAGTATCAGCAGTAGAAGTCGCAGTAGTAACTACAACTGTAGCAGCTGTCGTAGCTGTCGAAGCAGCAGCAATATTAGCAGTATGTTAAGTTGGTACTTGCCCTTTTTTTTCTCACAACATTAGGACAATTAATATTATTTTATTTTCAATAGCGCTCTGGGAGGCACATGTGCGTCTTGCTCCTACCACAAGCCTTAACTTATAGAATAAATTATTTATTATCATTATTATTATTATTAAGGAAATAATTATAATTATTATTACTGAAAATAATAATTATAATTTCGTAAACAGAATAACAAGAGAAAAATAATCTGTCAGAAAAATAGAGGCAAACATTTCAAAAGAAATTCTGTTATCGTCGTCGTCACCATCGTAATCCTCTACATCATTATCATCAGTATCGTCTTCATGATTTTCTTTGACGTCATCATCGTCGTCATCGTTAGCGAAAAATCAATTTTAATATTTAAGTATTTTCATACACCGCATTTTATAAGTTAATAAATGATTGAGTGAGTAAGTGAGTGAGTGAGTGAGTGAGTGAGTGAGTGAGTGAGTGAATTAATAAATGAATGAGTGAATGTGTGAGTAAATTAATGAGTGAGTAAATGCATTAGTAAATGAATGAATGAGCATTTCTTGACTGCTTCAGCATTACAGCATACTGAGCTACCCGAATAACAACATGAAATAAATCAACATTACACAAGAAAGAACGACTGCATACACACACACACACACACACACACACATGCGCGCACATACACACAACAGCACACACACAAAACACACATAAATATAAACACACATACATGCACATAAACACTACTTAAAAACCTTTTTTCATAATTCCTAAAATTTTTTTACAAGAGTTCACAATCTGCACTAATTAATTTCTTTATGTCTAATCTGTTACCAAATGATAAATGAAAAATATTTATAAAGAAAAAGTATCTATCTATCTATCTATCTATCTATCTATCTATCTATCTATCTATCTATCTATCTATCTATCTATCTTTATATCTATCTATCTATCTTTATATCTATCCGTATATCCATCTACATATCAATTCATTCATCTATCCATCTCTATGTGAAAATGAACAATAAAATCGACCAATAAAAATATCTCGCATGTGCGTTTGACGACACCCAGAGAGAATGAGAGAGAGAGAGAGCGAGAGAAAGAGAGGGACCGAGAGAGAGAGAATGAGAAATTTTTGTATCTATTCTTAACGACATTCCACGTGGTTCTTCAAGGCGTGAGAAACGTTTAATAGCAAGATTTAAGGATAATAATAGTTAGCTAAGAATGACGCCGACCTGTACTTAATAAAAATAATAGTAATAATAATAATAATAATTATGATAACTAATATATCTAATAATTATTGCGACAATTATACTACGATTTAATAGGCTAATTAAGAAACAAACAATTATTTGTTAATGTTTATTGGATTTTCAAAATATCCCAATAAAAGAAATGTGCCAAATATTTTTTGTTGAAAATCAATCAGTCAGTTCATCTATTAATGATCATAACGATGATGAATTATTACAATGATGACGATGATGATAACAAAGGAACAGATAAACGAATGAATGAATGAATGAGTGAATGAACGCATGAATGAATGACCTCATTAAATGACCAAACAAATGAATGAAGATAATGATAGAATGTAATAATAGTCAATAGCTCTCTTCTCTAAAAGGCATATCTTGTTCTTATATCCTCCAACTTCTTTGAAACCTGAGAGGGAAAAAAATTATATTAAATATTATTATTATTGAATAATATTATTATAAAAATAATTACACTAATTATGATCAATTTATTAGTGTGTGTGTGTATTTGAATGAACAAGAATGAATAATACAGAGTCATTTAAATAATTAATCAAGTGAACGAATGAATGAATGAAACAAATGAATGAATGAATGAAAGAACAAACCTCATTGGGATTCCTATCCAAATCTTCAGCTATCGTCTTTTGTTTAGTGGTACTCAACGAGTTGTACAGCTCACACAGGTCGCCATCTATCACGTTCTGGTAATGTAAAATGTGGAATGAATAAAAAATGAAATTCTATATATTCTTTTCTTCAACAAACAAACAAACAAACACACACACACACAGAGAAAAGAGAGAGAGAGAGAGAAAGAGAAAGAGAGAGAAAGAATCAGAAAAATCTCTAAACTCACTCTGACGGGGTAGAAGTAGGATCTGTAAGCCAGATGCTCTCTACCTATAAGGGCCACCATCTCAGACCTCATGTGCATTTCAAGGTGTTGGAAAAAATCGTGATCCTGGGAAGAAACGAAATGATTCGATTAATTTATTGTATTAATTAATAATCTAACTTAACACACACACACATCCAACACATCCACATACACAATCAAACAAATAAAATTGATATAACATGTACACATACACACACACAAACACACACACACGCGCGCATACCTCGTGGGATGTGAATGGGACTAACATCCCAATCGATCCGGATAGGGTTGTATAGACGAGAGCCTCGGATCCGCCAGGAATTAATGTCGTCTTCTGCAGTGACGTCACCATCTCACCGATGTGAAAATTGACTAATGTGTCAGCCTGTGTTTTATTAATTATCATTCGATTAGGTTAATTGATTAATAAATAATATGTTAATAATAAATAGAGAATCCAAAATGTTAATCTAATACCTGGTGGACACAAATTTATAAAATAAAAATTATTTAAAAATGAGAAAAAAAAAGAAGGAAAAAAGGGCGATCCAACTTTTTGTGAGGCCCCACTGAGGAGTCCCCTGTCCCACAGTGCCTTGTTGCCAGTAGGGTCCTCGTCTACGTCATCTGATGTCTCATTTGGAAGGCGTACCTTCAATATCAGCGAAATGACAGTGCGTTAAGTGTGAATACAACATAAAAGATAATGTTACTTGTAGCATTCGGATAGAAAAATATTTCGTTTTTCAATAGCTAACTATATAGAAGAAAAAACAATTAAAGAGACTGCACTAACCACAGAAACATTCCCAAACTTATCGGAGCCGGCGATGGTGTTGTAATCAAGCAGGCAGGCACACGTCAGCCACCTTGGAATGATGTCGTCGGCAAATATCACCAGCTGGTTTTCCCGCCTCTTGTACTTCACAAAGTGGAATGATTCCTGGATATCGGAGACCACGATCCTGAATCCCATGGCTTGGATGTTGATGATAAAGTTAGGGATGTGTTTGTTCTCGCATTTTCTTAGTAACTTCTTCTTGCCTAGTTCGTAGAGCCTCAAAAACCTTCCAACTCCAATCAGGACCTTCCCTTTGAATCCCATTATGGCCCCGGGGACCTCGTCTACTGGCGTCTTGTGGAGTAACTCCAACTTTTCGCCTCCAGATATTATTTTGTAGACATGAACTGACCCAGATCCGACACTTCGAGGGTTCAAAACTAGGTCACGAACTACTCCTACCAACAAGAAGTCTTCATCTGGTCTGACTGCAAACTTCACTAACGCTATGCTGTATCGCGAGAGGAGATGATTTGAGTTAGATTAATTGAAATTAGGTTGTTCGTTAGTCTTATTGAAAGCATATTATTATGAGTTGGAACATGTAAGATAATTCATATTATTCATACATGACATAATGAGTCTTATAATACATTTTAACACTAAGTGTTTGAGGAAGGACGAAACATTTCTGAAGACTGACCTAAAAGCCGCCTCATTCTGTTCCAAAGCCAGCTTGAACAACGTCCTCTGATTAGCTGGATTGACGATTCGGATGACGGAGGCCCACATGCCAGCGCCTGCCTTGGCACCGCCGAAAATATCTTCTGGAAGGTTCTCTTCGAGGAAAGCGTGAGCCATCTCGCAGGCCAACTGCTGCTCATCTTCACCTGCCGCTTCAATCATCTCCTGTTCAATGGAAGAACGTGTAGTAGTGTTGGTGTTGTAATCACTGATACTAATTGATAATAATACTAACTAATTGTTAATGTTACGTTACTATGCGATCAGTATATTACGTAGATCAGTATAATCGCGTCTCAACGCAATTACATCACCAAGACGTCATCACGTTAAAACGACTCACCCTGGCCATTTGTTTCTTCCTGGCATCTTTCGTTTCTTCAGTATATGCGTTGTGGTCAGTTTCGATGATGATGATGTTCTTGGAGGAGGGATGGATGACCAACTTGCGCGGTGTGAACTGGAGGGGGGTGATCGACTGATTGAAGACCACGCCCAACTTCTCCAGGGCTAAGATCCTGAGAGTGAAGGAAGAAGAGAAGGATGAAAAAACGAAATGAGAACAATACATTATAATTAGCAATCAAAACTTAATAGAGAAACAAGTACAAAACCCAATCCAAGAAAGGGTTAACGAACCTAAGGGTATTCCCACTGATGGCCACAATGCCCTCGGGGCACTGCTCCGACGCAAAACCGGATGCATGCTCCAAGGTTTCGTACGACAGAGGTGTCAGGTGAAACCGATTTTGAAATGTGTAGCTGAGCCAGGTTCGGCTCGACATTGCTAAGATCTAGAGGGGTAAAATAACGATGATTACGTCATAGCAATGAAATTAGTACTCTAAGATTAAAAATCAAAATTATTCAATTAGATAGTTAGTAATAAAATTGAAAAATCAAAACTAACAGATTCTGTTCCCTGCATCATGACCTTGAACAACTTGACCGACCTTGACCCCAAGTAACGTGTCCTGGTATCTGATAGGTCGCCAGTCACACTGTCAAGCACTGTTCTCAGCAATACTCCATTCTGATTGGTTAGTAGAAATTGAACGAATTAAATAAAATTGATTGATTGAACCGATTGAAATAATTTAATTAATTTTTAATTCCAGCCAATCAGTACAAAGCCAACCTGCAATCCAATATTAAGGAACAATCCAGAAGATAGTGACGACGTCTTGCCATCGGCATCTGCCTCAGCGGTGCTGCCGCCTCCCACTTTTGACCCCCCTAACTCGACTATGCACAAGGATTCTGGAGTGGCAGGGAGTGCTTGCATGCTCAGCGGGGATAAACAATCCTGGATGAATGAAATGATTGACATATTAGTGGATTGAAGAAATCCAATGATTGGATGTTAACAACTTGTCGATAAAATTGATGTCAAAACTCACAGATGGGTCCAGAGAGATGATCCTAACGGTATTATCAGACAATCCGACTGCAAGAAACCTTGACCTTTGCTCGTTCGGGGGCACGCGAGCCAACGACATGCAGATGACCTCTGACGACATCTCTTTACGTTCTGTGTACTCGTTTAGTTGTCCTGACTGTTGGAAGGAAATTATGGTATCAATGATGCGAGTATCTAAATGAAATGAGATAACTAAATTAATGAAATAGAAAACTAACAGGATCCATTTCAAAGTAGACGAGCTCTCCACCACTCAGTGCAATGACGACCTGCCTTTGATTGACGGCACATTTTAGGATCGACTTCTTGCCCGGAGTCTTCCATTCGTTCACACGTTTGTCCGAACGTATGTGACGTATGCCTTCTGGGTAGATCTGTCAGGTTGGTGATTGGTTGAGTGTGGATGGCTAGTTGCGTGTGATTGGTTGGTTAGTTGTAAATGAATGTTTCTAACTGGTCGCCAATAAATGAGACACACACACACACACAAGCACACAGACATACACACACACACAAGCACACAGACATACACACAAATACAAACCTGAACGAGCGCATCATCACCCAGCTGAGAGCAGGAAAGAGTTGGAGTCGTTCCCAAAAATCCTGAATCAGTAACTTCCTCAACAGTTTCTCCAATGGAGAGAACCAGTGTAGCGTTAACGAAGGACACGATGATGTAGGAATCGTACTCATCTGAAAAAATATTCAATTATTATTTAATAATTATTTCTATTACGTATTTAAATTTATCAAATCTAACCTTCAGTTCTTTTCTTAACTGTCCAGACAGCGTTTGGATTGCCTGGAAGTTCGGAAACCGCCATCTCTGACACCTGGCATGAAATTTAAAAAAGAAACACCATTTTACTAAAAAATGTTATTCCAATTTCATTTAAAGTTAATACTTTGTAAAATTTTTATGAACTTTGATAAAATAAAACTTATGAATATTAATTAATTAACCTCCAATCCATGCCTCAGAACCCTGAGTGACGACCTTGGACCCCTTCCACAAAGGGTGTACAACTGGGGCGTGTCCTCATTGCCCAAATCTGTTATCTGTAAATTGTCAACAAATCAATCAATTTATATTTGAGTACATCTAGATTAGTTCAATGTCAGTTCATCACTCCAACGAACCAGCCAATCAAACTGACCAGCCAATCAAATCAACCCAACTGACCTGACAACCCATGATTGGGGAGAGACTATTCAATTCATCAACCATGACGAGATTCTTAAGGGGGCGTGGGGCGAAGAAAAATGTGTCACCCTCCTCTAGGGGCATGGCAGAACTGAATTCGGGCTCGTCGTCGTCATCACCGAGGTGTGCAATTTGATATAAGTTGCTAGTGAATGTCAAGGTGGAATGAAATTAAATTATTATCATTCAAAACTAGCAGCACAAATTCATTACAAAAATCATGTCTACAAATTAAATTTACAAAGTATTGATAACAAAAATAATACTAAATGATAATAAAAGTGAACTTACTGATTTCCAAACTCCGATGCAACGAACAGGAAACCGGTCTTGAGTACACACATCCCTGAAGCAACAGGAACGGTATCAAAATATTTCAGCCTAATTTCAGTCACCTAGGTAAATTAGAAAAACAGATCCATGTTAGTATATATAGAGATATATTTGTATATATTTGTATGTTAAGATACGTTTGTATATATATATATACACAAATTTGTATGTGAAGATTTTAATTTGTACATATTATGCAAGTAAGTAAAGACGTTCATATTTTGTAATTTTGAAAAATAATTAATAGAATTAATTTGATTGAGTGGTTGATTGAATAACTGAATGATTGATTGATTAAATGAATGATTGAATGGTGAATTGATTGATAAAAATAAAATAAATAAATTAATTTATTTATTGAATATTTAGTATAACTTACCAAGTCTTCATCAGTTTCCAATGTGATTTTAAAAATGTCGCCCTGCTCTGTCTGAACCAGGAAGAAGAACATCGTCTGCAGGAAATAAAATCAAAGATAGTAAATAGCCAAGGAAAACTTTTGACAATAAAGAAACAAATCAGTCAAATAGTGATAGATGAAAATGTCCAGACCTTAGTTCTGTGCGTGGCGCTACATACAAAGATCATCCCTCTTTCAGGATCGTCCAGATCATTCTGTGTGGATTTTGAAATTTAAAAAATTAAAATTTTAATTATGATAGAATTTATTTAAAAAACATAATAATCTAAAATAATAGCTAATAATCGGAATATTTTTAAAAATATTTTGTCAAAATTTCAGACAAAAGAAAATAAACTAACCCTTCTTCTTGGTATAGGGCACCTGATATCAGGTTGGTCACCAAAGTTTTTGTAGGTGATGTAGTTCTCTGAGCAGACCAGCACACCACTGGGTCCTTCATTGCCCCCAGGAACTGTAAAATTTAAATTCATTTTAAAATTTGTAATCAGAGACTACGTTTTTTTTTTGATTTTTGATAAAATCTAACAAGTTGTAATCAGGGTTAACATGTAAAGATTAATTTGATTGGTTGGTCATTTAATAATAACAAAATAATAAATAGATTGTGATATACCAGCTATGAGGAGATTGGCATGCTCCTCTAAGTTTACAGAATATTTTCTGACAACATGGTTGAGCCCGAGATCGAGTTCATAGTAGGTTAGTAACTGTAACGTTTTCATCACTGCCTCTCCTGTTGGGTCTGAATCTGCTTCCTGATTGGATGATTTGAAATTAAGTGAGAGGAGTTAATAAATGATTGATTCAAAACAATTTTTTTTAATATTTATCAATAATTCGCTCATTAAAACGAGTGTCAACATAGCAAAATAGTGAAAAGGCAAAAAATTACCATTTAGAAAAATATTGACCCTAACCCTAACCAAAGCAAATTAACCAAATCAAAGTACCCACTTCATAATCTATTTCCAGACAGGCAAAAGTTGGATTCTCGAACCCAACATCGACACCCACAATGCTGTAAACAAATGTGTTCGTCTTGTGAGCTTCGAGTGGGGATGAAATCGTCAATCTGGCCTGTGCATCTCTATTTAGAATATACACTAATTTCTGCTTTTCGATTGCCCCTGTATTGTGGAATTCAAAAATTGAAATAAGAGAAAAA
This sequence comes from Helobdella robusta, assembly GCF_000326865.2. NCBI lineage: Eukaryota > Metazoa > Annelida > Clitellata > Rhynchobdellida > Glossiphoniidae > Helobdella > Helobdella robusta. The sequence continues at coordinate 1,773,607 of NW_008704349.1, read as the reverse complement.
ATTAGATTTAGCAAGTTACAAACATGTCATTGTTTTGAAATGAAAAAATTTATAAGATGAATAACCAATCATAATGGCACGGCCTTTGGGGTCCACAGCCAGATACTGGCCTGGAACAATTCGACGACATCCTGATTTTCCATAAGTTTCTTGGTGGATCTAAAAATTAGAATCCAAAAAATAGAGATTTTTAAAAGTAAAACTAATAAAATTTAGAAAAAAGTCTAATAATAGTAAAGCAAACAAATTATAACTGATCTTATTTACTTTTTCAAAAGAATTTTTGCTAGGAATATATTCCAAGATAACAATTCTTCCGGAATCACTACCGACAACGATAAAATCTTTGGAGCCACCAGTCAATCTGAATGGAACCAGAGATCTGATGACACCAAAAACCTCCTCAGACAATAACGTGTAGACCTGGAATCAAATCAACATAATAAATAAATATTGTTTTTCTGTTAATTAGATTAATACTGAAGTAGAGATAAATAATAAACTAAATTTTTGATTTAATAAATTTATTTTATTTTATATATTAGATTTTTTTAAGAAAAACTGATCCTGATCTGATTACTGACTGAATTTGTGACAAACGACATAAGATCTCTTGAAAAGTTTTTATTAAAAGGCTGTCATACATACCTTTCCTGTGTTGGGGTCCGGCTTCAATATCTCCAAAACCTTTCCTCTCGAAACGACAATCTCTTGCTGCTTCGTTCCGGAAAAATTTCCGTGAATTACGTGCGTGACGCCGGTCGCTTTTTGCAAAGTTAAATTGTACAGGTGCATTTTGAATCGAATACAATTTAAAAATTCCTTGAAAAAATTTGAAAAATGTCAACTGAAATGAAACTCAAATCAGATTAACAAATTTGAATAAAACATATATCTACCACCAAGCTTTCATATATACGACACAAGTGGTTATAAAATCGCTCACAACAAAGATAAAACAGTAATAAATATAACCGCATAGAGAAAAAATAAATTTTTTGATTGACTTGTGGTGTAAAATTTCACATATTGATGAATAGTAAGTATACGTATAAATTAAATTACGCTATATAATTATTATTTGTATTATATATATATTCGTTGATGTATAATATATGAAGTAAGTCGTGTATTTTATATACATATTGGATTTTATACAAAATTTCTAGAAAATAGTTATAAGTATAACATGTATATTATTATTATTATCATTATCATTCAATTTTATCCTAATTAATTTTTATAGATATCAACAACACACGCAAATATTGTACATGTTTCGTGGGGATCTATTTGCAATCGTTCCAGGTATCTACAACAGCACATCCAGGCTCTTTAACCGTTACGCTATCTTTTCGCTTCATAGATAAATATATATGAAACTTTATTTTTGTTATATATATATATATATATTATATATATATATATATATATATATATATATGTGTGTGTGTGTGTGTATTGTGTGTGTGTGTGTGCTTGTGTGTTTATATATACATATTTTTGCTTTTCATTTGTGTGTATATGACTGTGCGTGTATGTGTGTACGTGCATGTATAGTCATCATAAGTCATCATTTTTTATGATGGTATCCTTCTTACAATGAGTTATAATACAAAATCTCAAGCTTAAAGAGATCACGACGAAATGACGAGAATGATATATAGTAACAATGTAACAATGTAACAATGTTACCGATTTGAAACACGATGACATTGTTGCCACTATCGAATTGTTGTAAGCGTAATTCCACACTAACACACACGTACATACACACAAACCAACACACACACACAAACCAACACACACACACATACAAACAAACACACACACACACTTACATACATACACACAAACAGACATGAAGAGTACCGTGTATCATTGTTTAGCTGCTGTTTAGAACTACATGATGAAAGTGAACAGGTATAGTTAAAAGCAACTAGGGCCACTAGGAAGATATGCTGTTGTGTACTATTAAATACATTACGTTTTAATTGCGGAATACAAGCAAAATCTTTTTTAATATACGCTATATTTTTTAGTTTTAGCAAGCTTTTACGATAATTTGGTGTCAGTTAGGGAAGAGGGAATAAAGTGACTTTTACAAAGGCACCGTAGTTTTACAAAGCCAGCCGAGCAGAAGATGAGTTACCAAAACTTAACTGTTTGTACTGACTATAGTTTATGTTTTTTTTTTAAATATCTATTCATTATTAATTTTGAATTTCAAATTAAGAGTGCGTGTGTGCGTGTGTGTGCGTGTATGATAGTTACCTATTAACTTTCACTTTGTATTATCATGACAATAGCTTTTTCATTAGTTTATTTTACGTTTTCAATCAGTTAATTGGGTAAATTTTATATTGGGTTTTAACTATCCTGTAGAATTTGCCGATATTTTATGACGGAGACAAGCATGGAAGACAGCAGCCTGCGTGAGTAAAACATCTTTAAAGTTTTTTAAACATAAAAATTTGTTCGTTTGTTTGTTTGTATGTATGTGTGTATGTATGTATGTGTGTTTCTATGTGTGTATATATATATAAATGCGTGTACGTGTGTTGTTTGCATGTGCTTATATGTGTATTTGTGAGTGTGTATGTTTGTTTGTTTGTTTGTTTGTGTGTGTGTGTGTGTGTATGTTTGTTTGTGTTTATGTGTGTGTGTGTTTTAAACGACAGTTTTAAATTTTAAAAGATGGTACGTAAATGGACATCGAGATGAAGCCGAAAATTACATAACAGAAGCCGATAGAAAGGGTCATGGAAATTTTTGCATTAGGCTGGCCAAGGAAACCCCATATGCCCTTACTTCCTACATCAAGTTAGGGGGTAGAAAAGGGGGGTAGAAATTGGGGGTAGAATAGGGGTGGAGACACTTGTCTTAAAAATATTTTAACTTTTAATAACCTATAAGGGAGAATATTGTTTAAAAGAAATATTTATAAAATAATATTTATAAAATAATATTTATAAAATATGTAATTTATTAATAAATTTTTTATTTATCTTATTATAATTATAATTATTATTATCAATTACTTACTATTAAAAACCATCACCCTTTTACAGTAAAACGTTTCAACACTTTTCCATATTGTCTTCGCCCCTGGGCTACAAGTTAAAAGTTACTCAAGACGTAAATACATTAACATTTATTAAGCGTTATTATAATTTATTATAATTCCGTCTTAACATTTATTAGGCGTTTGAAAGTTGACACACAGCCCAACATTTTTAAATTGATAAAATTGGCTGATAATAAATTACACTCACAAGTACTCTCTCTCACACACATACGCACACACACACACATACACACAAACAGGCAAACAAACAGACACACACTCACACACACAGACAGAATACACACGCACAGACGCAACACGCACAGACGAAAACATACACACACAAAATAACCGAAATATTTTAAAGCCTCCATGGGTTAGCTGCCTACACAAAATCGTCAGATACTACGAAAACTGCTGCCTCCAAGCCAAGCCAATTACACAAAAGCTCCGCTCCTCAGACCCAACATCACCAACCATAGATATGACAAACAGGCCAGTCCCTCCAATATCACCCCCTGTGGCATCTCCAAGAGAGAATAAACATTTTATTGATAGGCCGCCCTCTTCTAAAGATGAAATTTTGGTAAGACCAAAACCAACCTTACCCTTCACCAAGGTGACTACCGCGACAAAGACGTCACCGATGAATCCTCTTTACATGAATACCGATGGTACGATTTTGGTTGAAGACGATTTAACTATATTTGTTGGGAGTTATAATTTTGAATATTTAAATAAAAATGGTTATGAAAATAAGTGAAATACTTGAAAGTTTTGAGATGTTATATTTTATAAACTTTTAATTGAAATACCCAGATGTCAGACCAGAACCGGCTAATGACGGTAATAGAATGTCCGTCTGTTTGTTTGTGTTTGTGTATGTATGTATATATATATATATATGTGTGTGTGTGTGTGTGTGTGTGTGTGTGTGTGTGTGTGTGTGTGTGTGTGTGTGTGTGTGTGTGTGTGTACGTGGATCCGTTTGTGAACATTTCAGTAACAGTAAAATCAATCAATAAAAATAATATTTTCTAGATTATGTAGAACCAGACGCATGGAAAATCTGTAAGTACAGTTGTAATAATAACAAAAAAATTAATAATAATAATAATAATAATGATAATAATAATAATAATAATAACAATAATAATATTTTTATGATAAATACACATAATCCTTGTTATTTTATGAAGCTGGTGGCAACTCCAACGCTCTCAGAAGGTCGATATCAACCGTAACGTCCTCTGTTTCGTCTCGAAATGGTTACTAAAATTTGTAAAACTAATAATAATAATTATTATTATTATTAATTATTTTTTATAATTAATTTAATTTTTCTGAAAAAAACGCATACATATCACAGCGTACGTGAGTACGCTAACTCATTGATAACTGCTACAGCACTACCAGACACCTAAGTAATAATAATAATAATAACAATAAAATAATAATAATTATTATAATTATTGTTATAACTATAATTTTTTTCATTAAAGGCGGAGAATTCGAAGCCCGTTATATAGATATGAATAAAGGTTTGTGTAGTTATTAATTGGATACGACGTTTCAGAATTTTATGACATTTTTTTCCCAAAAAATTTTTCACACCTCAGGAAGTCGAAACTACAATAAGATGAAGCACGGATCGTACGTCAATTTAGGATAAAAACAACGACAACATCAACACCAAATGAACAAACAAATACAAACAAAAACAAACAAACAAATAAACACAAACAACAATACAAACAACGCATACAAACAACGCATACAAACAACACATACAACACACATCAACGTTTTAACAGTAAAAAAAACTGCATGACTATAACATTGCTAAAACCGCGAGAATGATCGAATTGCGCTATATCATTTGTTATTCAATTATTGTATCTTTGTAATCTTTGGTTTGTAAGCCATAGAGTGTATAGAAATTTTGTATCTTTGTAAAATCGGACTATAATTATGCACCTGATTAGAGAAGTATACAAGTCAGGGTTTCGAGCAGAAAAAACAAAGTCCTAAATGTAGTTTATTGTCTCTATCACTATTGCTATTAATAAGTCTTGAACCTACGGAATAGCGAAGGCTTGACTGGCTTGGAAAGTATAGAGATCTTTTGAAGTTATAAAATCGGTGCTGGTAGTCAATACGAGGGTCAAGGGTTGCAATAATGTATTTTTATCAACTACGAATTTTAAAAAGTTCAATAAACAAATAAATGAGTGAATGAACACATAGCTAAATTATTATTAAAATAAATTAATGATAATTAATATGTTACTTTGGGCAATAAAATTGTTTAAATCTTTTTATAAGTGTTTCATAAAAATTTACGATTTCTCTCTCTCTTTTTTATCTCTCTCTCTCTTCTTTCTCTCTTCTTCTATACAATTCCTCCTTTCTTAAATCTCTCTCTATCTTACTCTCAATTTCTCTCTCTCTCAAACCCTCTCTCTCTCTCTCTCTCTCTCTCCTCTCTCTCTCTCTTACACTTTCTTTCCATCTTAAAAACAACAAACAAATGATAACTTATAATAAAATGAACATTGATAACATATTTTATAATAGAAAATAAAAGTCGATAAGAAATATGAGAACCTCAACAACGGAAGATCTTTACCGATTTAAAAGCGAGTCGCTAAATAAATATGACGTAATCATCGACGAAGAGAACAATAATAATAATAATAATAATAATAATTATTATTATTATTATTGTTATATTATAATAGTTATTATTAAAAGAAGTAGTAAAGTTATCATTATTATTATTATTATTAACATAAACATCGATATCTGTAACACTACGGTTAATTTGGTGCAAAGGTTTCATTACACTGACATAAGTTTATACTTTTTAATATGAAATAATAAAGATGTATGAATAGATAAAAGAGAGAGAGAGAGAGAGAGAGAGAGAGAGAGAGAGAAATATTGAGTGAAAAGAGAGAAAGAGAGAGAAACTGAATGATATATATAAATAAATAGGACATTAATATTATATGATATAAACTTGAAATTGATGTTTTATATATAATACATGGTAGTAACCAAACAATAACAGTGGTGTGTGTGTGTGTCTGTACGATATGCGTGTGTGTGTGTGTGTGTGTGTGTGTGTTAATAAATAAATTAATAAAGGAAACAGAAGCGTACGTAAAACAAATACATCACAATCATTTTGATCTGATAAAAATTTTCCTAAAGATCAAAGAAATCGGATGGAGGGTGTGGAGGGTGCGAAAAAGTGTTAACAAACGAATGAATGAAAGGTTAAACAATTAAAATAAACCACGTTTAACTAATAAACATAAATAAACATAATTTATGTATACATATCTTCATGTATACAAACTGCTTCCAGTTCATATGTATTTATAAATAACATCAATCACATACTAAGACATACTACGACATGTTAGAACATAACAATACATGTAATATATATATATATATATATATATATATATATATATATATATCATTTCCTATGTATTTTGATAGATGTTATACCATTATCCAACGTATATATATATATATATATATATATATATATATATATATATATATATATATGTATGTATGTATATGTATATAATTTTTATGAGCCCAACAAAATTAGGCCGTCTAAATCATTGTAACAGTTTTTAAATACTATAATTAACATATTTTATTTTTTTCGGTTCCTTTTCTTTTTTTCTGCTTTTTTCTTCTAAAAACCTGAAAAATTGAATTAGAGTTTGATGTTGGTGATGAATTTCAATGAAATTTAAAAGTTGCACGCGTGTTATAAATTTCGAAAGTTTATAAATCAGTGTGTATGTGTGTGTTTGTGTGTGTGTGAGTGCGTGTGTGTGTGAGTCTATGTGTGAGTCTATGTGTGTGTGTGTGTGTGTGTGTGTGTGTGTGTGTGTGTGTGTGGTGTGTGTGTGTGTGTGTGTGTGTGTGTGTGTGTGTGTGTGTGTGTGTGTGAGTGTGCATATAAACACATATACACACTATCACAAAACCCACCTTTACCCTTGTACTCTGAAGCATGCAATCTTAATTCAAGCCAGCCAACAGATGAATGAATGAATCAACCAGCAAAAAAAATCAACTATTCGAGTCATTCATATCAACCAGCCAACAAAATCAATCGAATCAACTTGTTAACAATTCAACAACCCAATCAATCAATTCAACAACCCAACTAATCAATCAATCTAACAACCCAACTAATCAATCAATCAAACAATAAACCGACAAATCGATCGACAATGACAACTAACCGACCAACCAACTAACCAGCCAGTCAACAAGCCAGCCAATCAACCAACCAATCAACCAACCAACCAGCCAACTAGCCAACAGACCAATCAACCAACCAACCAGCCAACCAACCAGCCAACTAGCCATCAAACCAACAAGCCAACCAACCAACCAACCAACTAAACAACAAACCAACCAACCAGCCAGCCAACCAACCAGCCAGCCAGCCAACCAACCTAACGAGTCATCAGTTAGCTTGTCATATCTACGTACGTCAGGGAAACGGAGCAAATGGCATTGGAACATCTGAGATTGTGAAAAAAAGAAGACATTTTTAATCATTCTAAAATTTTATTAATTATTATTTTATTACTTTTAAATAATACATTTAGTTTCTTTTTTTTTATTATAAAACAGTTAAATGTCTTCCAGCTCAAATACAACCAGACAAATTCACACATACAAAACGCAAACACAAACAAGAGTAACAACAATTATAATAATAATAACATTCGTCAAGGTTTATTCATTCGTTCATTCAATCATTTATTCATTCAATCATTCATTCACTCATTCATTCATTCGTTCATTCGTTCATTCATTCCTTTGTATAAAGTTGTATGCGTCAAATCCTTTGTTATAATATTGCGGCTGCCAAAAATGTCATTATTATTATTATTATTTATTCTTATTATTCTTATTATTATTTGTAATTACAATTATTTGTTATTATTATTATTATTATTATTACTACTACTACTACTACTACTATGTTTTCAACGATTAGGCGTGAACTACGTCAATAGCTGTAGTAAACACATGGCGCTACAACCGCTAACTTACACGCACACACACGCACACATACACACGCACACATACATACATACATACATACATACATACATACATACATACATACATACATACATACATACATACATACATACATACATACATACATACGTACATACATACATAAATAAATGAATGAAAAAATGAATGAATAAATGAATGAACGGACAAACAAACAAACAAATGTGTGAATATAATACGGACAACGAAAGAATTAAAAAAACGAATGTATAGACATAATCATCATCATCATTACCACCACCACCATCATCATCATTACCACCACCATCATCATCCTTTTTACCACCACCATCATCATCATCATCACCTTTTACTCACCCCAGTCTGGTATGACAATAGGCCAGTCACCGAGGTGGTATATGGTTGAGGTCGTCAGTTTGTTGGATGACATTCTACTTCCGGTTAAACTAAAAACGCAATGATGACAAAGATGATTATCGCGATGCTGATGATGGCAAAAGGATGACAAATTATCCTAATCATAATTATAAAATAAAAACGATGACAAATTATCCTAATCCTGATTATATAATAATAATAACCATAATTATAACCATAATTTATTTTATTTCCACTCTTTTATTTGCAAATTTTAATAATTAAATATCTCAAAAGTAATTTAAGGACTAACTTTCCTAATTAATTCCTAAAGATCTTTGCGGTGAAAACAATTATGCCCGATCAAACTGTTCAAATGAAAATTTTATAAGTATTTTAGACGCTTCGGTTATGGTAGTCGTAGTAGTATAGAAAATTAAGGTACTCCTACCATTACTACTCTTACTACTACTTACTACTTCTACTACTACTACTACTACTTACTACTTCTACTACTACTACTATTACTACTACTACTACTACTACTACTGCTGCTGCTGCTGCTGCTACTACTACTACTACTACTACTACTACTACTACTACTACTACTACTACTACTACTACTACTACTACTACTATTAGTTCTTTCTTTAAGAATACACACACACACACACATTGCGTATGTGATATGCGGGGATCTGCTTGCATTCGAATCCAGTCACTGCAGCAGCAGAGCCTGGCGCTTTAATCATTTACACCACCTCGCCACCATAAGTAAAAGTTCAAGTGTGTAAAACCAAAATGTATTATTTTAGATAGTATTATACTTATAGAAAAAAATCTTTAACGAAAGAAATAAAAAAACACATAAAATGCATTTTTATTCTGGGTATAGCAATGTTGAAGTAGTGAAACACATTTGAAAAGTTATATTTATGCAAATAATACAAGCAATTCATTTAAAATTAAAAATACTAAACTAAAATTTATTTCAAAAATTAAAAAAAAAATGATCAAACCAAACGAACCTGAAAAGCGAGCTGTTGCAATAGGGACGGTTGCAAGTTGCAATTAGACGGAAATTGTTGCTAAATAGACCATATCTGTTGAGAGCCCTTTATATACTCGAAATAGGTTGACATATATATATCTATATATATATATATATATATATATATATATATATATATATATATATATATATATATATATATATATATGATCTTTAAGATAAAATATGATATCATCTTTTAAGATAAGATATGACATCATCTTTTATATCTCTTTAAGAACAATATTATTGATCGATTTCATCAACATGTTGTGTTGTTGTTTTTATTATTAGGATAATTTGTCATCGTTCTGTCATCATCAGCATCGCGATAATCATCTTTGTCATCATTGCGGCCAAGACATGCTCACTGGATATTATTCCGACGCATATACTGAAAAAATATATTGATTTATTTTTGACCTTCATTACTAGTTTTGTAAATTTAAGTTTAAAATCTGGTACTCTGCCTCCTATTGCCTGTATATTTGTTGGATAAACTTAAAAAGAGATCTGTGGTTTCTGAAAACATCAACTTGAGAAGTGATTGTTCAAATCTGACGATGGTTAATAATGCTCTGTTATGTACAGAGGCAAGAAACATTGGTGTGTTTGATCCAAGGGTCTGGGATGTACTTCATTTTGGATCATTGCGAATGCTGGGATTAACCATTGAAGTTTTCAGAAAGAACTTGAAGACATATTTATATTCAAAATGATTAACTATTGACACTTTTAGAAATATTGTAGAGACATATTTTCAATTTAATTTCCTTTTTTTTCAACGTCTATCTCAGTTATTTTTGTCTTCGTTCGTGAACTTACTGATAGCGCTTATGAGAACTTTTTTAATTTACGCTTTTTATAAATTTATCATAATATATATATATATATATATATATATATATATATATATATATATATATATATAGCCTTCAAGTTAACACGTGCTCATTTGTTCGTAAATTTAGATCAAACATTATATACAAATGGTATTATTTGTATGTATGTATGTATGTATGTATGTATGTATGTATGTATGTATGTATGTATGTATGTATGTATGCGCGTGCAAGACGCACATTCATTAATACATTCATCTTATCACGTAGTCAGCCTTTGTTAAAAATTGTGAATAAGAAAAGTATTATGAAAACCATAAAAACAATAATAATAATAATAATAATAACAACAACAACAAGAAAAAAGAAAAATAAAAAGAAGAAGAAGAAAAAGAAGAAGAAAAAGAAGAAAATGAAGAAAAAGAAGAAAAAGAAGAATAACTTTAATAACAATAATAACAAATGTGAAATAATTTTTATTGATATTATACATATGATATGCCAGTGATAATAATAATAATAACAAAGTTTAAAGTGGTTCTGAAGACTAGCATCTATCTGTGTAAGAACCGCTGCTAGTTTAGTTAAGAATAGAAAATGTTTTACGTCGTTAACACAGCCTATGTCATCATCGTCTAATTGATCTCAAATTGGCCTCTCAGTAATTTACCCCTTAATAATGATTGTATTAGTATGAATTAGTAATTTTTTTTCAAAATTCTTTCTATTCAGAAAATTCAACAGCAAACACACACACACACACACCACACACACACCACACACACCACACACCACACACACACACACACACCACACACACACAGTTATAGGAGTTATGTGTGGAACTGTGTAATTCTATCACCCCTGGATGTGGTTCGAATCCTAACTGCGCAAAAAATTAAAAAGACGCTATCATATTTCTTACATATTCTCTGTTGTCGGGCTATTTTTATTACTTTAAAAATTATTTTTATTACGTTAAATTCCACTATCCTTACGACCCACCACAACCAACACCCACTTTCATATTTTTGCCTACTAGGTAATTTTTTTCTTACATTCAAAAATTTTTAACCTGAACGCACCGACGTGGAATGTGTGACATTTGAAGATTGCTAGCTCACGGAGGCGATAAATGTATTGTATTCCTTCAATTTGCACGTGTTGTGTGCGTGCGTGTGTATGTGTGTGTGTGTGCGTGTGTATGTGTGTGTGTGTTTGTGTGTGTATGTGGGTGTATATTTTTTGAAAGTTTTTTTTATTCTGAACGATAACGTCAGCAGTTGAAGAAAAAGATGAATGAGTCTTTTGCGCAATCGATATTCCGCGAAATTCTAGTCTAGTACATTCATTTCATCAACTTTTACTGTTTTCTTTATATTTTATAGATTCATTCGTTTTCTAACTCATTCGTTCGTTCATTTACTCATTTTTCGTTCTGTCATTCATTCATTCATTCATTCATTAATTCCTTCGTTCTATCATCATTAAATTTCGATAATCCTTCATTTATTAATTCCTCCTTTGTTTCATCATTCATCTGACATATTAGTCCGTTTGTTCATTCATTCGTTCCACCATTCATTCATTCATTTGTTCAATTTTTCATTCTTTCGTTCATTTATTTATTAAATCATTCGTTCATTCATTGTTTTAATACTCCTCCAATCATTCTTTTGTTTGCCTTCTGCTAAAAGGCGGGTCGCATTTTATTTTGCGTAATCACCAGCCATAAGATTAAACATACGCACAAATACCCACGCACACACGCCATACACGCATACACACATACATACATACATACATACATACATACATACATACATACATACATACATACATACATACATACATACATACATACATACATACACACGCACTCACACACAGACAGACAGACAGACAGATAGATGATTCGACGATTAAACATAATCAAAGATTAAGGACGATGCACTCGAAGTGCTTTCAGACGAAAATTTCTCGTTATCAAATTTTATTGTTCAACTGACACTTCTCAAACTTGTAGAATTTCTAGAATTCGCGAAATTAACATTTATTACGATAGGACACAACGTGAGACAATGGGATGTGATACTATTCAAGGCGATCACTGCTCATCGCATATTTCAACTAGATACATAAAGATGTGCAAACAATTTACACGCGGTTGAACAGTCTGATAAAATATCTCAGTCGATACGCAATATATTTCTGCCAACACACTTAATATAAATCATGTATATATTTCTTCTTAGTTTAATCTATATGTTCTCTTAAACAACTGTTTCGGAAACTAAACTTTTACATTTGAGTTTTTTCATTTCTTTTAATTTTTTCAAGTTTCTGAGAAAAATATAATGACTGGAGATCTTTTTTGAGATTGCTACAACTGAAAAAAATTCATCTACAAGTCGAGCAATTTCAAAAGTTTTCAACGTGAGTCGTTCAAATGACGCCAAAAAAAATTTTTCTCTTTACATTAACAAGAATCCCTTATCAAAAGCTAAGCACTTGTTGTACATGTTCAAAGATGTTATTACGATATGCATGTGTAGCGCAGCAAACTCAAACACACACACACACACGCACACAAACACACACACACCACACAAGCAGTAACATTAAGATGGACAAGCATCTTCATCAATTTTATTGATTGGTATATTGTTCAGATAAAATATATATAAGTTTAAACGCAAGAATTTGTAATAAAATTGTTAAATTTTTCGTAGTTCAATGAACTGTGTGTGAGCGTTTGTGTGTGTGTGTGTGTTTGGGAGGGGGTTGACCGCAGTTTAAATTGATTTTTTAAAAAAAACTCAACTCGTCATAACGATTTTCAGATTTTATTAAATAATTGAAGTGTCTAAATTTATTTTGTCAAAAAAAAACAACAGTTTGTAGCAGTAACATTGCTAGTAATTTAAGTAATTCATAGTGTATAAATAATAAGGATATAAATTTCACCATATGTCCTTGTCAATCAATCAACCAATCGATCAATTAATTAACCAACAACAACAATAATAATAATAACCCTAACAATAACTACTTCTATTACAACCTTAATGACTAAAGTGATGACGTTAATCAATTATATTATAGTCAATTTATTAATTAATTTAATTAAAAAGAAAAAGGTTATAATTAATAATAGTAATAATATTAATAATAATAACAACAACCACCGCATTATTTATGATAACAAGTACAACAAAAAACATAGTTTTATTGACAATAGTGAATGATTTACATGAAAAAGGGCCACAAAAACACATTACCATGCCAACATACTTATATATATATATACATATATATAAAGAGAGAGAGAGAGAGAGTAAGATAGTTAGAGATTTAGAGAGAGAGAAAGAGAGAGAGAGAGAGAGAGAAAGGGAGAGAGATGAATTTGTATTTTTTAGGATTCCTTCCCGGGACAACACAACTACAACAAATTCATAAGTATAATGACCAATGTATTTTTCGGCAATACAGGCTAAAAGAAAAGTAAATAACCAAAATTGGTTGACATATATATTTATATATATTTATATATATATACATAGTATATATATATATATACAGCCTTACAAAAGTATATATATACATGTATATACATGTATATATATATTTATATACCAAGAGATATAGAGACATATATACCTTACGCATATGTGTTATATAATTATAAAGCAACACTGAATAAAAGTAACAATAAATAATAAATAATAGTAATAATAATAATAACCATAATAATAACAATATTAAATATTAATTTTTAATAGACAAGGTCGACGAAAGAATGTAAAATATCAAACAGACAATGCTGTATGATATAGTAATTTATGATAAATATATATTTATAAACACGTACAACATATTTATACATTCGTATGTATGTATATTATATATATTTTAATATGTATATATATATATATATATATATATATATATATATATATATATATATATATATACATTACATGCATACAACATACACATTTTTATGCTTAATGTGACTATAAATTATCTAGTAATATCGATTATTACCGTTTTCATTATTATACTGATATTACTTACACTGATATTATTATTATTATTATTATTGTTATTATTATTGTTAAACTTTTCAAGTAACAACACATTATTTCATATTTTTTTTTAATATTTAAAGAATTTATGAAGCAAAATACAAAACAATATATGATAATATATCCAATTTAAAAACAATTATATATATATATATAATATAGCATCTAATACACACACATATTTATATTATATATATATATATGTATATATACATTCATATATACACACATATATATACACACACATACATATTCATTTGAACGTTTTTTTAGAACAGCAATAATAGATATACCTAGTTTATATATGTTTGTTTGCATTATTCTTTATTCAAACGATAATTAGAATGAAATTCAACACACAAACACACACACACACACACACACACGCACGCACTCACACATATATTATATATACATTCATAAACCGCATATACAACATACAACCTATAAATAGTGGTGCAGTTAGACATCTTACGTATTAGCAGTGTGTACTGTATATACGTACGGTAAGTTGAGTTTTAAACTTGTACACACTAATCAATAAGCATACATGAACAGGAAGGTGAATGGAAATAGAAAAAAAAACTAAAAGGAAGAAAATGAAGAAAGGAAGAGACAAAGAGACTGAAAGAGAGAGAGAGAGAAAGAAAGAGAGAGAGAGAGAAAGAAAGAGAGACCCAAGGAAAGAGAGAGACAAGGAAAGAGAGAGAAAGAGAGAGAGAGAGAGAGAGAGAGACATACATAACACAATCAAGCTTGTTGTAAATGTTCCATTTGTATCTCCAGTGCAATCCTCTGTTCCATTACCTCCTGTAGTTCCTGGTTCAACTCGCTGTTCACCCTCGCCAGGACTAAATTTCTCTCCCTCTGAACTCTTATAGAAGCCTGGATGTCTCGTCTGTCTAGACTGTCGTGTCTAGACGGGTTGGAATGATGATAACGATGATGCTAATAATGATGGCAAGTCGACGATAACAATGATGAAGACAAACGAGACACCATCAACGTCATTGTTAGCAGAGCATATAACACGATCCGTAACGATGTAATGACGTGATGTGACGTAAAACGAAACGATACGAAACATTGCGAAACGAAACGATACGAAACATTGCGAAACAAAACGAAACGATATAACATGTCACTAACTTGATCATGCTTTTCTTGCCTGTGGCCAAAAGCTTAGATGGATCGTCAGTCATTGGGGATAGGAGCATTTGCTGGTAAAAGATTTATATTATTATTATTATATTATTATTATTATTATTATTATATTATTATTATCATTATTATTATTATTATTATCGTAATTATACCAAGTAGATGACGTTGTTTATGCTAAATGCCAATGATTTTAACGTATTTTTTGACTGATCAACAAGCTCACATTCCATCCAATTTTCAATCTCCATCAACATCATCATCATCATCGTCGTCATCATAACCGTCATCATCATCGTCATCATCTTACCTCTTTTGGCGATGGTCTTGGCGGTAGTACTGGAAGAAACTTAACATGCGTGCCGTCTGCTATGATGACGACGACGATGACGATAATAATGATTAATGAATAAAATAAATAAGCTGCAAACTCTGAGATTCACCATTATTACCAAAACTTCTCATCATCATTATCATCTTCAAGTTAATCATCATCACCATTCTCATCTTCCCATCATCATCATCATTATCATCTTCAAGTTCATCACCATCCTCATTATCATCATCGAAGTTGTCGTCGTCATCATCCCAATCATTGCCATCATCATCATAAACACTAGCAACTACCTTCTTGAGGTGAAATGGAGACAAGCTGATTATCGAGGGATGCATTTCTGGAGTGCCCTGGCACCATTCTGGGCGGCGGGGGCGGCGGACCGTCCCCCATCACCGATGACGTCATCGTAGCAGCCATTGCTGCGTTGGTAGTTGTCGTAGCTGCGTTGGCGTCAGTAATGTTTCGTGAACAGATGAGGAAATAACTATTAATATAAAAAAAAAACACTAACAACTATCTTTAGACAGCGTAGGCCTCGGTCGCCCATGAATTGACGACGATGAAGCCGCTGCTGATACTACACTCGCGGCTGTAGTGGCAGCTACTGCTGTTGTAGTCGTCGCCGTTGTGGCTTTCGTCGCTTCGAAATGTTCAATATCCAGATCAATCAAGAGGATGTTTGGATCATTTAAAATGTTATTGCTGGTAGCTGCTGTTGATGTTGTTGCTGTTGTTGCAGCTGCTATTGTCGCCGTTGAAGTAGTAGTCGATGTCGATGATGATGATGATGTGGCTGATGATGATGATGGTGGCAAGAGTTGCTGCAGCTTGTGTTGTATTATATTAAGTCGTTGCTGTTGTATTAAATCTGTTGTTTCATCTGTGTGTGTGTGTGTGTGTGTGTGTGTGTGTGTGTGTATCAAACAAACATATGTACAAACATATACAGGCAAACAAACATTCCAAAACACACACAAACAAACAAACACACAAACAAACACACAAACAAAACACAAACAAACACACAAACAAACAATCAAACCAGTATAGCTGGCGGAATCAGAGTCAAGAATGAATGGGGCATCATCTGGCGACATTCTGACTGCTACTGGATGCAGAATCTTAACACCCTTGTTATGTACATGCATCATTCATCCATCCATTCACCCATTCATTCATTCATTCATTCATTCATTCATTCATTCATTCATTCATTCATTCATTCATTCATTCATTCATTCATTCATTCATTCATTCATTCATTCATTCATTCATTCATTCATCTATTCATTCATTCATTCATTCATTCATCTATTCATTCATTCATCTAATCATTCATTCATTCATTAACTCACTCGTTAACTCATTCATTCATCTATCAATACATTAATTCATCACATACACGCACGCACACACAGACGAACGTACACGCGCACATAAAAAAACCAACATTATTGTCAGATGTGACTGGCCTGAATTCAAAATTGACAGGGGTGGACTTGATACCAGGCGACGACACGGAACTGGAAGTAGGGGAATCAACGGCATTAACATCACCACCCATAGCAGCTACAGTTACTACCGCAGCCGATGTTGTTGCTACTACTGCTGCTGCTGCTGCTGAATTAGTTGTCGACGGAGCGCTGTTGATGTCACCAGGATGAGTTGTTGTTGTTGTTGTTGCTGGCGATGCATTCCACTGCTGTTTGAAAAAACAAAAGAAAATAAGAAAGTGAAGAAAAATGTTTACAGTTTAATTTATTTTTTAAAACAAAGATCATAAAACTGAACCTAAAAAACAAATTAAAATGAATAACACATTGACTACCTGACTAGTAGGAGAGGAAGATGATTTGGTGCCACTAACTGCCATTGGATCATCTAAACAGGGCGAATAATTTGCAGCCAATCAGAAACAACCGTCAACCAGCCAATCAAATCACATTATTCCTAATAAATAACCCTATAACTAACATTCTACAACCAAAATCAACATTTCGGTTTAAAAAAAAAAGAAGATGGAGAAGTAGAAAGAGAGAGAAAGAGAGAGAGAAGGAGAGAGAGAGAAAGAGAGAGACCAACCATATGGCACAAGAAAAAAATTGTAGGAATGTGAGAAACAGAACGAAAGAGAGAAGAGTGAGAAATAGAGAGAAAAAGAGAAAAAGACCAACCGGTGAGATAGGGAAAAAGCGAGAGTGGTAGTTGTTCGGGCAGTTCAATATCATTCCTCCTTAAGACTACGAGATGCATGGCCGTACAAAACTCGGACAGGGTCAGAACACCATCTCTGTTAACGTCTGATAATCGCCTGTTTAGAAACAAATAAACAAATAAAATAAATAAAATAATTAATTATTATGAAACAATTACTATAATATCACGTGATGATATAATATAATATAATTATAATATAAATAATTTTGTTATGTTATGTAATGTTGAACAAGAAAATTCAAAACTAGAAATCACCATATTTTTGAGAGTTCCCTGAAGGGTAGTTTTGATTTTTCAAAAAATTCCTTAGCTATGCTTCCTAAAAAAAAATATAAAAATTATTACGTTATTCATTCATTCATTCAATCAATCATTCATTCATTCATTCATTTATTCATTCATTCATTTCATTCATTCTTTCATTCAAAGCGTAAAACCCCAGACGCTTGCATAGGCAGCCAATTAAATTTTAGCTCCATTAAAACTACAAGTAAACATACACAACACAGCTGTATAGAATCAGAATTATGAAACACAATGAATTAAAATAATACAAACACATTCAGACAAACACATTCAGACAAACAACATGTAATTACACACACAGACACACACACACACACAGATACAGATACACACACACGCACGCACATACCAGATATAACTCCTCTTAGGTCTGGCTGCATTGTTTTAAACTGATTAGTGTAGTAGTTTCTCTGCTCGTCAGTCATACACCAGAGGTCTTCTGATGTGGTCGTATTGTCAGAACATACAGAAATATTGTCGTAGGCGTCGCTAGCAGTCGTCGATGTTGTGGCTGTGGTTGTTGTCGTGAAGTTTGCCCAATCTCCTTGTTGCTGCTGCTGTAGTAGCTGTTGTTGCTGTAAGAGTTGCTGTTGTTGATGCTGTATCTGTTGTTGTAGTTGTCGTTGCTGAAGATGAAGTTGTTGTTGTTGTGAAAATTGTTGTTGCTGACTGAACTGCTGTTGCTGATACTGTTGCAGATGTTGTTGCTGGTGGGGGTGATGGGGATCATCTTCAAAGGAGGTCCAGCCCTTATCATGTTTGACCACA
The DNA here is from genome assembly GCF_000326865.2 of Helobdella robusta. Taxonomy (NCBI): domain Eukaryota; kingdom Metazoa; phylum Annelida; class Clitellata; order Rhynchobdellida; family Glossiphoniidae; genus Helobdella; species Helobdella robusta. The sequence continues at coordinate 1,754,319 of NW_008704349.1, read as the reverse complement.
TCGACGAATGCACTCTCGTGACCTCTCAATGATGCCATGTTGATCAGTTGCTGTGGCGGTTGCATCAACATCGGGGCCGACTGCTTCCTATTGGTCGCAACATTTGACGTCATCGCAACATTTGTTGACAACAATGTTGCCGGTGTCGTGGCGGGGGATGTTGTCGTCAGTGCCAGCGTGACAACGGGAGGCATGGCCATATGTTGCTGTCATGAAAATTACTATAATTTACAAAAATGCAAACGAAATTCTAAAAAAATATCCATGTCATTAACATAATTTATGCGCATAAAAACAACATTATAAAATCTTAATTATTTCAAACCTGAGTGAATATTAATGAAGGATCAACAACACTACCAGCAGTGGCCAATGACATGGACCTTGATGTAGAATAACTCCGCCCGTGTCTCGAATGATTGGATGGACTGAATCGTTTTAATAATTTTAATATTCAAATATATCTACATAGATAAATAGGTAGATAGATGGATGGATGGATGGATAGAAGGATAGATAGATGGATGGATAGAAGGATGGATGGATGGATAGATAGACCGACAGACAGACAGACAGACAGACAGACAGGCAGACAGACAGACAGGCAGACAGACAGACAGATGGACAGATAGATAGACAATAGATACACACATACAAACACAGTAACTAACTCTTCTATCATCTGGTTTTGCTGTTGTTGTTTCAAAAAAATTTGTTGTTGTTGTTGGAGTTGTTGTTGAAGTTGTTGTTGCAGTTGCTGTTGTTGTTGTTGTAGAGGTGGTTGTAGTTGCTGCTGCTGTTGCGGTTGTTGTAATTGCTGTAACTGTTGATAATGCTGTTGTTGTTGTAGTTGGATTTGATGTTTCTGATTAAAATGTTGTTGTTGCTGTTGTTGTTGTTGAAATTGTTGCTGAAGGTGTTGTTCGTTTACGTGTTTCATGTACATTAAAGTTAAGTTCTGGTTTCTCCATATATCTGAGTATCATAAGTTTGATATGTGTAACAAAATGTTAAATCACAAATCACGTAATATATATATATATATATATCATCATGTATCAAGATACATATCTTTTCTCATAATAATCTTCCTCACCATCGTCATCATCACTTATTATATGATGACGACGACGACGACGATGATGGCACTCTGTATAAAACTGGCAGGCAGATCAATTTTGAAATCATTAGCAAACATCAAGCTAACAGTGCTAAAGCTTTAAAATGTAAATAAAATTCGCATCAAAAACCTCATCATAGAGCTCATAGTCGTCATGATCATCTTCATTCATTTCGACAATACCATCTCTCTATCCATTATCATTCTCATCATCGTCGTCGTCATCATTACAAAAATTACCATCTTATCATATTAGCAATCACTTATACTCAAACTGGAAGAATTGGCACAACTTTTTGTCCTACTATCTTCCTCATTTTTATTTATTTATTACAAACATAGACACCAAAACACACGCACGCACGCGCGCACATATATACACAAACATACATACATATATACATGCAAACAAACATACATACATGCATACAAACAGACATACAAACATACAAAACATACCTGCTTGCATGGCAAACCTAGGATACGGTAACTCAATTCCTAAATAACAAAAAAAAACAAATAAATGAGTACCAGTGAATGAATGAATGAATGAACGAACGAACGAATGAATAAATGAATGAATGAATGATTGAATGAATGAATGAATGAATGAATGAATGAATAAACAAACGAATGAATAAAGTTAAACCAAAACAAAATTTAAGATAAATCAAATTACACTATGAAAGCAAACAGTGAATGAATGAATAAATTATTATGTACATACATTTCATTATATGATGAATGTATGAATGTATGTATGTACCTCTTTCTCTTATAACATAAAATAAAAGCTTTGATGTAGTCATCATTACCATCACATAAACATCATCATCATTATTATCATCACCATCAACATCATCATCGTCGTTATCTTCGTCGTCATTATCATCATCATTATAGCCAGCTACATGGCACTGTGAAGAATGTATATATGTGTATATCTACTACAAAATGAAACAATAGCTTCAGATGAAATGACGTTTTTATCATAAATCTTGAATAAATAAATAAATAAATGATTAAGCAAGTAAAACCTGCAGTCCAGATTTCGTTAACTAGGGCAAAGTTATTCTGGGCAGCAGCGATGAACTTAAGGGCGATGAAGAACTGCGTTCGACCGAAGTGACCGGCTTGCTTTGCTCCGCTCAACTCAAAAATCTGAGCATGTACGTTAGAGTATGCGTGTGTGTGTGTGCGTGCGTGTAAGTGTATGTGTGTGTGCGCGCGCGTGTGTGTGTGGGCTGTGTGTGTAAAACGAAGCAAGCAAAAGTATGGTATGTGAATGAGTGAATGAATAAATGAACGAATGAACGGAACGAATGAATAAATGAATAAATGAACGAATGAACGAACGAACAAATGAACGAATAAACAAATGAGCGTTTTCAACGATCAAAACAAATAACATAAACATTGTAAATACTACTAATGACAACAAGAAAATAAACACCTCTAAATAGAAAAAGAGATACAAATGAACAATGTATAAACATTGGTAAGGATAAAAAAAACATCATCCTATAATGATCATCAGCTATTCTGAACGCTTTGCATATACAAATAACCTATGAAGTATAAATACTCCTTAAAATTTATTATTTTAAAATGAAATATTAAAAAGTATAAATAATAATGTTATATTTGCTCTGATCAAATAACCTAATACCAAATATGAATAGATTAACATAGCGCCAGTGGCTTTGTATGAATAAGTTAAAGAAATTAGCATATGCAAATGAACCTGGTGGAGTACTTCTTGAGACAGGCCTGAGGTAACAAACAGCTCGTAGACCTGGTAATAAATTAATAAAATATTTTAATTTTAAAAACAATTTTTGAGAAATACAAATTAAGAAAGAGAGAGAGAGAGAGAGAGAGAGAGAGAGAGAGAGAGAGAGAGAGAGAGAGAGAGAGAGAGAGAGAGAGAGATAGTGAGGAAGAAAATAAGAAAAAAAATTATTAAGAGAAAGTGATAGAAAGAGAAAAAGTGAGAAAGAGAGTGTGAGAGGTAAACCTGATTCATGGATAAAATTCCACAGTTGTCTCCATCCAGGAAGTTGAAGAGCTCCCAGTAAAAGCGATGCTCGTTTTCTGATACTTTCAGTTGACTTTCCATACTTTTTTAGATTCTGTATACCGTTGTGATTCTTCCTTTCTATAATGTATTGTTTTTTATGATCTAGTTTTTATATTTTATCTATATTTGTTTAATTATTTAAAAAAAATAGAATTTTTACTTTTTTAGAGTAATTCTGTGTGAATGTGCTATATGTAGTGCTAGTGTAGTAGAGTAGTGCCATAAAATTTATAAAAATAATGAAATATGAACTTGAAAGAAAATAAAAAATGAAATAAAATAGTTCAATTTAAATGACCTTCTTATTTAAAATTCTTGTTATAAGCAAATGAATCAGAAGAAAAAAAGCTAAACTTTTAATCTTAATTACATAAGTGAACCTAATTTTACAGTTCCAGATGAGTGGGATTTTTGTGATGTACCAATTTATTTATTAACCAGTTACAAATCAAAACAATAACCAATGAAAATAAAAAAAAAAACAATTATAAAATTAACAATTTTATTTATATTTTTCACCGTTATATCAATTCAATATTCTAAACTTAAAAATTATAAAAAAAAACCATGATAACTAAGGCTAGCTTATCTTAGTTAAAGCCTTATCTTTGCCCTAATTGGCCTAACTAACTAAACATGTTTAAAAAACTCTTTAAATTAAATTAAATATTAAAGTTTTAGGGAGTGTAATTAAATCCCTAATTTAAAAATATTGAATACTAAGTTGGAAACAATAAATGTTTAAAAATTAATTAATTACCTTTAATTTAAATTGTATGTAATTGGATAATCTTGTAGTAAGTTAATTAAATAATAACAAGTTATTAATGTTAAAAAAGTTAAAAAGTAAAGCAGGGAGGCGTCAGTAAATCATCACCAAAGTTTGTAACGAATCAGAACTTTAAACAAATAATCATTTAAAAATTTACAAAAAAAAACTATTGAAGTTTAAAAAAGTGAAATATTTCCGTAAATTAGTATAAATGTACAAACAATTTAATTATATTTTCATATTTTAAAAGCAACAATTTGAACAAAAATGGAATCAAATAATTATTTAAAATTGTGTAGAGCTAAACATTTTACAATAATTAAAAATTTTCAAAGTATAATGATACAATGCTCATATAGGGCCTTCAAGAGCGATTTTGAGGCCAGAGTCAGATAAGGTAATTTGTATTACATTTAATAATTATTTTTTTATTGTACCAGACTCATTTTGGCCCCTTTATAAGGCCTTTAAAGGTCGAAGTCGCATGCCAAATAACCCTCTTGCTCTCTTCCCGTTCATGTCGTATTATTTTCTATAGGTTAACTTGTCAAAGTTAAAAAATTTGCACATACAAATGCATTTAAAACATTATAATTTGCTCTACCAGTAACTTACTATTAAAAAACTGTCTTTATAATGTATAAATTATAATATAAGACTGATAATAATGATAATAATAGGAAAAGTATTACAATAAAAAAATATTTAAAAATAATAAGAGTAGAACGAGAGAGCGAGAGAAAAAGACAGAGAGAGAACACGATAACACGGGAACAACGTCATCATTATCTCCTATTACGTCACCGACATCCAGCAAAACCAACATCTGTAAATTCTGTAATGATGTAGCCGCCAATGATGATGAAGATGATTATGAAGATGATGAGGATGATGAGGATGATGACAATGACGATATGACGATAGATATGATGATTGTAATGAAGATGATGAAGATGGTTCCATTTTTACCATATATTATTCTAACATATTTAACCTCTTCAATTAAGGTTACAGAAATGGAAATATTTTTTTAACGCAACTGCTTACTCGTTCATTCATTAATTAATCAATCTATATGCTCATTTATCTAACCATCCATTTTTCCATTCATTCCTTCCTTCATTCATTCATTTATTCATTCATTCAATCAATCATTCGTTCATTCATACCTGGGCATATACAAACTGCACATGTGCCAAATACGCCCGAAAATAATTTTCTCGCCGGGGCATTCATTGAGGAAATATGTACACTCTCTCTCTCTCTCTCTCTCTCTCTCTCTCTTTCTCTCTCTCTCTCTCTCTCTTTCTCTCTTTCTCTTTCTCTTTCTATCTCTATTTCTTTCTTTCTTTTCTCATTTTCTCATTCTGTTTATCTCTAAATATCAGTATCTCAATTTTTTTCTCCCCCATCTCTCTCTTTTTTCTCATATAAAATTCTTTTTTCCTCTCTCTCTCTCTCCCTCTTTCTCTCTCTCAAATAAATGCATTGGTCAAACCCATGAAATGACATTTATTGGACCCCTACGTCCAAATTAATATCAATATTATTGTTGTTATTGTTCTTCATAAGTATTTTATAATGGTTATTGTTGTTATTATTGTAGTTGTTATTGTTGTTATTGTTATTTTTGCTATTATTGTTAACATTTGTGCTATCGTTTTGTAAATACTTATATTTCTAAGTGTGTGCGTATGTATATGTGTGCATGTATGTATGTGTGTGTATGTTTGTATATTTGTGTGCGTGTATGTAAGTTTGTGTGTGTGTATATATATATATATATATATATATATGTGTGTGTGTGTGTGTGTGTGTGTGTGTGTGTGTGTGTGTGTGTGTGTGCATGTAACATGCACATATATCACTAATTGATTGATTCTGGACCTGACAGCAATAAAAAACCATC